>NW_026442110.1:0-356539 GCF_026898425.1 Galleria mellonella
GAACTTACTTTGTTGGGACATAACCCTTCGGCCCTATAATGTGACATTAGAGATCACCTGTGAAGACAGTCCGATAGAGATGAAGATTTGTGTGATAGGGGATACCTTCCACACCCTGGAATTGGCCAAGCCATATAATGTTGATAATTGCTATATCATAACATAGCATTGTCAATTTAATATTATTTACTTAATACCAAGAATACTCAAGGTTCAAGTTAAATCTGTTGATTAGGCCGGAGCCTAAGAACGAGTAGTCCAACCCATAGGTCGAGAGCTACTAAAAGTAATGAGTGCTATTGAATGAACTATAAGTCCAGTCAATTATATATAATATTATTGTTGATTAACCACATTGTGAATTAACCAATTATTTATTCAGAGAGATATATCTAAAGGAACTATAAGTCCTTTAAAAAAGACACTGATTAATCACAAGTTAACAACGTCTCGTGAAATAACCAGTTGGGTTTTCTATAAGTTTGAGGACACTAAGTCCAACAAGTTATTATTGTGTTGAGAGTAATAGAGATCTTTTGTAATATTTGTAGAGGTTTAATTAATCACATTGTGAAATAATCAGATTAAATAATTATGTAGCTTTATAGAGAGGACTATAAGTCCTAATTGGTTGTTGTCAATAGTACTGATAAATTACACATTAAAGTGCCAGGTCAATTATTATATATAGGTATATAGGAAGGACAATAAGTCCTATTTGTGTATGTTGTAGTAGTAGATGTATATTGAATAATTATAATAGGAAAGATATATATTAAATATATATTTGTATAGAAGGAACAGTAAGTCCCATACAATTATTGTAGCTGTACTATAGTTATACTATATCTACTTCCTTTTAGTTTCTTAGTAAACCTATTTACTAAGAGGATTTCTCAGATAAACAAGTGTTTTAGTGTTTAAATCATCATGATTAAATCCCTAAGAAATTAGGTCTTTAAATAATTATCATATCATTTAAGTGAAATTTCTCATATAAATAATTCCAATATTTCCCCTACAGTTATTATAAAATAACAGAAAATTATATAAATTTTCTATAGACTTAGATATAGAATCATAACGTGTATAATCTCCTTTTGTTTGACATCTGTCACATTAATGACGTATTGAATGACGTATTGATGTATTGAATTGAATTTTGATTATCTATCACAACTGTCAACGTAACAAATACTAGCAAGTTTGTTTATTTGTATTTGTTTAATATAATTAAATATAAAATCATCATATATCAACCGTAATATACAACTAAATTATCAATGACATAAATAATCATGGTTTACACCAGAAATAATTAATAGTATCCAGTAATGCTGCAGTTTTATATTCATATCAGTAGCCAAGCTTACTTTCAAATTCAAGAATGAACAGAAGATTAGAAGTTTAACCTTCTTATTGCAATTGTACTTGCAATAATATATACATACAGTACTAATTATCAAGAACATTCCTCAAATACATGTGTGGTGAAGATTTCCCAATATGCTATCTATTTGATTCCTAACCTCTAATGTTAATTTATTAAAGAAGTGAATAATCAGTGTTAGTGTTTGCTTTATTAATATTTAAAGTAATTGTCCTAACTTGATATTAATAGGTTCATATCTCCTTGGATACAGCCCAACATATACAACTAACTCGATAATGAAATTTATAAAATACTAATATTATATTTTACTACTTGTATATCTCCATTCTATTCCCATAAATATTCAAAATATGTATATTAAATATAAATCCAATAAAGATTCACTAATATTAACCCTGTCTGAACTTGTCTAGTCAATATAGCATGAACAAACAACACACATACAACTTTATCGCCATGACAACTTTCTTCCTAAATATAAGTAAAATACATAACTCATACTTGTCATTTAGTACTAATTTTATACTTTACATGAGGTACAGTTACCTAGTTAATAATAATTATAGTCAGAGAATCCTTTGATAATTTTATTACCACTAGGAATTAAATCCACACCTATAATATCAGCATAATTAAATATTATTAGAACCAGTAATACACACAGAATTGTTATTATCAGCTTGTTTACTACAATAAAATCAATATTAAAGTTTATAATAAATCAAGACAAAATATCTACTTAAACAATACAGGCTTGTTTACCATAAACATCCCACCGTTACATGAATTTATCTACTAACACAATAATGTATTAAAAGTAATACATTCACATAAAATCACCTGCAACAGCTAAGCTGTTTCTCTGTACATCTGGTGTAAAACAAATTCCCACATGTAATCATGGGTAATTAAAAGTATACAAAAGAATCATTAGTACAGTCGACCGAGCAATGGTATGAAAACACTTTACCATGAGACGTTAAGCATGAGCAGGTGTTCCAAATCAACACTGTAATAGTGTAATAAATACAACTATTCCATCATCATCATCGTCTCAACCATCACCAATTCACGACTGAACACAGGCAATTCCCCATAGACTGCCACTAGGAACGGCCCCAAACTCCTGCACCCACCGAGTCCCCACAATACACATAAAACAGTCACTCCAACCAATGGAGGCCGCCCTCACCACACTTGCATATACAGAGTCGCCACTCAATAACCCCTCTGTCTCATCAATGGTTGTTTCCCCAGCAATGAGACCAGACCACAGCCACCCCAGTCTATTTATCCTCAATAAATAAACAATTTATAGTAACTAGATATGAATTTAGTTAGTATTATAATAGTTTAATAGTTGATTCAATAAGTATTTGCCAAAACTGGACAATTAGAATATTGAGTCAAATCGATGAATTTCTATCAAACAGCCATATAATTGAATTTTGTATATAAGTAGAATAACGTAAGTATGTATTATTATTACGTAAATTATATTGATGTAGATCTTTGTTCAAATGTGATTGCATTTAACGATATACGCATTACCTAAAGGTATATGGAGTCGATTAAATACGTATTTTAATAGTTGTTGGGAAAAATACCAAGTATAAACCCTGCCTGTGACCACAGTCAAAAATCTAACTACGTAGTAATAAATGGAACAAGCTCACCGGATTCTCCAGTCTTCCATTGACTCTTTTCACACACTTAATCGATAGTGATACACTAAGATCTTAAACCCCTTCATAGATCCAGTCACTCCTAGCTCTATATCCCAGTTATCTTTTTTATTTTATTGCGCAGTTCCTAAAACACGACTCCTGCGCCATTTTTTTTTTTTCTTTTTGTTTCCCTCCTTATTGCGCAATTCCTAAAAAGCGGCTCCCGCGCGCCCCCGCCGATCTCTCGTCTTTTTTTTTTTTTTCTATTCTTTCTCTAATAACGTCATAGATTATGTCACCGAAGGGTAGATATTTCAATAATCAGATTTAGCCTATTATTCGAACTGAACTTTTCTTTAAATTCAATTTAATTATATGTTAACGTATTTTGGTATTTTATATTAAATTGATTATCGAATTTATAAAACTTTAAAGGCTCTCATAAACCTTATTAAACTGTGTTGTATGTATTTTTTTTTTACACCTGATGATAAAAAGGTAAATTATAATTTGGTTATATATAAAATATAATATATTTTTGTTTAATTTATTTAATTTTCTTGTGACATCCACTACACTTTGGAAACACATCAAAGGAGTTTCCCTTCTGTGTCAATATTTCACACATGGCAACGTCTTCTCTGTACACTATTGTGAACCTTGACTTTAAAGTTTGTTTATATTAAATAGCTCAGCCTTCGCAGCGGTCACCCATAGGAACCCCTGTTTCTTTTCTATGTACTTATGGCATCAAACCCATTGCACCATAGGCGAACCGTCACATCCGGCCCCCTAATTATCAAGGAGTTTACCGGATTGATAATTACAACAAGATAAGTTTATTGTTACAATTTTTTTTTTTCACCCCTAAAAATGTACTTCACATATGTGTATATAATTTAACTTTACAGAGCTTAAGATCATCATTTAAATTTTTCATTGATTCATCGATACTAGCCTAACACTCTGACATTCTTAAGACTCAAAACAATAAAAGTATTAAAAGATCTTTAAACCCGAAGTTATGTGTTGTTGAATGTTATGTGTATGAATAGCCTTAAAATTTCTACTCAATATATTAATAATTAAGCATAATATTTATTTATGAATAGATTTGTAAATAATTATTTATAATTAATTTGCATACGCTGTAATGATAGAGTGAATCCATTAAATTTTATAATTAAAATTTTTATACTCGTTTATTTATATGTAATAAATTCAATGCATGTAATTACAATGTCATAAACAGCATAAATGAATACAATCCTAAATGTGTGTAAAGGAGTCTATAAAACCTAAATGTATGAAAAGCCTAAGTATGTGAGGAGTCTAAATGTATAAAATCTAAATATGTGAAAAGCTTCAAGTAAAGAACCTAATAGATACGTTATTTGTATCAGTAAATTTAGATAAAGTATCTATTTAAAAGATACGAGTTAAAACATCTAAATGGAAGTTCATAATTAAAAGCTTAAATGTATGAGTATAACATATCAACAAGCGAAAGAGCCTAAGTAAAAAACCTAAAGCGAAATGAAGTGAAATAATTTAAGCATTAAAATGTAATAAATGCAAAAAGGAATCCTAAAATAATTGTCTAAGTGTAAATAAATGATTAGATAAAATCCCAAGTTAATTAAATATTAAAATGAAGATGTTCAAATAAATTTGTTAAAATAAATTTAAACAATACGAATAAAACTTTATGAAGCGTCTAAGTAACCACAAATACATATTTCATCTAAGAAATAACCTAGTGTTCATTGAATAAAAAAATAATAGTCCCTAACAAAATTCAAATAAATTTAATTTTTATTTATTAATTTTAATCATAGAAGTAAAGCTTATATAAATAATAATTTATCACCACCGGCCCCCCTGTCTGACAAATTTTGCACGGCCCCCCAATTTTAAGACTCCTATAAATATGTTGCATAAAATAATACAAACGGCCCCATAGTTTAAAACTCTTATCTGTCTGACAAATTTTGCACGGCCCCCCAATTTTAAGACTCCTATAAATATGTTGCATAAAATAATACAAACGGCCCCATAGTTTAAAACTCTTATTATAAGAAATTCCTTTAATATACTTAAATTACCAATGACTATTTCTTAATACTCTCAGAAATAACATGATCAATAAGTTTTATAATAAAATATTATGTAACCCCATTAGATAGGTAGATAGACACCTCCCATCGCCTCCTCCAAAAGATCACAACAGCAAACCCAACATAAATACAACCAACTATATTAGATACATCAATTAATTTATTTTGTACAATAAATTATCATTTAAAAAGATACAAATGTCTTGTGTTATGTGCAATTACAAAGAGCAAAATAAACTAAGTGTGCGCAACATCTAAGTATGTAAAATTCTTAGGCATGTAAAGAGTGTATATGTATAAATAACCTACAAAATCTCCCTCTGATATAAGTATAAAGTTTTTTTTTTTTTTTTATATAATAAGTGTCTAAGTCAAAATAAGCGAATAATCAAATAAAATCTGAACTATAATTGTAAGGTGAAATAAAGAAATTATGTGAAGAAAACTAAATAAAATATCTATAATAGCATCCTAATAAATTGTTGGAATTAAATTTAACAACATGAAAACATCTAATTAAATTTTCAAATTTAGGTAATCAAATAAAGTAACTAAAGGCCCTAACTAACCTTAATGATATTTTATGAAACGTCTAACTTTCAATTTGAAACCCCCTATAAAACATTATATAAGCTATTTAAACATCCTAGATCAAAATCAAATCATATATTTTTTTATATATATATATATATATATATATATATATATATATAATCAATGTCACTGCATCATAACAGTTTATGAAATAAAAGTCAATTGGATATTTCCTCAGAAATAAATAATGTCATTAATTCATCTTAAATCATTTCTTTCACAATAAAAAGAATGTAATAAATTTTATGTATAAGTCATTATAGCATAATTATTGTTTATAAAATTTATATAATGTTAAATTAATAATTCAGTAAGTATTGAGAATTAATGAAGCAAAAGAATAATAAATGTGTCCTATAGCATAAAATTAGATCAATGTGAACTGAATATAACCTAGTAAGCTATCCTCACTACTATTGTTATGTACCTATTAGTGTAATACTTAATATTATTTACTCAATTGATATAGAGTAAAATAAAATATAAACCAAATCATGTAAATTTGTTGTATAATTGACTCCAATAGGTAACCACTGAATGAATTTGATAAATTAAATCCTAAGAACATGAGATAACAGTAAAATAGGCTATTTACCTATAGACATAGAAATCATGAAATTAGGTCCAAATCCTAGATCTATGACGGTATAATTATTTAGTCATAATCATCAAAGTTGGTTTTGAGTTATACTATTAGCAGATATTACTGTTTAACTTTATACTCCTTCATATTTTAATAACCAATCCCTGAAGTCACAAGCTCCAATTGTGACCAAGTGTTCTTATTGATCTGATATGTAAATAGCCATGAACCAATTATATCCTGGTCACGGCACCAATTGTGATGGTCCCCCCTTTGTGTGTGTACCCCTTTCTATATTAACTACCTTCTTAACTAACCCACACATGGAAAACCTACAAAGCCTAAGAAAAGCCTACGAAGGCTTTACCTAATGAAATCTATGAAAATATAATGAAAATCTACCCTAAAGAAAGGCCTAACACCCTCAATATAGTCCATACCTATATTACCTTATACACCCCAAACATCCTATGAATCATATAAAACCTTACAATAAACACATAATATTGAACAGATCTTATAGTAGAACACTTGATCATCTGGCCAGATAAATAAATGTGTGATCGTCTAGTAATGTAGGACCCGTTGTGTGTGTAATAACCAAAAGGTTCTTTAATTGGTATATGATAGGAGTTAAATAATGAAGATGATTAATAAATATTTAAGGATTAAGAATAATTAATGAATTATACTCATAATTCATGTAACTAGGAAGTTAGAATATAATATATTAATTTAATAGTAAATTACAGAATAACTGTAATAATAAAAAAAATGGGGGAGCGGTCGGGCCCCTCACACGCCCGGACCAGTGGAAGACTTTCCAACTATCTATAACTCTTCCTCCTAAAAGGTAGGGAAGGGTATTACTATTTATTAATGCACTCTGATGGTAATAAAGGCATGAGTATTCTCAGTTCCAAACCAAACATAAGTACATTTACTTCAACATTACAGTGGCTCCACCAGCCCCACGATGTTTCCAGTATAAATTGGTGTTTGCCAGAGGCAAAAGGATCGGAACTGAAATCCCAGGATCACTCCGACACGAGAGCTTACTCATGGGCGATGACCCTTTCAGTCCTATATGGCGACATAGAGATCACCCACTAACAGTACGAAACTGTTTCCCAGCGTCACCCTGTTACGAGCTTACTCAATGGGGTTTCCCTTCGGCTCCACAAGAGATCAGACCAAGAAGTGAGATCACCCAGACACCAGAACTTACTTTGTTGGGACATAACCCTTCGGCCCTATAATGTGACATTAGAGATCACCTGTGAAGACAGTCCGATAGAGATGAAGATTTGTGTGATAGGGGATACCTTCCACACCCTGGAATTGGCCAAGCCATATAATGTTGATAATTGCTATATCATAACATAGCATTGTCAATTTAATATTATTTACTTAATACCAAGAATACTCAAGGTTCAAGTTAAATCTGTTGATTAGGCCGGAGCCTAAGAACGAGTAGTCCAACCCATAGGTCGAGAGCTACTAAAAGTAATGAGTGCTATTGAATGAACTATAAGTCCAGTCAATTATATATAATATTATTGTTGATTAACCACATTGTGAATTAACCAATTATTTATTCAGAGAGATATATCTAAAGGAACTATAAGTCCTTTAAAAGACACTGATTAATCACAAGTTAACAACGTCTCGTGAAATAACCAGTTGGGTTTTCTATAAGTTTGAGGACACTAAGTCCAACAAGTTATTATTGTGTTGAGAGTAATAGAGATCTTTTGTAATATTTGTAGAGGTTTAATTAATCACATTGTGAAATAATCAGATTAAATAATTATGTAGCTTTATAGAGAGGACTATAAGTCCTAATTGGTTGTTGTCAATAGTACTGATAAATTACACATTAAAGTGCCAGGTCAATTATTATATATAGGTATATAGGAAGGACAATAAGTCCTATTTGTGTATGTTGTAGTAGTAGATGTATATTGAATAATTATAATAGGAAAGATATATATTAAATATATATTTGTATAGAAGGAACAGTAAGTCCCATACAATTATTGTAGCTGTACTATAGTTATACTATATCTACTTCCTTTTAGTTTCTTAGTAAACCTATTTACTAAGAGGATTTCTCAGATAAACAAGTGTTTTAGTGTTTAAATCATCATGATTAAATCCCTAAGAAATTAGGTCTTTAAATAATTATCATATCATTTAAGTGAAATTTCTCATATAAATAATTCCAATATTTCCCCTACAGTTATTATAAAATAACAGAAAATTATATAAATTTTCTATAGACTTAGATATAGAATCATAACGTGTATAATCTCCTTTTGTTTGACATCTGTCACATTAATGACGTATTGAATGACGTATTGATGTATTGAATTGAATTTTGATTATCTATCACAACTGTCAACGTAACAAATACTAGCAAGTTTGTTTATTTGTATTTGTTTAATATAATTAAATATAAAATCATCATATATCAACCGTAATATACAACTAAATTATCAATGACATAAATAATCATGGTTTACACCAGAAATAATTAATAGTATCCAGTAATGCTGCAGTTTTATATTCATATCAGTAGCCAAGCTTACTTTCAAATTCAAGAATGAACAGAAGATTAGAAGTTTAACCTTCTTATTGCAATTGTACTTGCAATAATATATACATACAGTACTAATTATCAAGAACATTCCTCAAATACATGTGTGGTGAAGATTTCCCAATATGCTATCTATTTGATTCCTAACCTCTAATGTTAATTTATTAAAGAAGTGAATAATCAGTGTTAGTGTTTGCTTTATTAATATTTAAAGTAATTGTCCTAACTTGATATTAATAGGTTCATATCTCCTTGGATACAGCCCAACATATACAACTAACTCGATAATGAAATTTATAAAATACTAATATTATATTTTACTACTTGTATATCTCCATTCTATTCCCATAAATATTCAAAATATGTATATTAAATATAAATCCAATAAAGATTCACTAATATTAACCCTGTCTGAACTTGTCTAGTCAATATAGCATGAACAAACAACACACATACAACTTTATCGCCATGACAACTTTCTTCCTAAATATAAGTAAAATACATAACTCATACTTGTCATTTAGTACTAATTTTATACTTTACATGAGGTACAGTTACCTAGTTAATAATAATTATAGTCAGAGAATCCTTTGATAATTTTATTACCACTAGGAATTAAATCCACACCTATAATATCAGCATAATTAAATATTATTAGAACCAGTAATACACACAGAATTGTTATTATCAGCTTGTTTACTACAATAAAATCAATATTAAAGTTTATAATAAATCAAGACAAAATATCTACTTAAACAATACAGGCTTGTTTACCATAAACATCCCACCGTTACATGAATTTATCTACTAACACAATAATGTATTAAAAGTAATACATTCACATAAAATCACCTGCAACAGCTAAGCTGTTTCTCTGTACATCTGGTGTAAAACAAATTCCCACATGTAATCATGGGTAATTAAAAGTATACAAAAGAATCATTAGTACAGTCGACCGAGCAATGGTATGAAAACACTTTACCATGAGACGTTAAGCATGAGCAGGTGTTCCAAATCAACACTGTAATAGTGTAATAAATACAACTATTCCATCATCATCATCGTCTCAACCATCACCAATTCACGACTGAACACAGGCAATTCCCCATAGACTGCCACTAGGAACGGCCCCAAACTCCTGCACCCACCGAGTCCCCACAATACACATAAAACAGTCACTCCAACCAATGGAGGCCGCCCTCACCACACTTGCATATACAGAGTCGCCACTCAATAACCCCTCTGTCTCATCAATGGTTGTTTCCCCAGCAATGAGACCAGACCACAGCCACCCCAGTCTATTTATCCTCAATAAATAAACAATTTATAGTAACTAGATATGAATTTAGTTAGTATTATAATAGTTTAATAGTTGATTCAATAAGTATTTGCCAAAACTGGACAATTAGAATATTGAGTCAAATCGATGAATTTCTATCAAACAGCCATATAATTGAATTTTGTATATAAGTAGAATAACGTAAGTATGTATTATTATTACGTAAATTATATTGATGTAGATCTTTGTTCAAATGTGATTGCATTTAACGATATACGCATTACCTAAAGGTATATGGAGTCGATTAAATACGTATTTTAATAGTTGTTGGGAAAAATACCAAGTATAAACCCTGCCTGTGACCACAGTCAAAAATCTAACTACGTAGTAATAAATGGAACAAGCTCACCGGATTCTCCAGTCTTCCATTGACTCTTTTCACACACTTAATCGATAGTGATACACTAAGATCTTAAACCCCTTCATAGATCCAGTCACTCCTAGCTCTATATCCCAGTTATCTTTTTTATTTTATTGCGCAGTTCCTAAAACACGACTCCTGCGCCATTTTTTTTTTTCTTTTTTTTTCCCTCCTTATTGCGCAATTCCTAAAAAGCGGCTCCCGCGCGCCCCCGCCGATCTCTCGTCTTTTTTTTTTTTTTTTTCTATTCTTTCTCTAATAACGTCATAGATTATGTCACCGAAGGGTAGATATTTCAATAATCAGATTTAGCCTATTATTCGAACTGAACTTTTCTTTAAATTCAATTTAATTATATGTTAACGTATTTTGGTATTTTATATTAAATTGATTATCGAATTTATAAAACTTTAAAGGCTCTCATAAACCTTATTAAACTGTGTTGTATGTATTTTTTTTTACACCTGATGATAAAAAGGTAAATTATAATTTGGTTATATATAAAATATAATATATTTTGTTTAATTTATTTAATTTTCTTGTGACATCCACTACACTTTGGAAACACATCAAAGGAGTTTCCCTTCTGTGTCAATATTTCACACATGGCAACGTCTTCTCTGTACACTATTGTGAACCTTGACTTTAAAGTTTGTTTATATTAAATAGCTCAGCCTTCGCAGCGGTCACCCATAGGAACCCCTGTTTCTTTTCTATGTACTTATGGCATCAAACCCATTGCACCATAGGCGAACCGTCACAATACCTACCGCGCAAGTCAAGAAGCAATCATTGGATTAAGCATTCGGTACAGAGTTAATCTGATTAGCCACATCGGTTCACAAGCTAACCTTACTGTGACGAACAATACAGATTTTTTTGATAATTACTATTAAAATCCGACAATAGTTTGTAATAATAATAGCGAAAATGTAATTTTCGTATTGGAAAAAAAAATCAATGGAAATAGTGACTGGGCGTAGATTTATATTCATATTTGAGTAATTCTTTTGAGACGAGTCGTAAAAATTTGATTAAGTACCAACCTGTCTTCAGCTACCAAATGACAATGCCCAACTAATATTAAGCGGTTATAATTGATAAATTTTTAATATTGAAATTTTTACGCTGTGTAGTGTAGGAGTTTTTTAATGGATGATAATGGAATGGTTATACTAGCGGGGTACCAGTGGGGGATGATAGGTAATGATGAAGCAAGTCCATTGGCTCATCGTGACGAATTCAATAATAAATGAATCACGATGGTTTCCAGGGGGAACCGCGTGGAGGCCGATCTAATGGGGTATATTGCTAGCAAAGGGATTGCTAATCTCTATTACTAACAATCCCTTCTCTCCCTGTCGTAAAGGATTAGGATAGACTAGCGCTGGCTTCGTAACTTTTTTTTTTAATAAAATGCCATATTACTAGCAGACAATATGTAGTATTATATAGGTGACATTTTTACATCGGTTGAGAATATTTCGAGTTTACCCAGTGCTAACAAAATCTAAAATTTTTCCTATATAATCTTATAAGTTTATTAAGTGAGTATTGTATTCAATTATCTACTTATAACAGTTTGTGCATAAAAATTACAAAGACCTAATATTATATTTTCAACCGACTTCAAAAAGAAGGAGGTTCTCAGTTCAGATGTTTTTTTTATTATGTTTGTTACCTCGTGATTTCGTCAGTAATGAACTGATTTGGAAAATTCTTTTTTATCTGAAATATACTTATAGATTGGTCCCATAGAAATTTTATCAAAATCGGTTTAGTAGTTCACGTTTTAAATCAAAATAAGTGGTTTTATCCGAAATGAAGTCGGTTATTTTTATGGAAAACAACCTTAAATTGTAGTGTACACCCTGCATAGATTGGGCCATCCTTTCCTTTCCTATGGGTGTCGTAAAAGGCGAATAAGGGAATTTGATAGTCGAGGGATGAACAGCAGTGTCCCTCTTTAAACGTCATCAAACCCTATGTCCAGCAGTGGACAGTTAATGGCTAATATAATAATGACGACGGGGGTGACACGTTTTTCCCAGCAATAAAGTATAATGAACCCTATATTTGGTGAAATTAGTTTCTTATTATATGTCACGTTTTGTCAATTGATTCATACTTAGATTATCTATAACAATTTGTTCGCGTTTTGGCATGCACAGCACGGAGCAATCTAAAAAGACATTCGAAAAAAGGCTATTCAGTAAACTGTTGTACGCTGGGAGTTACGGTAGGAATTTTGGCATGGCATTCGCATGCCTCGGACCACAAATGGGTAGTTTTGTGTTTCGCTGCTACGCAAGCAAAGACAATTTTGTGGGAGTCAGTTTTTGAAATAAGTGTTCATTTTATGAGTAGTATCGTATTATGTAGTGTTTGTATGACTATCTGTATAGCATTTGAACTTAAAAATGAATCAATATAACTATTTGCACTTTATTGATGCGTGCCTACAGTTTTGTCCTTTATAAGAATTTAACTATTAAATTATGGTTATTGAGTCTGCCAAATATATAGATTCCTTCTTCTACTTTTTTGTAAAAACCTAGTCTTTAAACTATAAGAACAAATAAATGTACCTATACATTATCACCATCACTATTGTAATCAGCTTACTGTAGTCGACTATTACACATAGGCTTCTTCCTCTTCATTTCATTTCGTTTCGTTTCATTTCATTTTTAAGCACGCTACTGAACACGATCTTTGGCTCTTCATTGTCAGTTATTATCAACAACCCTATGTATGTCGTCGCTTTTCCTAAGCGTAAGTCGTCCCACACTACGCTTGCTGATTCACGGTCTCCACTTCAGAACACGTCTACTTCAATGGTTATTGGTTCTAAGTCAAATACGACCAGTCCACTGCCACTTCTGTTTGCAAATTCGTTCAGCTGTATTACCTATATTTTTCTTGTTTGGCGAATTATTTATTTTCGGATTCAATTCCTCATAGAAACTCCAAGTATAGCTCTTTCTATAGTTGGCTGAGTGACTTTCAATTAGTGGTCTAGTTTTATCGATATATATCTTTCGTTTCGGTACCGTATGTATCACAGTTAGGATGCACTGATTATAAACTTTTGTTTTTAGGCTTTACGATAGAGACAACGAGAAGATTTGACGGAGTTTTTCAAACGATGCTCAGCCCAGTTAAATTAGTTTTTTGACTTCGTTCTTAAAATTGTTCTTTAATACTCGGAGCGTTTTCCCTACGTATCTAGGTATAATCTTTAATCGTACATGGTAGAATAGAGACGAAATATTTGACATTTCGTCATGTATTTTTTAATGGATAACAATGTAATGGTAACTACGCCTATGCTATCGGTACATGCTTGTAGGGCACCAGAGATATTTATTAGAATGATTTTGTTGGTATATATCCATTAATTTAGTAATAACGTACTCGTAATTCATGTACATCTATTTACTTTTGGTTTATCCTTCAGAATTTGTCTCTCGAGTCCGTCTAATAAAAGCAAGTTTAAAAAAGTTGGTAATTCACGTGAGGGTTATCTCGGAAATTTTCATCGCGAACAGAATTGGAAATCTGAAGAATTTGCATAAAAGTAACGGGGCTTACCTCCATTATATTACAGACATCTGGACACTGCATTAACACAAAATTTGCTAAGCTTATTTTATTAAAAAACTGTCATTTATATTTACCTGCCTTTTTTGTAACTTGGAAAACGCGAACAAGTTTACAGCCCACTTGATAGAAAGTCTTCTTTTTTTTCTTTTAGTTACTTAATAATCAGCTCCAGTGTTATCAATATAGGGATATATAATAAAGGTTTGAGTCCACCTTATTGCAACAACCCTCCCCAACCATCGTGCTCAATTCTAGATAACTGGGGGGGAAAGGGATTGTTAGCAATGGAGTTTGACAGCCCTATTGCTAGCAATATGCCTTATTAGGTCGACCTCCACGTGGTTCCCCCTGGAAACGATTGTGAACAATTCTTGTTGAATTCGTCACAATGGGTCTAACTGACCTACTTCATCCTCACCTATCATCTTTCACTGGTGCCCCGCCAGTGTATACCAATAGCGCGGGTGGGGTTACCATTCCATTATCATCCATTAAAAAAAAAATTCTAGATAACTTCATCACGATAAGCAAACTGATCTGCCTATTCGTTCTCCTTTATCATCCTTTATTGGTGCCGTTAGCGCGGGTGGGGTTACTATTCAATTATCATTAAAAAAAAAACACGGTTATCAGTTTTAAACATGAAATACAGATATAACACTGTTACTATATCATTATATTATATTACTATTTTGTAATAGTTAATTATATTTAATTAAAACAGATATTATTTTGCGAAAGTTGATCTAATTAACTATTAAAAGGTTTCTTTTATAATCGGGATTTGGAAACCCAACGTTAATTAGCTATGTCTTAATTTATCTTTTATTGACGTTTGAATAATCAAGGTAGATAAATTATAATTTATTCGAGCATTAGATAATATTTTGTTATTTATTAATTGCTAATTGTTATTGAAATATTTTTATAATATGAAAATTAAATATTACATTGATAATTTCAAGTAATCGGAAGCAGGCATATTCGTATTTTTATTTTCATCGCTCTTTCCACTACCTCAATATTATAATAGGGTCGTATGGCACACTACTTATCATAAATGAGGTCTCCTATTTGTTTCTTTTTCGAGACATGTTTCTAATTCCTGAATATGCTCTTGTAACTAAATATTCGATATCTAGTTTCAAATATTACGCAGCGTATTTTTATATTTTTTTATGATATTTAAAATCGCAAACAAACTGGGGGCTCATCAGATGAATCAATAGATTCAAGAGATGAATAAATGAATAAAAAGAGGTAATCGTGTATATTACAGAATATACTATGATGACAATGGGGCCAGGTGGGGCACCGGGGAGAGATGATAGGTAAGGATGAAAATGATATATATAATTATTCAGCAATAATTAAGGAATCCCTTTTCTCTATTAGAGAGAAAGAGGATCCAAGGAGACCATTTTTGTACAAAGCTTATCTCTGGTAAGAAATTAAGAGCCTATATATTCTATATATTTAATATACATACACACATATATATATGTATATATATATATATATATATATATATATATATATATATATATATATATATATATATATATATATATATATATATATATATAGGATATTTTTACTTCAGTAAACAAGGGCAAAGCCACAAGAGATTGATAGTAATTTATAATATTTGCTTAAAAATAATTCCCAGTACGTTATATAGTTTGTAAATGACCGATTTGCTCCCGTATTTCCTTTGGCCGTATATATTGTTGTGGCTGGCTTAACTAGAGTCCCCACGGTGCTCTGTTTCCACACTGACAGTGTGAAACATGGATTCCCTTATACAAATACAGATAATGATATAGTGCATTCTAAATTACTACAACACAGCTATTTGCTGCAGTTAATCTATACATATGAGTATAGTAAAACTGCAAAGGTCGAATGTTTGTACATAGAAAAAAAAACGCAAAAAAAACTGAGCCAGGGAGATGTTAGAAGTGAAATAGAACATATTCATATATTTTTTTTTTATTTTTTGATTTTATATTTGTACGGGCTAGTCTCCAAAACTGTTGGATCGATTTAAATGAAATTTTGCATGGTGATACCCTACATCCCCGGTCAATATTTCAGATACTTTCAATTCACTTAAATTAGACTAGCTGTTTAAGTGCAATAAAGTGATAAACATTTAAGCTTTCATTGTTATAAGTAGACTGTAGAACTCTGTATGAATGATTATCAACCGATAAAATGAATAAAATGAAGGAGGTACTCAATTCTGTTATTTTTTTTTTGTATTTGCTATTTCATACCTTGTTCAATTGTAAACCGATTTGGCAAATTCATTTTTTGTCTGAAAGAATATACTTACAGATTGGTTCTGCAGAAATTTTATAAACTCGGTTCAATAGTTAATTTTTAAATCAAAATAATTGGTTATGCCACAACTTAAGTCGGTTTTATATTACAATCTTATATTATTTAAACTCTCCGTTTGGTGGACAAACAAAAAACACAATGGAAAATCTCGTTGAAAAATGTACGATGAGTGTTTTCAGTGTTTTATACAACACCTAGGTCTAGATATCCTTGGCCCGTATGTATTATACATAGGCGAGTGCACGTTGTTTGATCATTTATTTAGTGTTGGAGTTGGATGTTTTACGTCCAGCTGTTACCTGGCCCAATGCATTTAACAGTGACACTGCAACGCGGAGGTATGAATTGCTTTTATTTTGGTACATATAAAGCGGATTTATTTTTGAAAATAAATATCTATATGATGACTAGTCTTGATCCCAAAATCGTTTATATGATCGGGATATATATTGATGAATTAATGTATGAGTATACTTTATTTGCATTATATAATATAGGAAATAAGCAAGACAATTTACAAACATAACGATACAATTGTATAAGTACAGTAAGGCGGTCTTATTGCTGAGAGCAATGTTTTCAAGACAACCTAAGGGATAATGATTCAAGACAACCTTTATTGATCGATCAGGATAAATGAATAGTTTCCATATTCGGGTATATTTATTGTCAAGAAGAGAAGGACAATATAGTCCACATTGTTCTTACTCATCCCAATATTTGAAATGGAGAAGTATAACTATGACAATTTGTTGTGGTATTAAGGCGCCTAGTAAAGAAGGATTTTTAGATCTGCCAGATTGGGGCGGTAGGGAGGGGGGGAGGGATGAAATTGTTAGTAATAGGGACTCCATTGTTAGAAATATAACGTCGACCTCCACGCGGTCTTTCTGAAAATTTATTAAATTTCAGTTTAGCAAGTGAGTTCCTTACCTATCATTACTTACTAGTATCCAGCCAGCGTAAACCGAGGCGAGGTTACCATTCTATTATCGTCTCATTAAAAAAAGTGTAAAAAACTTTATTTCAAGCTCAAGTACCTTCAACTCGGATTGACTACGGATTGAAGTGGCAACACTTAACCTAATAACATACCATGCACTGTGTTCCCAAAATAAATTGCATTATACTAATTTAAAGTGTTCAATCTTTTGCAAATATAGTTGCGCTTGTTGCAAATTTTACCTTATTGTTGTAAGTAATTAGATTTCTCATAATTGTGATAATTTTCATAATAAATACTCGCGGATTTCGATTCATCTCATAATAAGTGTCAAACTGTGAAATTGAAAACTACCCACATTTTACGTGATACTGTCGACCATCATATTGGACTCAGTGTTGCCTACCACAAAAGACTATTAAAGATTAATTAATAGGGAGAATTTAGACGCTGTGTTCGAGTATCTATATCATAAAAATGTCGGAATCATCCTTATCGTGGGGTTGCTGCGGCCTGGATAATAGCGAGGAAGAATACATTTGCTGCTCTCAGTGTGGACATGCATATCATATTAATTGTTTGAATCCAAATGGGAATACGTCAGACTTTGAAGTCGTGTCTGATTGGAAATGCCCAGCCTGCAAACCTGTAAGAAGAAGCTTAAACAAAGACGTAACACCAGCACGTCAACATGGTCTTAATCCTATTGAACGCAATGCATCCAAAAGGCCTAATAAAAGAATAGCCCTCTCATCCCCTTCGGAACAAAAAGAATCAGCAGCATATATGACACATAATGACATTCGAGACCTGGTGAAGGAAGTTATTAAATCTGAGTTGAAAACAGCGATTTCTAACATGAGTGAGACCTTCACTAATGAATTGAGAGCTGTCAAAGATGAAATGCGTAATATGAGAGATTCCATGAGTTTTATAAACATTCAATATGAAGAAATTATAAAACAAAATAATATCAACTCAGAAATCATAAAAAACTTGCAGTCTGAAGCCGTCGACATGCGTTCCACAATTACAAATCTGAACAATCGTATTAACCAAATCGAACAGGCTACACGTGCTAATAATTTGGAGGTACAATGCGTCCCGGAGACTAATGGAGAGAACACCTTTGAAATGATTCAAAAGATAGGTAATGCAATTGGTTACAGCATCTCGGAGTCAAGTGTCACACATTGTATACGTACTGCAAAGATAAACCGGTCTAGTTCACGTCCCCGCTCAATTGTAGTGCAGTTTAACTCTCGAAAAACTCGCGATAGTTTTATGGCTGCTGCAATTAAGTTTAACAAGTCTAATCCACACGATAAACTCAACACTGTATCCGCTGGAATAAGTAACATAAAACGACCCATTTATATAACAGAACATCTCTCACCTGCTAATAAGGCACTTCACGCTGCAGCGCGGTCCAGAGCGAAGGCGTTGAACTATAAGTATGTTTGGGTACGTGATGGAAGAATATTTGTGCGGAAGGATGATGGAGCTAACTACAATCTAATAAAGAGCATAGACTGTATAAATAAGTTAGTGTAAATTTTATAGTATTATTTTAAGTCATGTAGTAGTTTGTAAAACTTTAAAATTCTCATCGATTAATATATTGTATCAAAATGTCCGTGGGCTTAAAACCAAAACACAGGATTTCTATTTAAATGTGTTAAATTGTAACACGGACATTATTGTATTAACTGAAACCTGGTTAAACGATGGTATAGACAGTTCGGAACTTTTTTGTGATAGGTATGTTGTATATAGACGTGATCGCCAGACTAGTAATAGTTCTAAGAGTGAGGGAGGTGGTGTTGCTATTGCTGTCACGAAAGAGCTTGTATCCCACCGAAAAAAGTCATGGGAGAGTAGCTGTGAAGACCTATGGATTGTTATTAATGTTTCTATTTCTGATTCAATCCATCAAGTCGCCTTATGCGCATTGTATCTCCCGCCTCCTGTTGATAGAATGTTACTGGATAAATTCTTAACAAATTGCAATAGAGTATCTGAAATCCATGATATGCATACTTGTATATTTGGCGATTTTAACTTGGGCAGCATCGACTGGAAGGCTATAGATAATTCTGCTATTGGATATCGTTTATCTGCCAGAGACCAATTAATGCTAGATTTTTGTAGAATTAATAATTTTCATCAGTGCAACAATGTTGTCAATATTCGAAACAATATACTTGATCTTGTTCTGGTTGACTTCTCCCATTGCGAAGTCAATAGGGCAGCTGCACCTCTTAGTAGAATTGATCTGCTTCATCCGCCATTGGAAATCGTTATTTCTACCGGAATATCTAAAACACTAAATAATAACACAAATAATATAAGATATAATTTCCACAGAGCGGATTACGAATCTATCAATGGATATCTTCAGAGTATTGATTGGAATGAAAAGTTTGAAAATCTTGGCTCTGTTAATGATTTAGTGGCTATTTTTTACAATATAATTGAGGATGTCCTGATTCGTTTTGTGCCGAAATACAAACATAAGAAAAACACGTATCCGTGTTGGTTTAGCAATAGTTTAATAAATCGCTATAAAGAAAAGTACAAACTTTTAAAAAAATACAAAAAATACAAAAATCCAAGGGATAAAATAGAACTAGATATTATAAGTAAGAGATGTAAAAAAATGACCACAGACTGTTACAAAACTTTTTTAAATAATAGTGAAAAAAAGATACAACAAGATCCGAAACAGTTTTGGTCATTTATTAAAAGTAAACGGAATAAAGGTAGTTCATTTCCAGCCGAAGTTTCAATGGCGTTGATTCCAGTACAGATGGATTTGAGATTTGTGAAATGTTCTCTAATTACTTTGCGTCTATTTATGGGTCAGATACTCAAACACTGTTGGATAATAATTATGTGGCAAGGTACTTATTGCCATCAAGCTTAGGCTATGGACTTACGAATGTTCAATTTTCTAAAGATGAAGTTTTGGCTAGGTTGAAGACATTGGATGTCAATAAGGGTGCAGGTTCTGATGGAATTCCACCTCTATTCATAAGGGCATGTGCAGAGAATTTGGCTATTCCAATACATCTCATATTTAACTTATCACTAAAAACTGGTATATTTCCCTCACAATGGAAATTAGCAAAGGTAATCCATATTTATAAATGCGATGACGAAGCTTTGGTGTCCAGTTACCGACCTATTTCCCTACTCTGTACAATTGCAAAGGTTTTCGAATCCTTGATATGTCCATTGATTCAAAATTTCATAAAACCATTAATCACGGACTTTCAGCATGGTTTTATCAAGGCTAGATCAGTGAATACAAATTTAGTAACATTTGCTGATTTTATTACTGAAGCTGTAGATACTAACTTGCAAGTTGACGCTATTTATACAGACTTTAGCAAAGCTTTTGATTCAGTACCCCATAATATTCTGCTGCAAAAACTATCTTTATATGGTTTTGCAGATCCTTTGCTATCATGGCTGAGATCGTACCTAACCAGTCGATCATTTTACGTTGTTATTAATGGATTTAAATCGCTCAATAAAATGATTACATCAGGTATCCCTCAAGGCTCTAATATTGGTCCGATTCTCTTCAACATATTTATAAATGATGTTGTTTCGGGTTTTGAGTCGTCCTTAGCATATTTGTTTGCAGATGATTTGAAACTTGCAAGAATTATAAGATCTGTCTATGATTGTGTGCTTTTGCAACGCGATCTGGATAGACTAATTATGTGGTGTGAATATAATGGCATGTCTCTGAATTTTAGGAAATGTCTTCATATAAAATTCACTAGAAAACACAATAAAATTGCCTTTGATTATCACATCTATGGTGAAACTTTAAGTGAAGTGAGCACTATAAGAGATCTGGGTATACTTCTAGACAGTAAATTAACATATTTACCTCAAATAGAGTTTGTAATAGCAAAGGCATCAAGAGCTTTAGGTTTTGTAATTCGCAATGCCAAGGAATTTGTAAATCCAAAAACTAAAATAAAATTATATTATTCATTAGTTCGAAGCGTCTTGGAATATGGTTCGATAGTTTGGCGACCACATTATTCGACCCATATTTTAAGATTAGAGCGTATACAAAAAAGGTTTCTCTGGCATTTGGCTTTTTCAGCTCGACAATCTAAGACCTTGGTGGCCTACGGGGACAGACTTATCTATTTCAATATGGTATCACTTGATAAGCGTAGAACATTAATAGATTTAATGTTCTTATATAAGTTGTTTAGGAACAGAATTGACTGTTCTCAGCTTCTTGCCAAATTTAATTTTCGATTGCCCGTACACTATCCCCGTAGTTACATCAGTCTAATGTCCGTGCCGTTCCGTAGAACTGTTCTTGGTGCCAACTCCACTGTACCACGTCTTTGCAAGCTGTTGAATGATTGCAAGCAACACTTGGATATTCACTTCGATACAGAAGGGGATTTCTATAGGAAAGCATTACAGTTAATTTAAATAGCTAAAAAACTTATGTGAAGCATGTGAAGAAGAAGACTTATGTGAATATTATTGTTTTTGTTAATTAGCATGCTGTGTTTCCTTTAAAATGATTGTACACTAAGTATAAATAGACGGTAATTTAAATATTAAATCTTATCAGTGTAACAATTACTAGGAGACCAAATAAAGATAAAATAAAATAAAAATAAAAACTCATGGTGTCCCGGCCGTATCCAATTGCGAAAAGGGTCATAATATACCTCTATAGGGATGCACATCTCCATTAGCCCTTTACATTTCTACTCATGTCCGCTAACCCCAGTAGAGTTTTTTGCCCTCACTTCTGGTTTCCCGACGTCCATATCAAATAACGAGGACGGGACACCTTGCTATTATGTTTCAAACTCAACAGAATGTTATTAATCAGATTTGAATTTTTAATAATTAGATCTTATAATAAATGTTTTTTTGAACCACAGTGCTTTTTTACTTTTATAATTATTTGATTTACATAAGCAATATTCTAGTAAAGTGGTTTGTATATTTCAGTCAGATACTATATATTTTAAATCTCTGTTTGTATTTTTGTTAACTTACTATTATGTTCAAAATATGACTAACATAAATCGGACATTAGAAAAAAAAATCGTCTTTCAAAGGTGATTCTTAAAATATAGAAAGAAATATCTAACTAGAGTTCAATAAATACAAAATTTTAATATTCTTGAGACTATTAAAAGTTTGTGTGTGTATGAGTGTTTATGTGTGTATATGTAACAAATTTATGTGTGTATATGTAACAAATTTTGATAGTCTATCTATTTAAAGAAATGATGTCGTGGCTAATCAATTTACTTTGTAGTAACTACGTAGTAGTACCTATTGCCATTTTACTAATATAAAACAATTTTAACTATACGATGTATGTACGTGGGAAATATTTAAGAAAAAATAATATGAGGGGTCTTAATAAGACTGATACACATCAAAACATATCAACAAACGTATCTGTAGAAATTTTGTTTTTATTTATTTATACAACTTAGAATGGCACCTGATGGAAAGTGGTAACCGTCGCCTATATACATGAGCAGTACTACGGCCATAACGGAGTATACTGTTTCGCCCATGATATCCCCCATGCGTTGCCATTCCTGAGGACTCAGGTGTTATTCCTCTGTACCCTGTAAATTCACGCCATACCCTTCAAACCGAAACACAGCTGTACATGCAAACACAACTGCTTTACGGTTGAAACACGAATGGGACAGAGGTACCCAAGCAATCGACTTTTGTACAAAATCTCCCTCTGGTCTGTTTGTCTGTGTGTATGTTTAGTTCGACATCACGCATATACCACAGCACCAAATTAGATGCGGTTTTCTAAATCGTATTCTTGAATTTGGTTACAAATAATCTCATATACAGTCTAGGAAAAGCGAAAAATACCAAAAGGGAGATAAACATAAACCTCTAAATAAAATTACTCGTATTATCACGACGCGAAGCTCAGCGGCATTAGCGCCTTAGGATTTATTATTCACTTTGTCAATTTTAAAACTTGAAATTACTCTACAACGCGCTCGCTCTCGCTTTATCGTTTTCTTTGACGTTACTTGTCCTTTTTTTTGTAGTGCCTGTTTAAATAGACTTTGCAGCGCTAGTGAAAACATTATTTATTCCAGATAGAGTAAATTTATAGCGTAAATTCTATTAGAACATCATTAGTCATGCCTTAAAATGTTAATATTGAAACTCTTAAAAGCATGCAAGAAATAGTAAGAGAAACTATCATTTGCAATTAATATAAATTTTAATCGAAAATTATATTTTTGTGTTGTTTTTTATATTTGAGCCAAAATCAAATGAAATTATAAATTATGAAAATCGTTACAAGCAAAGTCACGATTTTCATAATCGGTAGAAGCAAAGTTTTAATAGATAATTTGCCGTGTGGTCCCAGCATAGAATGGGTCAACGCTTCCTTTTTCGTGAATGTCATAATAGACGAATAAGGGAATTTAATGGTCGAGGCATGGGCAGCAGGGTCTCTCTTTAAACTTCACTAAAACCTGCTCGGTTGCTAACTCGCTTGCAAGACATGGCAACTACTGGCAAGCAATTATATATACAAGCAAAGCAATAAATACAAGCAAGGCGACGGTTACCATTTTCCATCAGGTGGGCCGTCAGCTTTTTTGTCATTCTAAGTTGTATAAAAAAAAAATATGGGGAAGACCTTATTTCCGCAGTGGACAGTTAACGGTAGACATGGTGGTGAATTGTCTAAATAAGTAATATTCTAGTTGTAGACAGTCGTCTAAGTAAATAAGATGTATTCTAATTGCAGTATAAGCATTTATTTAAGTATTTTTTTTTATTTATTATTTTTTTTATTATCGTACTATAATAAAAAAAAAATACTAAAACACGTGACTACACCATCCTGAGCGAACACAGAGACAACATGACCCATGAATGCGATTAGTCGAAAAGAAAATGTTCTGCTCTCAACGGTTGGCCGCACTATGCCGGCTCACTAAAGCTTTTTCACGCTACATTTGAAGGATCCTAGGCGTACCTCGTATGTACTCTTTTACTATTTGTACTTTGTACTTTGTACTCGCATTTCATAAAGTACGAGTACAAAGAAAACACGTCACGAGAAAGGCCATTTCATAAAGTAATTTAATTTTTAAGTTCTAATTCGAATACAATTTCAGTGTATAAAAATTTTATTTAGGTATATTACTTACTTGTAGCGCTTACTTCTGGACCGAGAGATTCGAAGGCTTTTCCAAAACTGAGCTTCAAGAGGCGGTCAGAATCTAAAACAATAAAAACATTTAGCAAATTAGTAAATGAATAAAATATTAGTATAGTATTATTAACTGCTCTCTTTTACTGTTAAATATTAAATATTTTACTTTATGAAAGAAATAAATAATTTTTACTGTTACTTTATTTAATTCAAACATTTTTGAATAGACATTTTTTATGATTTTTCTGCCCATAAAACATCTACAACAATAGTTTTATTTATATGAGATTTGTTTAATTCTTTGTATCTCAGAAGTAGTACAAAGATAAGCCAGGATTCATGAGAAACATAAATTGGTTCTTATTATTTTTATCTCTGTAAGTAAATACATAAAAAAATATCAAAGAATGTATGTAAGTATTTAAACCTAAGAAATATTTTTCGATAAAAGTGAACGAAATATGAAAGACGAATGTTACAAAATGCACTAGTGGCGCCATCTCTTGAAGTATACTTATAATAATAGGAGAGGGTGGGATGGGCTCCAAACGCAAATATGTGCTTACTTGCTGAAAGATTCATTCTTTATTCACTTAGTTTACTATACTTCTAACAGATGGCGTTAAGCACGCAAATGAAAAATAAACTGCTTCGTACCTCGGTGCATAAAAGTTAACGAAAGTATAATTACTTTATTTTATACAAATTAATATTTAAGATCAGAAATTATTGAAGTTCTTTTAAATTAAAACAATACAACAAATTCTACCAATTTCAAATACCTTCTACATTCATAAAGATACGTACATAGTTAAATACTAAGTAGGTATACCCAAAGTAGAGTGTATCTGGATTGCAGCCAAAATTCCTATTCATACCTTGTTGGCCGTAGTTGCAAATTAAACTAGATCGCTTGCAATTACTCTAAGGTGCTTTTACTACGGATAGAGGAAATACATATATTGTGGAGATCTGTATATTTGGCTTTTTTTTAATAATTTTTATTATAATACTTATTTTATTGGAGGCAGATATTATTGGTATATCCGTCGATCATTACTAAGATAGTTTACGTACTATTTAAGTAACTTTTTTTTGGATTTTTTTATGTACTCACCATAATTTTTTTGTGAAAGTTTTTATATCTGTATCTTAGTATAAGTTATACTATTCGAGGTAAGGGTCTTGATGACTTGTTATACAGGTTTAATAGGTATTAAACTTGTATTATAAATTTAACTAGTACAGTACTGTAGTACAGGCACCAGTTCCCACAAATAATATTGTTAAAATGTTCTGCATTTTCACCTATAGGTGGTGAGTTCCTTAATTGTCTGTAGTGAAAAATAAATAAAAATAATATAAAAATATAAAATAAAAAAAATAGTTTTATTGAAAGAGCTAAACTTAGTGAAACACTTTTATTAAAAACTACTAACCGGCTGCCGTGGAATCTGGCGGTGGTTGAAAATGAAATGTGGCGGCGAAACCTTGTCCTGGGGTGGCTGAGTTTGCTGTGAACTGTAGAAGTAATGCAGGACCTGTTGATAGCACCTCGTATCCTGGAATCAAATAATATTTTTTAGAAATTCAAGGTTTCTAAAAGACGATTGTATTTGGGATATACTAATAATATAGAAATAAAGAAAGATATTTTTTTTTCAAATAAATTTAGATTTAAGCTCTTTTGAATAGTCACTTTTTTCATTATTGCTTGTTCGGAACGCAATTTCACCCAAGAAGAACGGGCAAGAAACCCGGCTGTTTTTTTTTTCAAAGTTTAATTAAGTATAAAAATAATGAATTTGTGTGTGAAATCGAAATGAAATTAGATGGAGGTGTTTATCAAAACAACATTTAGATTGAGTCTAATCGTCAGACAGGCTACGTTTGTTTGTTGTTTTTGTACTATAAAAAAAATACGTATGTATGCGACAGTAACATTAACATGTTAATTGTATGTAACCACCTAATAATTTTGCCACTTCTAGTTGGAGTATGTGTGAGAGTGTGAAAAAGTTCCAAAAAACAGTCGGTCCACTGTTAATTGGCAGGTAGCTATTTTTAAACAAACTAATACACGTTATTTTTCATTGTAGCAATTAATATCTATTAAATAATATTTTGACATCTCGATTATAGTATACATATAGCATATATTACGATGAATTACGTTTACGTGTGACATAAAAAAAAACGTGCAGATAATTCCGACAAAACATTTGTATAGGGACAGTCTATAATGTCATTAATTCGTTTGATTAGGTAATTGTTATTGATCACTATTAATGGGTAGCATTTGTAAATGAATTACCGAAAAGGGTATAATTCAGCGTCAATTATAGAATTTTTATTTTATTTGTTTACTTAAGTTGATTACGTGATTCCGAGGTCTACATGAAGGATCATTTTTATTCGGACTTTCGACCTCCATTATACCTATGAAACTACCACAGTTTAAGAAAAAAATAGTAGTTTAGGCGTATTCCAAATATGACGTAACTATTCGGGACGTAATGCTGTCAGATGTGTTCGTTGTTCGACTGTAACATTTAATTACTATTTATAAAAATATTAAAAATAATCTTTTCATCGACAGCTAGGTAGTAATTTAGCAACTACTAATTAAAAAGGAAATTAGACGTCAGACTGTGCTATGTGAACTCGTCCCCTTTACTTGTCTTTTATAAAATAAGTGAAGAGAAAAAAAACCGTTTTTCCTAGTATTTGTAATTCAATAGACTTAATAATAAAAAGGTCTTGTTATTAAAAACCTTGCAGGACCTTTATATAAAACTAACGTCTAATTGAAAATATAGTTAAAAAACAAATAATTTTAGTAAAAATCTGTAGAGTGAAAAATATTCTGCTGTTAGATGGAGCTTCTAGGAAGGTCAGATTAAAAGTCGGCAGATTGTAAAACCCTTGGAATTATAGGTTTACAGAGATTGCTGTTACGGTAGCTTAGCATCATTTAGAGCGTGTGCTTGTTAATCATTGTTATGTTAGAATACTCATATTTGATAGAGTTTATTTGATTTTTAAATCAGCCGTTAATTATCCACTTCTGAACATTGGTCTTCTTCATAAGGAGTGTTTTTCCAGTGGTCGCCACGCTTGGCAGGCGGCATTTAAATCCAGGATAATCCAGATCATCACTAAGATTTAAATCCTGGATGTTTTAAAAAGGACGCTTCGGCCCATTCCTCGACAATCAAGTCCCCTTAGTCACCTTTTACGATACTCACGGGGAAACAAAGGGGAGGTCCATTTTATGCCGGGACGACATGGCAATTTACTTGCTTATTCATATGTAAATAGTTAAAATTAAAATACAATATAGTATCAGGTTGTATAATAGGTACTAGCTTTAACCTGCGACTTCGTTCTGTGTTAGGTATATGTTCATTGATTGAGATAAAAGGTTGCCCATGTCCTTCTCCACCTCATTTGGTACGTGTACATCAAATTTCATAGTGATTAGTTAAGCGGTTAAGGCACTAATATATAAGAATACTCAAAGTAAGGATATCGGAGCTATTACTATTCGTAGTTTTAGAAAGTTTAGACTGACTTAATAGCTTGTAGAATCGACAACCGAGGCGAACGAATAGTTATCGAATATCGAGTCTGTGTAGGCAATCCAGTTACTACAGAGGGAAAGGGATTGTTAGCAATGGCGTTTAACAGCCCTATTGCTAGCAATATGATCTATTAGGTTGACTTTCACGTGGTTCCCCTGGAAACCATCGTGAACAATTCTTGTTGAATTCGTCACGATGGGCTAACTGACTTGTTTCATTCTCACCTATCATCCTCCACTTGTGCCCCGCCGGTGTAATTTAAAGAATTAAAGGTACCTACTTATTGAGAATAAGATAAACTAAAAACAAGTTTAAGTAATCAGTCGGTTGTTTCATTACATTTAATTAATAGTAGATGTATTATTATCTAGGTCAGTACCTATCTGCATACTACAGTAGAAATTATGTGTTTACTAACACGACTCCATATTATTTATCAATAACTACACAAATCAAATGATAATGAAGGTCAAGGAAAGGTCAGTATTAGTTCATTCTGGAAGCATTAATGTGTATATTTAAACATTGTACAGTGTAATAAGTAAATACTTTGTTGAGGCTTAGTACCTATAGACATAAGTACTAAGTAAACTGTGTTAAGTACATAAATTCCAAGAACTTACTCATTAGATTAAAAACTGTAAAATACATATGTGATTATTATAAGGAAAAAAATTCATTTAATCGTTTAAATGTGATCAAGTAATAAATATGTATATTTAATTATTTATTTTTGGGGTTTTTTGTATTTAATTTGGTCGTGGGAGATCAAAATTTAGTCAAAGTAGTTGGAAGTGCAATATAAAGTTTTTCTAACATACGAGTACATGAATAGACTTGACATTGTAGTGACATAAAAGATTGTTAAGTTATTTTTTGATATTTATTAATTACATTAATTATAAGTTTTTTATTGAACTGGCTTTAATTTTCAATTATATTTTGTAAAACTAGCTCGTATCTGTTTGAATTGGACTTTTCATACGTACGAATGGCAATTGTACAAAGTTGGATAGCGATATAACATTACGGTAATAATATTAAATGTTCGTGTTTTTATTGTTCTTAAAAAAAAGTTTTTTTTTGTTAGCTGTTTACATATTTAGATCCAATATTTTCTTTTTTTTAAATAATACTAATTCATAAGGAATTTTCTATAATTGTATATATATATATATATATATATATATGTATATAAGTTATAAATATTGTTACAACAGTTCGCCGTGCGGTCCCGGCATAGAATAGGTCATTCTTTCCTTTCCTCTAGGTGTCGTAGGAGGCGATTAAGAGAACTTAATGCTTGGAGAGCAGCCTCTCTCCTTAAACATCACCAAGGTTGCCAACTCAACTGCTAAGTGTAAGAATTATTGACAAACCCCCCAAATAGAGTGAGGCGCATGATCAGCAGTGGACAGGTAATGGCTAACAGGATGATGATGATTACTACTACAATACTGCATACTGTGCTTTTACCCGCGTGAATGAATACAAAATATGGACCATATTTTGTATTGAAACATTGAAAAAAGTTAATTTGAATAACTACCAAATTGTATAAAATAAATTTAAGCGTTTGAACAAAATTTCCAAAATTTTCAAATTTTCAAACATATTTGTCAACTTTCATACGAGTAATAGAATTGTATGTAGATTTAAAAAATGCACACACAGAACTACAAAAGCAGCAACAGTGAATGGTCACGTGGCCTGAATACTGAAAACCTGGAAATTAGGTATTGAAACTGGGGCCAGCAATCACAACTTGTAGTTGAGGCGACAGGTATTTGTTTATAGGGTTGGACCAAACAACTAGCTATAAAACATTTTTTAATTCATTAAAAATATTAAATTATTTATATATTTTACCGAAGAGTTTTGAATTATTTAATAACAAACGATACACATTTTTAAATATAATAAATTGTACTATTAGAAAATCAGTTCTTGTATACTTGTAGTACAAATTTAAATGATGTAAACTTATCACATCATTAGGTTTAAAATAGCATAGGTTATACAGGTCAAGTTAATAAGATTAACTTTGTTACTAGCACAGTCATAAAACAATTAGGTCTTATTTATCGAGTAAAATATTTTTTACTTTAATTTGTGCAATAATTTCTGAAATTATTAAAAAAGAAATCTGACATCCTTACTGGTTAAAGTCAGTGTTGCTTTGACGTAGAATTATTCAGTCGCCAGCGAACTGGGACGTCGAGACGTCAAAGTAGGTAGCTAGGTGACCGCTGTAGATCTGGATGCATGGTAGTGTTACCGTCAAATTGATGTGTTTATTTTTGTCGGTAAAATTATGCATGTGATTGTGTGAATATGGATAGATAGATGAAAATTCAAGTTTAAAAGGTTTAAAATTTTTCAGTATTTCTTTTTTATTAATTTCACTACCTAATTGTTATAAAAAATAAATTTACAGGTCCTACTACATAATTATAACTAGCATATATAAATAAAACTAATTGAAAAAAAAAATTGTGAAAACAAAATATCCATATTATCCTTGCACAATTCATATTTATTTTTCGGTTTTAATTCAAAATCTGTCCAATTTTACAAATCGATTCCGTACTATTATCGTATATCGTACTTATAGCATCTAATATACCATATAGTTTTAAAAATGTATCGATTCCCCTCACAATTTAGTTTATGTCTTTGATAATAATAAAAATTAAAAACATTACTAGTAATGTCTACTTGAGATAATTATTTATTGTGTTGAAAAATGTTTTTTGCATTTTACAGTTTATTATTGTACAATAGAATACTCGTAAAGAATAGCTGGAAATTAGTTTAATTAAATTTTATCACGTGAGTAGAGAATTTTCTATAATGTATCAAATTTCCGTCCATAATCACTAAAGAAGATTAAGAATCCATAAGTGAATTCTTATATTAGAGGATTAAGTATTTATAATGATGTATTGTTAGACTTGGCTATATATTTACAAGTAAAGTTTTCAATAGGATGAAATGTACACTCAAACAGAATCGATTGTACTTCACAATTTATGAGAATTCGATATCAATAGATAGCAATCTTGTTCTACGTTTATACATTTTAGTAGTGAATGAAAGGGACAAATTACGTTCTAATCAGCTTACAAATAATTAAATCATCTAATTTACTATGACCTATTGTCCATCATCTCAGCCGTTAATTATCTACTGTTGGACATAGAAATCTCTATTCTTATACTCAAATTGGTAACAAATTAAACTATTTTCGTATTAACAAGAGAGAGAACTTTTGAATAGGTATTAAAAAAATAGATATTTCACACTCGATACTCTATTATGTATTATGTATGCGTACAACATAAAGAGTCATAGATCATATACGTTTAGATGGAGTATCAAGTATAAAGCTAAAGATAATAATGTTCTTTAAATTTTAAGAGAAAAATATGGGGACCTACCTGTAAGCTCATTACACAACATAGCAATAGCTGGAGCATTTGTGTCTCTACCGTCAAATACTTTGATGATATCAGCACGACGTAGACAACTGAAAAAGAAATATTAATACTTTAGCAAATCAGTTAGATGATGATTAATTTTATTTATACACTGTTTTGTTTTCACGAATAATATATACATTCTAAATTAAACTTACACCTTAGAGGGAAAAGTAAATTTATTTGAAATCATTTTTAAGAGCATTCATAACTTTTCTTTGTTGAAGTATAGCAACGTTCCAATTATCTGTCAATTTTCAAAAACAATTTAACATTTTTAAGTATTTCTGACTGATTACTTAAAAAGTTTACCGTGTAATCCCGGTATAGAATAAGCTACCACTTCCTTTTCCGTGAGTATCATAAGAAGCAAGTGAAGGGAACTTAGTGGTCGAGGGATGGGAAACAGCGTCCCTCTTAAAATATTACTAAAAGCCTAACTACGCTCGCTAACCCGCCTGCCAAACATGGCAATTACTGGCAAAACCCTCCGTAAAGGTGAAACCTGATTTCAAAAGTGGACAGTTAATGACTGTTATGATATGATGATTTAAAAAGTGAAGAACACTTTAATGAACTATAATATTAATCATGCAGTAATATTATTATTAAGCTTTCACTGAAAAGTTAGATTTTCATATGAGTAGCATAATGCTCAATTACTTTTGAAAATGGCCAGATGGGTACAACGACTACAGCATGTGGTTCTTCAAAAAAGGCATAAAGAGGTTTCTTCAGGGTTGGTAACGCGCGCGTAATGCCTCTGGTATTGCAGGCGTTCATAGACTACGGAGATGTGGTGAGTGCGAAAGCGAACCCATGTCTCGGACATATGGCACCTCGAGGGTATTTCGTCTGGTTTTTGGTGGGTACACTCCCACCTTACAGGGGGATTCCCACAGTACCCATTCGCCTCCCACAAGGTGTATGGGTATAAAACATAAAGCATTTTCCAACGTTAAAAAAAAAAGGTGGACCGTATGCTTGTTTGTTGCTTCAGTGTAAAAAAAAATAGTTGACTTCGTTATGAGCGCTTTTAATGCTTGTGAATGCATTTTGTGTAAAAATATCAAAATTATTGATTTGAAAATTAATTAATTATCACAAGCAATATTTTAAACCTGTTGATAATTTAAGTAAATTCATATCCATGTTTAGTATGAAAGAGGGTTTTCTAACAATAATTAACTTTTGTAACATTACGACAATTATTTTTCTAGTGATACGCTTTTTTCATATACATTGTGAATTGCACCATCTATCTCTACTTATATCTATGGTTTTATACTAAGGAATATTCGAAGTACATTTAAAAACATGTCACTCAAGGATGGCGTAATGATCTTAATAGAAGGGGAAGCCTAATTATTACTGGCACGTCTATCTACTTATCGTTCCAACATTAAATTGAAGTCACTTAACACATACGCGATAGACAGCGGAACAAAGACACAGACCTACTAATTAATTTCAGTACGTGATAATAATATAAACCCATAGTTATGTTACATTAATTTAGTTACTGAATTCCAGTAACTTCTGTATAAATTCTCATGCCAGGTAAACTAAATATCTGTTTTAATGGCAATTAATGAAAATGTAACCAAGTTTTGTTCAAATTATTATAAAAATAATCTCTAAATGTAATTAGTAACAAATTGAAATGTTCAATCAATTAATTGATTTGTTATTCGTAACTAATATTGGATATCAACAGATTGTCTTATACTTTGGTCGTTTCCTCGTTTGTTTACATTTTTATTAGGTTTTATTGAAGTAGACTATATAACATAATGAAAAAGGAAACTAAGTTTGATTCAAATGATCATAGAAATACTCTCTAAATATAATTACTAATACATCAAAACATTTAATCAATTATTTCGTTTTTTATTCTTATTGGATATCAGCAGGCTGTTTTATAGTTGGGTCAGTATTCGTTTGATTATATTTTTATTAGGTTCTATTGAAGTCGATTATATAACAAAATTATAATGAAACTAAGTTTTGTTCAAATTATCATAGAAACATTTTCTAAATTTAATTAGTAACAAAACTAAAAATGTAGTTAGTAAATTGGTTATTATATTCATACTATTGTTAGATATTAGCATACCGTTTACGGTTAGATTTAATCTTAAAATAGGTATTAATTTAATAGTGAAATAGATAGGTTATATCCAAATATGATAAATTTTGTGTCTATAGTATCTCTATACATGGTTCTGGTCATAGTTTGGTTTTTCTATAAACTATTACTTAGTACTACTAGTTGCTATAGGTTATAGACATATGCTACACAGAGCATCATATTCACATTGCCAAAAGAAAAGAATCTTTGCGATTTCAAAACAATATTTTATATTTTACGCTACACCTTTAATAGCAATTTTGAATTCATTCATTTCATTCACAAAATATATTTATAAGTGTCAATTCTACAAAGTCTGTTTATTCTATACGGCTGTATACAATATAAACATAATACATATACATCAGTAACATATCAGCGGTTAACTGTCTGTTGCTGAAAATAAGTCTCCGCCTATTAAGGGGTGGGGGGGTGTTGCCAGTAGTTGCCACGATTGGCACGCAGACTGGTAATCGCAGTTAGGCTTTGGAGATGTGTAAACATTTTTTATGGATGCTATTGCCCATTCCTAAACTACTATGATATATTATTTCACCTATATAATCACCTTTTACGACACCTACAGGAAAAGAAGCGATTATTTATTATAAAACTGAGTATAAAAAGAATTTCAGTATAAAATTTACCGGGACACTACTTGTAATAAAGTATGCACTCTTTTATATCCGCGTGTATTATATCATTATTATTTTATGCGAAAAGGTAGAACATGATACAGCTTTGAAGTTATAGCTCTCAACATAAATGGATCATGTTCCATAAACTCCTAATACAGCCGTGCCCTAGTTAGAAGTTAAGCCTTCATCGTGTCACTTGGTGTTGTTTTGTGCTTTCTAGCGTGAGTAACGTGATAATTTATGCCATATATTGATCATAGGCGAAAGCTATAAAACGGCAGGAAAACATTGTTCCCTTGTTCATAAAAATATCAAACGAACAAATAAATCTATTTTAGCTATTGATGTGTTTTCAATAGACTTCAAAAGAAGGAGTTCACAATTTGGTTGTATTTTTTTTTTATGTTTTTACCTCATAACTACGTCAGTTCTAGACTGAAATAAAAAATTCTTTGATGATCTAAATTTACAGATTGGTTTCATAGAAATTTTATGAAAACTGTTTTTCATTAGTATAGTTTTTAGATGAACATAACTGGTTTTGTTAGAATTAAAATCGGTTTTTTATGGGACACAATCTTTAATTATATCTTTTTCTTTTCCAATTCTTACGAAATAATTATATCTTCAATCTATTGAATCATAAAAATGTATCGGATGGAAGGAACTGACAGCTGTCATACAGTGTTTTGGCATTAGTGCGGTTGTCACTGTCACTCATTATATATGTACAAATAAATAATCAACTTGTACTGAATATATTAAAATTGACATTTAAAATAGTAGCCAAAATAATAAGTTTTAGAAAATTTGGTCTGTTTGTCTGTATGTTTTGGCATCACACAAAAACTATTGCTATTGTAGTTTTCCTAGTTGTGTTCCTGAAGATCTAACTTAACAAGTCGGTATATGTTTTATCTTGATTGTTAATACGTTATAAGTTACCTGTTTTATTGGTTTTGTTACTTCTGGAATCTACACGTACAAAGTAGTGGGCAGGAAGCTAGTGTAAAATATTTATAGATAAAAAAAAATATCAGATTATTCGTAACAAATTACTAGTGACGTAAGTCCAGTTTTAATTAATTCTAAGAAATACGCCTAATCATTATCTTTTTAATAATAATTGGTATGATAGTAGGTATTACATGAAATATATACAGACGGTTGTATTATATGGAAAATTATTGTATGTAGATAGCATATTTCTAATACCTAATGTAGTAAATTCATTTTCAGTACCTAATTATTACTTAAATCATAAAGTAGGGCTTTTAAGCGCTTTTAATTAAATTTAGTCCTTATTGTCGGGAAATATTCTAATTACTTAATTATAATATAATATACTAATTGTGCTCACGACTTCGTCCGTATAATTGAGATAATATTGTCCTTCTGTATAAAATAGGTACTGTGCGTAATGTTAAATTTAATTATAAATAAACCTACACTAATATTTACAATATTAGTAAGGTTTAGATATTAAAATGTACGCTTTTTTTAACATAACCTATAATTTACCAAATCAGATGAATTATTAGAGGTTCAAATGGCCAAGTGATCTATTAAGGAACTGTAACAATAACTATTAAAAATTTGAATATTGATTCTATATCTTTTTTATAAACTATTGAAGATAGGAAATTTTTTTAGTCACATTTAGTTAAGTATTTACCTTATCGGTATATACTAGCGAGGTACCAGTGAGGGACGGCAGGTGAAAGCAAGTCCTAACTTGCTTTACTTGGTCTAGATGGATTCCAGAGTAAATCGCGTGGAGGTCGTCCCGACAGGGTATATTGTTGGCAATGGGTTTATTAGTCTCTATTACCAATAATTCCTTCTCCCAGGAGGAATCACTTATGTTTGTACGTACGAGTATTCATTGAACCCGTGCCTAGTTTATTGTCATTATGAAAACCTGATAATGCCTCACTAGGGAGAGGGGGTTGTTAGTAATGCGGACTACCAGTCCCATTTCTAGCAATATATTCTGACAGGTCGACTTGCACGTGGTCCCTCCAGAAAACCATCGTGCTTAATTCCAGGTTTTTCACCTATCATCCCTCAGTGGTGGCCCGTCAGCGTATACTGATAGCGCAGGCATACCATTCCATTATCATCCATTAAAAAAGTCCCACTTTTGGGAATAAACTATTTCTTATAAAGGAAGTTTATTAGTCTATCGCCACACTGGTGGTGTACTGTGTGATTTGGTCCACCTTTTTATAATATATTGAGTTATTTAGCATTTGAATATTAGACTTTACATTTCTTGTTGTGCCGTGTACTCTCAGCATAGTATGAACCATTCCTTGTTTTCCCGAGGGCGTTGTAAGAGATGACTATAGGAATTTAATGATCTAGAGATAGGCAACAGTGTTCCTATGAAAATATCACCAAAGACAAACTGCGATTAGACTACCTAGTTCAGTAAAATACTAACTGCGGTTTTTTTCTTAATGGATGATAATGGAATGGTAACTCCGCCTGCGCTATCGGAATACACTGGCGGGGCACCAGGTCCACTGGGGGGACAGTTAGGGATGGCAGGTGAGGATGAATACTAACTGCGGTTGCTAGCCCGCTTGCCAAGCGTGGCAATTACTGGCAAAATCTACCTTATTGGGGAGGTTTATATTCAATGGACAGTTAACGGCTGATATGATATGATGATACTTCTTGTTATCTTCTACGATTTCCTGGGAATGATAAGTCGTGGAAGCATCACTGAATGGAGTAAAAATATCACAGTCACATACCAGTTTAGTCTACACTTAAATAAATACTTAGTAGCCATTATATTATTTAATAGTTAAACGATCGACCCAAGTAATTAGTAACAGAACTAACACAAACGTTTATTCCTTTGGCTACTGATGCAATGTAAATTCTCTCCCGAATGGCGGTGCCGCATTCATGCATTATCCAGTTAATTAAGCCGGCAGATATAGTTTATAGTGTGGACTCATTAACGGGAACACTAGTGCCCGTTACGTTCATAATTTAATTATGCTAACCGTCTCGCTTTCGTTGCGGATTGATAGTGGCTATTTCGATTCAAATAGTAATTTCAAAGGAATTTTCTATTTGTATATTGTATGTGTGCATTAGATAGACGAATATAATTGTTAATTTTAGTAATAAGGCCACCTTTTGTATATGCACATTCTGTATAAATACTTTTTATACATGTCTATTGTGCGCAATAAAGAATTTATATATTTTTTTTTATAATTTGAACTGTGATTTGACTTTACAGATAGATAGATAAATAATTTATTTGCATCACTCACAGCACACAAACAGCAAAAGACACAAATGCAATGTGAAAAAATATAAAAAAAGATACATATACAAAAATTTGGAAAGACTTTAAAAAAATAATAAAGAGATTACACCAGTTGATTAGGGTTGTAAATTGTTATTTTATTAAGGCACACAAAACAAATTGTAACTACATATATAACAACGACGATATATACGTAAATAGTTGTGGATTTTAGGTTAGTGTCAAGCTAGTTATAAGACACTTTATTGTGGAAAAAATGTTATTCCCATAGCGAATTTATACATGTAAATTCGCCACGTGAATGACGTCACGAACTCAACATAACCTAAGTAACATTCAAATGTTTTTCATAGAAACTTTTTAGCATTATATTACAAAAGTAGACAATATATAATAGTATAGATAAAAGTTCTGTTCCAAATTGTATTCGAAATATCGTTTATAATACTTACAGTTTTTAAAGTCAATTCTCTAAACTTCGACATAAATATTTATATTGGAACATCAATTCAAAATTCTGCTGGTGTCCAAGTCTTTTTGAGCTTACTTAGAATAAAAAAATAATATGCAAAGTACGCTGAGGTGTAAATTTACAGAGTAGGTACAATGGGTACTATAATATGGAGTATTTCAGATTGTTTTTTTTTTTAGGATTGGTAACGTATATGTGATATCATTGTGGTGTCACAGGTACCTGTAAGGCTACAGTTAACGGTCACTAGCCTCATGGACGCCTGTCAATGGGCTAAATTTTTATTTGCCATCGATCTTTATAGCTTTTTTGTACTAACTACAGATAGAAAAAATAAATTACTAGATTCAAAGTATGAGAATATTGTATTGTAATAATTAAGAAAGATTGTTTATTCACGAACATACGTATCAAGTATTAACTTCCTCTTTGGCTCTTTACATAACCGACAAAATTGCCTCTATCCATAATATCCGGACATTGTACATTTTGTTGGACCGAAGATTTTACGACACAATTTTATGGGAACATCCGATGCTGCACTTGTCGTGTAATATTCAATATTTCAGATCAAGGATTCTATTATAACGAGGTATGTACGACATTTTTATTACCCCTGTCCGATGCGGATATTGACGGTGATTTTATGGGATGTACCTAATAAATCGAACATAAGCACTTAATGTAGAAAATTTTTATCGAATATAATGTTTTATTAGTCGTATCGAATAGTTATTATCGAATACGTTTAGTACTCAAAGTTATAATAGTCGTAAAGACGTCATTTGTCAAATACTACTAAGCACTAGTATGAATGTAATAAATGAGAAAGTAAGTTTGTTTGTTGTTTTTTGGCTTTATATCTGTTTTACTAGCGTAGTATTTGACATAGTTTACATGGACAAACATAAATTCAACTTTTTTTGTAGTCAGTTAAAAAAAGTAAATAAAATTTATGTAATAAAATCTGTCTTATGTGTTTTTAGAGCCGTATATTTGCCTTAAACAAATAAATATTAATTTTTACATAAAAACCACATAGTTATTTAACATTGCTGTAGTAATCATTAAGATAATACATTTTTAAACTAAGCGGTTAGTTGAATCGTAACTCGTATTGTACTCACCTAATATCTCCTTTTTGAAGAGATACTTCTTCAAATACCACTTTCACTCGTTCTTTCGCTCTGAAAAAGAATATGTATATTATAAAACGGTATTTAAACTTCGGCCTTTTAATGCGTACCTAATATAATTGCTTACTGCTTGCTAATTGCTTATTTGAAAGCCTATGATTATGATTAGTGATTTAAGCCGGCTTCGAACAGGTAGAGACAATTTTTGAAATTATAAAACCCATGTTTCTAGCTGATTTTTTAACTTTCTATAGGTAAAAGGGTTTTTTAAAATCAGGTGAGCAGTCTTTGAGTTCATCCATAGACAAATATTCTACTTTCTTACTATCCTAATCGAGTGTTATTTTTAAATTAATTTACATGTTTATATTTATTTATTTATTTATTTAACACTTTATTGCACCAACATAACATGATTTGTTAAAACAATTTTCAATACGTATAGTGTAGTACAAAAGGCGGTCTTATTGCTAAGCAATCTCTTCCAGACAACCTTTGGGTAGAAAGGATTAAAGCATAAGTAGGTAGGTGGCGCGTTAAAAAAGATAGATTTGTAAAAAATAATATTTGTGACAGCATAGTCATATACATATACATACATAAATAAACACATACAACCAAATATATATATATATACATACACATACACATATAAATATATATACATACATATACATATATACGCACAAATACATACAAATATACCATATTAATACACATATATATAACACACATATATATAACACACATAAAACTGGAAATACGTAGGACTAAGTGATTATAAGGATAGGTAGTGGGCTTTAACTAAGTTTTTAAAAATGGGCAACGATTGAGCGCACCGTATAGAGGTAGGGAGCGAGTTCCACAAACGAACTGCTTGCACGGAAAAGGATTTGGAGTAGAAAGAGGAAGAATGGGTAGGAATTATGAGTTGGAGGTTGTCAGTACTACGTAAAGAATAAGAATTAGAATTGCTCTCTCCAAGAAACATAAAACGTTCTTTTAAATAATGAGGTGTAACTGGATTAAAGTGAATTGAGTAAAGAAGGGAAAGGATGTGCCAGTTACGACGAAGACGGATAGAGAGCCACTTGAGCCGTGTACGATATTGGGATACATGGTCATATTTGCGAAGTCCAAATATGAACCGTATACATAAATTTTGAAGACGCTCAAGTTTATTTAACTGCTCTTCAGTGACATTTGAATAAAAGGAATCGGCGTAGTCAAGGATGGGGAGGAGCAATGTATGAGCAAGCGCAATTTTGGTATCCATAGGAAGAACCTTACGCAACCTGTAAAGGGATCCAGTTGCCGCAAACATCCTCCTGCTAATCTCAGCAATCTGAGGTGACCAGGATAAAGTACTATCAAAACAAATGCCGAGATTTTTAACGCAGTCGCGGTTATACTAAATTCTGTCAGTGTTTTATCAATGAAACAAAAATTCAGCCTTCCGTACTAATACGTCCAGCTGTCAAGTTAGCATGACAATGCCAAATTTGCTTCCCTGAAGAATTTTACGGTTATTTGAAATTGTTTTCTCTATTTTTTTTTGGAGTCAACGAACCGAAATACGCTTTATGTTATGCTTGGTGTGCCTTGTGACAAATAAAATCAGAGACGTGACAAATCGTATATAATTCACAATTTAGGGAAACTCAGTATGCCAGGTATGGAATAGAAATCTGATAAGGGAGTAGACATCCGGTTGAATTGAATTGTCAACCGGAATTCTGCCGGATCATGTGAACTAGTTTTCAGCTGTCTATAGAATATTGAATTTTGTTCGTGTGCTAACGTGTTGTCATTTATTTTATTTATTTATTATATTATTTATGATTTTGTTTCGCAAAAATTTTAGTAAATGTGGATAGTGGACTTAGTCTACTATTTGGCCTATTTTATATTTTTTTATTTTTTATTTGTTTGCCTTGACAGAAATGCGCATAAAAAATAGAGAATGACATACAACACTTGTAGTGTGGATAGTAGGAAAATAGTGAACGAGATTAGTACAGAGCTATTACAAGTGGTGTAAGAAAGAAACGGCCTAAGTAAGTAAAACCTAAGTGATGTGGGGTGATTAGATTAATAGATTCACAAAAAAAAAGCAAAACCGAATCTTAATATTTGGAAATTTTTCCAAAAATCAGCCCGACGAACAGGCGTACCTGTTCTAATTATATTTAATTAATTATTATTTAAGTAGATTTACTGAATACAAGATATTAAAACATTCTATTTTATTCTGATAGGTATATGAAACAATTTCATAGAGATAAAATATTTTCATTATAGAATACCTTTGTTAATATAGTTTAGGAGATGCCTAATTTAAAATTAGAAGGTGCCTCGGGGACTTCAAAGCTTGCTTCGATGTGTTAATTAGGGCAAATTCCGTGACATTAGTGTACCTGATTTACCTGTGCGAACCCAGGTCGGGTCAGTTAATACTTAATAAAATAAATAAATTATATTCTATATTCCTCCTAGCCGAAGGTTGTTTAGAAGGGATTGTTTAGGAATAAAACTCCTATTTAATTAATAAATAAAATATGGTCGGAAAAATGTAAAAAAAGTCAAATATTTTGTTCACCATAGTGATCGGTAAAATGCCTCTGAAATATTTTAAAGTATTGCGTTTTTTTGAAGAATACCAGAGGGACGGGTCAAGAGTCAAGACACTTTGATGGATGGGACGGATGTATATGAGATGTATACAAGATATCGTTAGACTAATGATTTCGATTCCTGTACAATGAAATTTTTCTTTGATTAAAATATTTAATGAAATTTATTTACCTCGCGTGAAAATGATAGGAACACCGCACATTGTTCGGGTAGATGGACGGGTAACGAGGACTGTACAGGCGGCCGTGTGTCGGCCGGTTGCCGGACCGGCTGAACTGATTGTCGCATTCCGTTCCAGGTACACGCACGCCATCTGTCTCAAACAGACCTGCCAAAAAACAAAACAGTTTCAATAAAAATATTTTGTATTTAATTACTTTTTAACATTGTACGTAACAATAAATGCGTAAATATATGTAACAAATAAATGTGTGACTTGTTTGTATGAATTCCCTTTATTGAATTCTATAATAATATTTAAATTGATAATTATGATGTGTGGTTACCCTTCACGTGTTGTCATTTCCAAGGATTACTGTATTGTGTTTATCGTACTCTGCAATTTCATTGACATAATTTAGATAATTATATATTTTTTGTAATTATGCTTAATGACAATATAAAAATAAACTATTAATAAAACATAAAACAAACGACGAAATTTAAATTATATTAGTAAAAACAGTAATGAAAGGGGTATCATTATGTTAAAAATGTAAATTAATAACATAATTTATAATAATTCATAATTCATCTAGATAAAAAAAATAAGAATATGAATTGATTAAAAAATTATGCTTAACTGTAAAATTGTATCTACTTTACATAATCCAAATTAAAATACAGAGTAATTTTTCTATTATAATGAGATTTTACCATAACAAAAAGTATCCTCTATGATCTTAGTACCAAGATATACTTAGATCAAATTTTATTAAAATCTGTTTAGTAGTTTAATTAGTATAATTAGGATTTTATTATATGTATAGACAAAGTATATAGAAGCTAAATAAGTATTAGATTGGAAGTTAAAAATGAGTCGCAGAATATTAGGAACATATACATCTTATCGATGGTACACAGATAACAAAATAACCTAAATGTTTATCAACTAAAGACCCTAATAAATGCTGATCTTTCACTTATAAACTAGAAATAGCTTTCTCATTTTGTATCCAAATATGGTATCCATTGAATTTATTAATCTTACTGTTCTTACACACGATATTTCACCATAAAAATATTCCTGAGTTACCAAAATTATGTCTAAGCTTAGGAATTACAATACACTTTTATTATAGTTAATTCTTGGTAATTAATTCATATGTTCCTTTTGCTACCCTATCTTTTATTTTAATTGTAATACGTTGGAAATAAAGGAATGAAATTGAGTTTAATGACTGTCCATAAAATTAAATGGTTGGGATAATTCAACTAACATTTCCTGCCAGTTTACACATATAACTTGTGAAATTGTTATATTGTTTTTGAGTATGTTATGCAATAACTTAACGAATTCTGTACTGAATGATGATTCTTTTTTATCTGAGTGATTCGGAAGGTAACATATTTTTTATGTGAATTATTGATGGTGTAAGAGTAAACACGTCACTGTGCGTAAATTAAATCCCGCACGGGTTCGATTCTCGGTCGAATTAGTTAAGTAAATAAACTCATCAAAATTATCCCGGCTTCGAATCTTTTGGATTGGATTTTTGTTGTCTGGTATCTGAACTTGATGACCAGGAATTATGAAAAAATAAGACCTAAATCCCTTATAGATTTTTCATTTCCTATTTAAGAACTGCGCTCTTGCTAGTGGAGCTCTTGCCACTCACTACGATTTTTAGCGAGTCTCTTCACCTCTTAATACGGCACCAACTATTTCCTTGATCTGCCTGATGTAACTATTATAATGTTTATAAGTTCATCGTGTGGTATCATGTGTTTTAAAATTTCTCCTTTGTATAATTTGTCTTTTCTCCTTAACCTAGCTATTCGTTTAGTAAATCTGATGGATCTACTTGAAATGAAAGTGCCTATTGTTATTATTACCTATAACTTAGCCAAGCCTATTATTTTTATTATTTTCGGTGGAACTGATTAATGAGAGATAGATTAGATAGGAGCCATATTCTTATGCTGGAATATTAGGCTGATGATATTTCATGCGTGAATCCTACAAAAAAACCGACAATCCGACAACCGATGTGGCAAAATCACTTATTTTGATATTAAAACTAAATTACTGAATCGATTTTGATAAAATTTCTATCGGATATACATACATCAACCAAACTCAATCAATCAATTTTATGTATATTTTTTAGATAAAAAAATAATTTTCTAAATCGGTTTATAACTAACGGAGTTATAGGTAATAAAAATAAAAAAAACGCAACTGAATTATGAACCTCCTTTTTTTAATCAGTTGGAAATCTAAGCTTCGTCCTTTGTAATCATAATTATTAAATTTTTATTTTTCATATTGTCTAACTCAAGCAGTTTTAATTCAAAGAACTCTGCATCTACAATTAGTGCTATAAAATTTGCGTTCTCCAAATTTCTAACTAAAGAATGTGGTAAATTGAAAACAGAATTCAATTTGAATCTCTAATTTGTCTGCAATAAATCGATTTGTTTTTCACTATGAAGATTTACAAATTAACGTGAAATGTTCTTATTTGAATAATTTGAATTACCACATCCATTAGTAGGTATATTGAATTAGAGAATAGATTAATAAATAATATATGAAGTACTGTATGAGAACTATGTACGTATAGATTTGGAATGTTTTGGATGTTATTTCCTTAGTTATATCCTAAAGACGTTTAGTATTTATTACTTTAGGGTGTTCCTTCTTTTTTAATTAACGCAAAAATGCAGGCTCATTTCACCTGTATTTCTTTTTATGTGTATGTTACACAATATCTTTAGTAATTCTGAATTGATGTCAATAATTACGTTTTATAGGACATAATGTATATATGCATAGAATCGTTTGATCTGATTGATTCAAGACAACCTAAATCAAAAGGGTTAAAAACTTGAAATTTTGGCAGTTGATGTATTTTGTTACATAAATATCTACTAAGGAAGGGTTATTGAAATTTATACTCCAATTAAAATTAAGTTTATTTATATTTAAATATTTTATTTTAAAAGAATTATTTAAAAGAATTTTTATTTGTAAAATAAAAGGCTAGACGAATTTGAATGACAAGTGGAATACGTTTTCTTTTAGGCAGTAACTGAAAATCAGTAGGTTGCTTATTAAGAAAACAACCCACTGAGCCTTTTTGCATCACTCTGGTACATATATTACATTTTCACATATGACGTTATGTAAAATTTTATGTATATCGCCCTTTTGTTAAACACATGTTTTCTGTTACTATTGTTAAATTATTGTGTATCTCTTGATGTAAATAAAGAGTTTAACTATCTATTTTTTTAATGGATGATAATGGAATGGTAGCCCCACCTGTGCTTACAGAATATGCTAATGGGGTACCAGTGAGGGATGGTAGATCCTCAGGAGGACACCACGGAGAGGTCAACTTGACGGGTATATTACTAGCAATGGGACTGGTAGTCCGCATGACTAGCAATCCCTTACCCCCTCTATCTATCTTCTGAATATATTCACACAGTATATATACTTTCACATACTATTATACAATTTTTTTGCAAAAAAAGGAAGAGTAAACAAGGGATATATCTACTAGTAGTAAATATAATTTTTGTGAAACAAAATATTAAATTATTGTTATATATATATATATATATATATATATATATATATATAACAATAATATATATAATATATATATATATATATATATATATATATATATATATATAATATATATAAGCATCATTGTGAGCCACGCTTTAATTCTAAAGAGAAGAGTGGATAATCCATCATATATGTATTGTCACGAACGATGTCGTGTCGTAAGCTTAGGTAAAGGCATCATTATACTTTGAGTTATAGGCTTGTGTATTTGAAAATTAATATCTGGTTATTTTGCTAAGTATAATTTATGTAGCCACCGTTTCAGAGATATAATCCTTATTTAATATTATAAATTTTTGTCGTGATTTTGTCCGTGGTTGTTAAGGCGTTAAGAGGTATTAAATAAGTAAACTTGCTTTCACTTATTTATTTATAACATTAGTGAGGATACGAAAGTAAGTTCATATATTTGTTACCCCTAAGTACTTTAATCGCTAAATGTTATAAAATTTGGTATACACGTAGTACTTATTTGCCGCTGTGTGGTCCTGGTATAGAATGTGCCACCGCTTCGTTTCTCGTGGGTGTCATAAGAGGCGACTAAAGGAACTTATTATCGATGAATGGACAGCAGTGTCCCTTTTAAAATATCACCAATGCTTAACTGCGGATGCCAATCCACCTGCCAAGCTTAGCAACTACTGGCAAACCCCTCCTTATGGAGGAGGATATATTCAGAAGTGGACATGATTGTGTAAAGCAGCCTTTCCTAAAATTGACAATAACGCCCCCTTGTAGGCGTTGCAGGTCTAAAGGGGGGCGGTAAGAGACCCAGAAAAAAATGGGAGTGTTGTGTAGAGGTTTGGAGGGTGATTTGTAATTTGAAGTAATATTATATATATATATATATATATATATATATATATATATATATATATATATATATATATATATATATATATATATATATATATATATATATATATATATATATATATATATATATATATATATATATATTATATATAATATTGGTTTTAAGTAGGTGAAAAATGGGGGCGCTAAAGAATAATTTATTCTCAAAGTAGGCAGTAGGCAAAATAAGTTTGGGAACCCCTGATGTAAAGGATTACTAAAGCCTAACTGTGGTTGCCAACCCGTTTGCCAAGCATGGTAACTACTGCCAAACTCACGTTATGGGGGAGATCTATTATTAAAATCGAGAATAATAAATGATATTAAATATTAAAATACGTATATTATGCACAATAAAATGTTATAGCAAATAAGATGCTTAACAATGACATCATCCTAGATAAGACAGTGTGTAGGTCAATTATCTATAACTCCTAACACCAATGTTCATCAGTGGACAGTTAACGGCTGATATGATGATGATGATGTATGATTATATCCATTTGAAGGGTGAAATATAACATTAACATTACAGGTTATAGAGCTGTTAACACCTACTTCTACCAGAGGGAGACTTTGTACAAAAGTCGATTGGTTAGGTACCTCTGTCCCATTCGTGTTTCAACCGTGTAGCAGTTGTGTTTGCATGGCTGTGTTTCGGTTTGAAGGGTGGGATATGGCGTGAATTTACAGGGTACAGAGGAATAACACCTGAGTCCTCAGGCATGGCAACGCATGGGGGGTATCATGGGCGAAACAGTGTACTCTGTTATTTCCATGGTACTGTTCATGTCTATAGGTGACGGTTACCACTTTCCATCAGGTGGGCCATCAGCTTGTTTGTCATTCAAAGATGTATAAAAAAAAAACTTCTCAGGAATGACACTGCATGAGGTGTATCATGATTTCACAGAACAATTGTCCATGTTTATGGGTGATGATTATAATTTTCTATCAGGTGCTCCGTCAGCTTGATTGCATTGCCTAACTAAAAAAAAATTGTTAATTGAATTACTCAGTTCACCAGTAATAAAATAGTTTGACTTGATCAAAAGACAGTGTTTTTGTAGAAATTGTCTCGTTCCAAATGAAATAGTTTTTCAATAAAGCCAGTTTTGAACTGAGTTGGTCGGACTTTTTCATTACTTTTTCAATATGGCGGTCATTGTGAAACTCGGGGATGGTCGGAGAAAATTATGTTTCCCTTTTCAAAGTTTAATAAACTAATTAAGCTTTCGCTATATTAATTATTAAATTAAATTAAAACAAGTATAAAATTCACGAGCTGTTTTTGGCGGGAAAGTTCGGGAGGACGTAAAAGAATGTTCTGTCCTCTATTATCTATAGTTAAAGATACTTTAAATATATTGGACTTAAAATACCTAACGACAGAAGGAAACTAAATTACAAGTTATACGTATAGACATTATAATGTATATTATTTTATTAAAAAATTAAGGAAAGTATGTTATTGCAATATGGAATTTCTAAACTTTAGAATTATTAAAATTTTTTTCACTATGCAAATAAAGGAATAAAAATATTTTTTATTCTATTTGAACGTAATTATAAGCATTTTTAAATAGTCATATAATAGATATATATTTGGATTGGGATCGATGTTGAATTCAAGAGTCCTCCAATCCTACTGTTTGTTTGTTTGTTTATTGATTATTATTATAATTTAATTGCTTTCTATTTGTATACATTTTTTTTTGTTTGTTTTGTTTTGGTTTCTTTTGTTATTGTTTTGTGTGCTACAGTGTGAGCCGCATGCTTCTTCGAAATAATTATTTTTTACTTTCTTTCTTTCTTTCATATAAGAACATAAGGTAACAATATTTTAAACTTTAAGTGCGACGGAGTAATTAATTAAATAATTCAAAATTTAAATAATTAAATTATTTTCTTAAAGTTGTCCGGTACGATTATGAGTCTTTCCACGGATTAACAACGTAATTAAATTCCTGTTTGTTATTTTTCTTTTGATTCCACGGATTTAAACAAAACTAATCTTTCTTAACAGACTTTGTGAATTAATTTCTAACACAATATTAAGTTTTTGTTTATAGTAGAGCTCATAAAATTAATCGTCGACTTGTGGCTTAGAATGTTTAGAGATAAATTACTTTCATAAATATTAATATTACTAGAGAATACTTGTATTCTTTCACATATATATATATATATATATATATATATATATATATATATATATATATATATATATATATATATATATATATATATATATATATATATATATATATATATATATATATATATATATATATATATATATATATATATATATATATATATATATATATATATATATATATATATATATATATATATATATATATATATATATATATATATATATATATATATATATATATATATATATATATATATATATATATATATATATATATATATATATATATATATATATATATATATATATATATATATATATATATATATATATATATATATATATATATATATATATATATATATATATATATATATATATATATATATATATATATATATATATATATATATATATATATATATATATATATATATATATATATATATATATATATATATATATATATATATATATATATATATATATATATATATATATATATATATATATATATATATATATATATATATATATATATATATATATATATATATATATATATATATATATATATATATATATATATATATATATATATATATATATATATATATATATATATATATATATATATATATATATATATATATATATATATATATAAAGTATTATAGGGCATTTTCAAAGGTTAATTTTTACATTAATTTTCCTGTGAGATTAATTTAAGTGTTTCCTAATAACATTAATATGTATAGAAAGTACCACCAAGTACCAACAATCACGAACATTAACATATTTTCATAAATGTACGACATTTATGAATGTTTTTTATTGTAAATTGTCACTGTATACACCGTTCTACCCGCTGATATTGATATTCCTTTCCACTTTGAGGTTGTTGGAAGAAAACTCTTAAAGAGTTAAGCTCGCTTTTGTACATTTACTTTTTACTGTCAGTGTGTACAATAAAGTTTAAATAAATAAAAGTTTATAATAGATTGATGTTTAATGTGTACATAAGTGTTATTTTAAGAATTAAATTATGGGGAATTTATTAGATGGGATATTTTCATAATTTGATAGAGGATCAGACGGGTGTGCATTTATGATGCAGGTACCCTAACCTTTCATAGGTTAGGGTACTACCTAATTGATATAAGTTTTCACTTTGAGAAAGCTTATCAGTATTAACAAAATATGGTTTACAGCCAGCTATGTCATATTCTTAATACTGTAGGTAAAACAACTTTAATTAAAAGTTTAGACTAAACAGAATAAAAATCTGTTATCAATATTTTTCATCTCCTGGATGTCACAAAAGTTTATTAAGGAAATAAAATACAACACTCAGTACAGTCCACTTAACAAGTAATTCCTACCTGAAATAAAAGCTTAACTGTGGTGGCCTACATTCTTCTCCATTCCATATAGGACCTGTATATCAACTTCAGTCGTCAATTAAGCCGTTAAGGCGCCAAGAGGTAGCAATCAAAGTAACTTCCATAATTATTATAATTATGGAATTATAATATTTATCATCATTATATCAGCCTTTAACTGTTCTAACTGTAAGGGGGTTCTGCCAGTTGTTACTACGCTTGGCATGCGGATTGGCAACCGCAGTCAGACTTAAGAGATGTTTTAAGAGTCTTAGTCATTACGACACCCACGGGATAGGAAAGGGTGGCCTATCCTATGCCGGGATCACGCGAAAAATTATAGTATTAATACGGATTGAAAATAAAGGTAAAATAAAAAAGTAAAAGTAAATAAACGTAAAATCCAAGTGCCGACGTTTAAAATTAAATTCCCTACATTTACTCTAAGAGTCATTGAAATAATATTAAGATGCTACAATATCGGTCCGCAATAAACAGGAAACTCAGTCGTTGTAGGCGGTTAATGAAAAACAAACACACCTGCTTCACTTGCCGTTGTCTGGATGCGCTCTGGAGCTTATCGGCATAAGGTATTGTAGGGGCACGTTGTGAAACGAGTTTTATGCACGAACTTAGATATGTATATCCTTTATAAGAGATTTCCTATTGTATTTAATTTTAAACCGATTTTAAAAAAACGAGCTGGTTCTCAATTCATTTGTGTTATTTATGTTTGTTACCTCACAACTTTGTCATTTATAAACTAATTTGGAGGGGGAGGGGGGAGATATTGTTAATAATTGAGATTAAGAATCACATTGCTAGCAATATACCCAACCAGGTCGATCTCCATGCGTACCCTTTTCCCCCATTTTTCTCCTGGAAACTGTTATGGTTAATGCCTGATGAAATCATCAAGATGGGTTAACTGGCCTGTTTTAATTCTCATCTATCACCCTTCACTGATGCCCCGCCAGTGTATACTGTTAGCGCAGGCAGGGTTACAATTCCATTTTCACCATAAAAAGAACAAGTTGAACCATTATTTTATTTTTATTTTAAAGGATATGCTTTCATATTCCATAGAATCCATAAAAAAAATATTAAAATCGGTTCAGTGGTCTAATTTTTAACTCAAAATAATTGATTTTACCACGATTGGAGTCGGTGTTTTTTTGATTTGTCGAGTTTGTTTGAGTCGGTGTTTTTGTTTGTGTGTACCTTGCTAAAAATAAGAAATACAAAAACATTAAAGTAAATGGCGATTTCTTAAGTAATAGGTTATATGACATGCTTTCTTCTTCAGTAATTTCTACCCGCGACTTTGTCCATTGTTTGACGAATACCTTGACATGCTAGGATCCATCCTAAATAAGTACATTATTATTATTGCAACCGTTAACTGTCCATTGCTGGACATAAGCCTTCTCTGTAAGGAAAGTTTTGCCAGCTGTTTCTACGCTTGGCAGGCGGGTTGGCAACGGTAGTTAGGCTTTTAAAGATGTTTTAAGAGAAACGCTGCTGCCCATCCCTCGCCCTTCCTTAGTCACTTCTTACGACATCCACAGGAAAGGAAGGGGTGGCCCATTTTATACCGGGGCACACACGGCAAGTAAATAAGTACTTGATGATAATTAATACGTATTTGATAATGATGATAGACCTGTTAAGGTACCAGAAGTGACAAACAAATTAATTTATTAATTTGAAATTTTTTTTTTTATATCGTTACATATTGTATTGTATACAGATATGGTGAGACAATGAAACATAATGTTGCACTATATTTAGTAACCTCTATTTATTTGAAACGTTTAACAAAAGAGGTTTAAAATGGTTCATCTGATAGTTATAACATATTGAAAAAAAACCAATAATATCATACTATAGAATTTTTTTTTCACAAATAAATCTATCGTTCCAAAACTGGCATGGAATTCATTCATCATCCATTCCATATAGAGTTTAAGAATTTAAGAATTCTAAATCAGCTTAGAAATTAGACGAAGATGTTCCATAATAAATACATGATAATTAAAAAATACAGTCGAATTGAGAAATTCCTTGTTTTTAACGTCGCATAAAAAGGAAAATAAAATAAAATTTGCGTGGATAAATATAAAAATATAAAATAGTTTTATACAAAGCAAAATTTTGTTTCCACTTCCTATCTCGTAGGTATCTTAACTGCGGTTGTCAACCCGCCTGCCAAGCGTAGCGATTACTGGCAAAACCCTTCTTATGAAGGAGGCTATGTTCAGCAGCGTAGTAACGTCTAATATAAAAAAAATTAAGTAATAAATAAAAAATAACACGAAAATAATCGAAAATTATAATTAATTTTCAAGAGTGATATAAAAAAATATTATGAAATTTAAAAATATACGAGTATAGGTTTAAATAATAAATAGTCTTTGAGAAATCTTATTTTCTTCGCATGAACGCTGATATTATTGAAAGTTAAAACACCTGTACATGACTGAAAGTTAATTGGAAGGTGCATCGATATTTGTTCAAGTATCATTCGATGCTTTTGCGATGTGATTTTTCAATTAGTGAACGCAGACAAACTTTCTAAAAGATATTGGTTTACATTTCAAACATTCGATTTGTTTCATCGTAACCGAAGACATAATTTTAATTAGAATTTAATTATTAATTTACTGAAGTCGATGAAGTAATAGGTTAGAAATTTCTATATGTTATTGATGTGAAAAGGAAAATGTATTTACTAAATTAATATCGGTTTTGAAAATTCTGCTACACACAGAATTTTGTGAAGTTATTTCAATTTATTTAAAAAAGTTTTTGATGATTTACGCGTTAAATTTTTTTACCCTTATCGACCAGCTCATTAAGCATATTTACTCGAGAAGAACTGACAAGAAACTCGACACTTCAAATTTATACTAATAGAATAGATGTTTTTCGGCTGTCTTTTTTTATTTATTTTCCTTTCTGAGTAAGAAAGTAAAGGACATGGTTTGACGGTGACAGACTGTCATTGGCAGTTATCGTTTTCCATCAAGTAAACTATCAGCTCATTGCCAGCACAATAAAAAATTGCAGTAAGTAAAAAATGTGAACAAAAGAGGCCATTTTGTTGTTTATGAGTATATGATTTAGCGGAGTAATCTACGCCTGTTGGATCAACGCCAAGGATACCTGCATCTAGTATGCCCGTTTAAAAACGCTCTGCTGGGCATACGGAACCTTTTCAGCATAACGCAGGGTACGTTATTTTTATAAAGATGAATATGCTTATCTTAAAACGAGCAGATAATTTACGACAAGTGATTGTTTCGAAAAAAGAAGTGACTTTAGTCGTCGTCAACGACACGAACACGTCGATAATGATGTGACGTTTGGTAAACTTATTATAAAAACGACATTTTTCTTAAATACTCTACATTATAAATAATGTGTGTATATATCTATATTTTATTTCGCGTTTCAATTGTCACAAAGTTTAACTTTGTGACAATTGAAACTCGAAATGAGATCAATATGAGAGTAAATTCTATTGATTGCAAAAGAATTGTGAATTGTTTAAGAATTGGTGTGTAATCGTGTTACAGAAACGTAAAAAAATCCTTCAGGAAGTTGCTTTTTCTTTTGAATTTAATTTAATTAATTTATTTTTTATTTAGACTTTATTATACATTTTACCTTCCACTGGGGAAATATACAAAGACGAGCTTAACTCTACAAGATTTCTCTTCCAGCAAACCCAAAGTGGAAAGGAGCGTCAATGTCAGCGGGTAGAGCAGTGTATAATAATGTGATAATTTACAAACAAAAAGAACTAGACAAACTTAAGTTTACACATAACCAACTTGTATGTATATGTTAAGTATTTTTGTACATATACTTATATAATATATATAATAATATACTTACACATGCAATTAAATAAAATATGTTCATAACGATAAAAGATTTTATTATTATTTACTACAATTTTAATATTATGTATTCAAGGTTTAAGACACTATGAAAACAAATACAATAAACAGTATGAAATAATACTCGTAATGCTAACAACATGTCTGACCGTTTTTTGATAATAAACACTCCATTTATAGTATATGATCAATGTTTCATAATTTATCGATTCTATGATAAGTTATTTCTTATCAATATTACTAATATAAGTAATGTTAGCAACATTGATTTAAACGAAAAATACTTACGATTCTAATTCTACAAAGGAAAGGAGCAATCAAAGGTATTTTGTTGCCGTTGTGGTGAATGTGGTCTATTCCCCATTCCCCAATGTTCTACAATTTATTCCACAGTAGGATACCCCTCTGTGCACACACTTTGCCGAGAATATGTGAATCCAACGAGGCTGAGCGCAAATACTGACAACTGTGGGAATAATTAAATTTATTAACCTTGTCTATTATTACCAAATAATAAATCGGAAATTGGTATAGATTTTTAGTGTGTGTATGTACGTTTGCCATGATTGATGTTGCTTTTTCTGTAAAGTAAAATGTATTTGTTTTGAAAATTTGGACCCTTCCCTCTTTTGATAGGATAGAACAAAGAGGTGCTCTCATCTCCAGGACGACAGGTGCGAAATATTAAATGATTCCATTTCACGGCGATGGAAGTACGATGATCAAAACTGAGGTCCGAGCTATAGGCGTTCTTAAGCTAACGTCGTAGTAGTTTGAACCATTAGGTCGTAGTTGGACTTCAATCATTCCGTAAATTTGTTCGCGGATTTGCTCTCCTCTGTGATGCCCTTTGTATGTACTCACGCAGTAAAATTGTAAAGGCCATCTACAGCCAACAACATTAAAATGGAAAAAATGTCAAATCCGTACCCGTTCCCTGACAGCAAACAGTTGAAATTGATCGGTTTATTTACGGATATGAGTCCATGTAATTTATTATGATATTTTAACTCTTTTCGTCTAGATTGTAGACATTTCCTATACGACACAGCCGACCTAGTGGAGCGATTCCGTTCTATTTTCACATCGGACCGTTTATTTGTGTAACATACCAAGTATTGAGTCTGGGAACAAAATAAAATCTATTTCCTGCTTCGGAAAAGATCTGCTGTTGATTCAATTGAAATTACAATGTTACGATAGTGTAGCACAGTAGCCAGATCGCACATTTTTAATTAAAATGGAATTAACAATTAATTAAAATACTTACAATGATGTAATAGACTAGTCTGTTCAAGATTATTGAAGTTGTAAAATCTTGTTTGTTTTACTTTATATTATAAATAAGAATTTTATATAAATAAAAAACGATATACACGTATTAAAGCTATTTGTAACATTATACTCGTACGTATAACTGTGTGATAATTATCATATCTAATTAAAATTAAAAGTCAGAAATTATTATTTCAAAAGAACAAGTGTTTTGAGAGTTATTAAAGAATCATGAAAATATACAATTTAAAATACTTGTTCAAGTTTATTTGATTAAAAATTATTTTCTATTCTCTTTTTAAACGACTATCTCATTGTTTATTCAAAGAATAATATTCAAAAACAACTTAGCTGCCGTGAAGAAATATTTAAAAAGTGTCACAAACAAATATTGTATATTTACATATATATAGTTCAGAATTCTCAGAATTTTATTAAAGCGTCGATCGGTCTCGACGGGAGAGGAGTGCGTTGGGCGTGAAAAACGGTTCGTATTTGTTGCCTGTTTGGAATATCTCTTCAATGTTTATCGCTTCTTATGTCCCTTTCATCCCACTTCCGATGGTCGACAAATAATCCTATTTTTATCAACACAGATTTGTAAAAGTGGATCGTGTGATATGAAGTACATTTTTATCTGTGGCATTTTCACTTCATAATAAAGCTTCAATGTGCTTGATTTATTTGTAAATTATATATGACACGCATGTAATGGGTGCAGTTCATTAAATATCCCACGCGTTATTTTCGTCGAGTTTACTTCGGCTTTTCATGTGATTTTTTAAGATACTTAATATGACGATCCTTGCTACTTATTAGAAATTAGTAACCGTTGCCTATACTTCTTAATTATTCTTTTAAAAGGTTGGCAGCACACCTGCAATACCGTTGGTGTTGCGGGTGATCATGGGCGGCGGTAGTCACTTACCATTAGGTGAGCCGCATGCTCGTTTGCCCTCTGTGTTGTAAGAAAAAATACTCCTAGACATGAAACACCCACCTTTCAAACTGAAGTTACTTCACGGCAGAAAATTAAGTGGGATAGAGGTATCCGTGTGGGCGACTTTTGTACCCGTCTGCTATTAAAATGGAATTGTAATTTCAGCTGTGCTATTGGTTTACGTTAACAGTGTAGAATTAGGTATGATAGGTGATGTTGAAGTCAGATTCACCAGGAATTAATATTTATATTCACAGTGTTTACTGCTAGCAATGAGATTATCTGTTAGTATGTATTACTCACAATTCTCTCTTATCTTCATCCCTGCTTTTAAGTTGAACACACTAGTTATGATATTAGTATGTGTTCACGATTCAATAAAATATTATTAAAGTAGAACGAAATATTTAATAACTTATTTGATTAGGGGATAAACTATTGAGATTACGAGAGACGTTGTAGGTACTTTGAAAGTGTAATTTTTTGTATGCCTACACTATTATGCACTTTCTTTTCTTCCTATCCTCTTACTTTTTTCCTTTTACAGAGGGTGTGGTGACTAAAAGATTTCAGCTTAACAACATTAGAAGGATCCTAAGTAAATAGGGCCGGGGACTGCTAAAATATTAAAAGGGTTTAATATACAAAAACGTGTGCTATCGCATTTTTATATTTTTGTTGTCTACTACCATTTTGTAAATGTCATTTGGAAAATATATTTATTTGAATCAACGAGTTAATGAAAATAAAAATACAATAAAAATTGAAATATATTAATGTAAACAAAACTATTTATATAACAAAACTATAATATTTTTTGTTAATATATTTTTTTATTAGCCTATATGTAAACAAATATGGTAATTAGGGTCCTATATATTATATATGGTAAACGACACGTTTTTGTAGAACATAATAAGTAATTGTGTTTTAAAGAACTGATTTTGATTTTGACAAAAAAATTATGTGAAATCATAATTCTTTAAATAAAACTATTATGTAACCTAAACACATAAAGAAAAAAAAACTGAAATCGAATTATATTTTTCCCTTTTCTCTTATATAGTTTTTTTTTTATTTATAATGTAAATCGGAATGGAAAGTTGGAAAAGATGATGTCCCATCTAATGGAAAAAAGTCCTCTTAGCTGAAAGTTTATTTACGATAGTTCCCAGGGGGAAACGCGTGGAGGTCGACCTGATAAGATGTATTGATAGCAATGGGAACTAACCTCCCCATTACTAACAATCCCTTCCCCCCATTGATCTGCGGCCATGCGGACGAAGTCTTGGATAAAAGCTAGTTCCAACTAATGTAATATTACAGTATACATCTAACATAGAACATATTATTCTGTAATTACGTTAGCTTCAGTACGAAGGGACAGCTTATCTACGACTACATGTTTGTTTGAACAAGTTAATTATAATTATCATCAAGTCCGTCACGTTTCGGTAATATTATGTATATATATATCTACTTGGATTATTAATTTGAATGGGCAATAATAATTCACGAAGGAATGTTTTATGTACTGCAATATTTAATTGTTATGCTAATAAAATTAGCATTTCACGAATGTAATAAATTTTTTACGTTATTAATGCTTTAATAAGGGATAACGTGTATACAAGAATTTATATAATTTTTTATATTTTTCAATGAGTTGATATATTTAAATTAAAAAATTTAACATAAAATTCACAGAAATATTTACAAAAGTATCACCGTTATTGGTAATAATTTGGACACAAATATGAGTCTTCATAATTACACATTTATTAACTGGGCCTTGCATTTACCTACTACTACCTACTAATTGGTATCATGTGTATATACAACACAGTCTCAGGCTCAGAGGTTCATATTGTATATATATATATATATATATATATATATATATATATATATATATATATATATATATATATATATATATATATTACTAGGTATGTATAAGGTAGAATATCAACAGACCTCAGAAAATTTAAGTCGACCTTTGAATTACTATCAATTTATTTAAATAAGTAAACATATACACAAAAATATGCACACAAAACTACGCACAAATAAAATAGTCAACACGAATAATAAGGTCGTAGGTATTCCATTAGTAAAGCATAATATTATAGAAGTATTAAATGTTATTAATAACATGACTTTTTTCAGTAAAACATTATGGTATGATATCATGCTGCGATGTACTAGTTTAGAAATCTGTAACTAAATTACACAGTCATATGAAAACAAATGTTATCTCAGGCATCAATCTTGAAATATTTTGTTTTAGAAAAAATAAAAAATAAATTTAGATGAGAACTTCCTTACAATAAGTTAGCTAAATATTACATATTGGCGTATAGTTATTTAATAGTATGAACAGATTGATGAGCGTGAAAGAGGTTTGTTTAAATCGAAGCATTTGGCGTACTCTAATGGGTGACAGGCGTAACAGATATGTATGTATGTATGTATTATTTAATGATGATTGTTTGAGATCCTGAAGATCCATAAAGTGCATTTTTACATTTGTGATATTAGTAATAACGGTTATTTTAATAAATAATAGAAATTTTTTTTTTTTACATTTGCAGCTCTTAAACTATAATTTTCCGAATTTATTATCTATTAAATATATTTTATTGTAACAGAACGTTATTTTCCCGAGTCACGTTGTTTTTAGTATTTATCTATATATACGTCTAAACTAACATAAATCTTAATAATACATCAATCAGTCAAATTTGTTTTTCAAGAGCCAACGGGTGCATTATCAATATGGCTAAAATAATTTTAGGGGTGTTTATTTGCCTCATATCTTTATTCCATGTCGTAAGTGAATCTATCATATTTTATTTCATTATTTTTTTATTGTTTATTTATTCTTGCTTTATTGTACACAAAAAAATATGACATATAGTATATATAAAATAAAGGTGTACAATAGGCGAGCTTAACTCTGTAAGAGTTCTCTTCCAGCAAACCCTAAGTGGAAAGGAGCATTAATTATTTATTAGCGGGCAGTATGCGTACAATAATAGAAGGAAACATTATTGATGTTTCTATTAAAACATATGAAATATGTTGACTATATAAGTAACTCATACAATTAAAATCAAAGTTTTTATAATATTTTTTTTTATATTTTTTTTGCTAATGTATTCATTATTATATTTTCATATCTTACGTATTTGCATTTTTTTTTTAATAATTAGTACGTTTTATAATGATGTCTTTTCCCAATATTCTAGTATTTTTTTAAAGTAATTTCTAGGAGTTGAACTAATGTTAAAAGTTACCAGTGAAACATGGTATGAGACCGATAGTATATGAATAAATGAATTTTTAAGTAAAAATCAAAATATATTTCTAAACACGTGATACTTAACCAACTTCAAAAAAGGAGGAGGTTTTATGTTCAACTGTATATTTTTTTGTATGCCTATCGATTGATTGGTCATTTGTGGATCTATTTTAAAATTACTTATTGTTTTTTGGATCGGGGTTGTCAAAGAACAGTATCTAATGGTTTTTTTAAATTTTCTATCATTGTACGTACATATAACTGAATTACTAAAACCCCAGTTATTTTTCAGAGTTAGTTATTGTTTAAAGTAAAAATATATTTGTATCCATTTGTTTTTCAGTTAAGGTCAAGTTTATAATTTTTTTACTTTAAATTGCAGTCACATCAATCCATATTATATACACAGTACACACCAACAATTGGTCAACATGTCGGTAAAATATTGGAGAGAGTTGCCAGATTTATAGAACTACTGTTCTATTCAGCAAGTAACGATGATATTGTAACTCTTTCAGAAGAATCATATTTCTGCAAGTTAATGAACAGCATGGATGCCACGGTAAGTTTTCTATATTTGTAATTTAGTAACAGCGATCTTATCTTACTAACTTACTATTAAAATAAAATTGTAAGTAATGTATTTTTCATTGTAAAAAAGTGTACAATTTAAAAAAATGTGACTTTATACTTATATGTTTTTATAAAATCTTGTTCTAGTTCAATGATATATTAATAAGCGCCTCTCTGAGTGAAGACGTGGCACCTACGGACACAGCAAGTGAAAGTAATTCTCCGAAAAATTCAGATTACTCGAATGGTGAAATAGAAATTATAGAAATTAAAAAAGGGTCAGGACTCGAAACACAAGATACTTCAGCTCAAACTATTAGCGATAGTCCAAATAGTCGTGTCATTTATTTGCCCAATAATTAAAATGGTGTTTTAATACTGCCTGGTTTTGCCAGTGGCATCATTGTGGAATTTTTACAAAACATAAAATTGTGAAATAATTTTCGAGAAATAAATGTCTATTAAATTCGTAGTCAATAACTATTGAAAACATATTGTGATTATTTATTTATTATCGTTATAAATTAACGTAGTTCCCAGTTTTCGCTTTTTGGTTTTTATTAAATGTACATTGATACAAAGTAACAAAATTATAATAATTACTTTTGATTCCAAGTAAAATCTGTTTTTTTTTTTTAACAAAACTATCTGCCACTCCTGATATTAGTCGGTAGTGGTAACGTATGCCTTATGGTCCCGGCATAGAGCAGGCCGCTCCCTTCCTTTCCCGTGGGTGTCGTAAGAGGCGACTAAGGAACGTCAGTCTTAAAATATCTCAACAACAAAGCCTAAATTCGGTTACCAACCCGCTTGCCAAGCGTAGTAACTACTGGCGAAACACCCCGAAGAGGGAGGCTTATGTTCAACAGTGGACGGTTAAAAGCTGATATGATGATGATGATGAGTGGTAACCTATAAACGCCATCCATAGCACCATGAACGTAAGAGAGTACACTTAGACGCTCATGTAATACATGAGGTACCTCTCATGCGGTACCGGTTTTGAGGACATAGATATTATGCCTCTATATCTGATATTTCACAGCTAGAAGCGACATTTTAAACTAAAAGACAGTCATGCAAGTACAATTGCTTTATGACAGAAACATCAGTGGGAGTATTTAAGCAGATCAATTTTGCATAAAGTATCCTCTCATCTTCTAATTTCATAGCTTTAAGTATGTATAATTCCAATATTTCTCAATATTGGAAACTTCATTTTAAGTAACAAAAATGACATTCGGAAAATGTGATTGATGTTTTTATTTTATTTTTAGTTTATTGAAGAAAAACCAACAGATAAAAAATGTCTTAATGAAAAAAAGACAGTAAAGCCAAAAAGCCAATTACAGGTTTTTATAAATAAAAATATGATTTAAGTAAATGTACATGATATCGCTAATATTTACAATCAACTAAATTATTCTTTATTTTTTTATTGTATACAAAAAATAATTGTATCAGAAAAACAATTAAAGATAATAGCGCACAGGGGCGAGCTTATCTCTAAAAGAGATTCGAATTAAATTAAATTAAATTTAGAGTGACAACATTATAGTAGTACAAACATTATAGGTGCAAAATAAAAAGTTGAAATCGCATGTTCAAAGATGAACTATTAAAGAATTACTGACTCAGAATACGTCTTGCGGATTCAATCTTAGAATTAAATAAAATCGAGACTCTAGATATTTTATTAAAGTTATTGCTTGCAGGCCAGAGATATTATTTTTTTCTATAGTTAGTGAAAACAAACGGAAGAAATAAGGTTGCATTTAAAGGTATGGTTGGAATACGTAGAGGGAGTTGACATAGAAGATAAGAACAATCAATTGAACCATTGACAATCTTCATCAAGAATACCAAATCTAAAAATTAATTTGTCAATATAATTTTAAAACCACCGGCCAAATTTTAGTTCTTGTAAATAACACGACCTTACGTCTTTACGATATGTTTGTATTTTAACTTGAAATAGACCAAGCCATTTTAAGCGCTACAATCAGTACAGTAAAGGCGATAATGTGCCTGCCAGATTCAAAGCTATAAATGTTGGGAACCGCACTTCAAGATATTAATGATTGGTAAAGCACCTGTAAATGGCACGTACAGGTTTATCTAAAAAAGCAATGGTCACCATTATCCATTGTGTATGAAACCAATGATTGATTTAAATATGGAACTAAAGAATTATAATCATTTATTTATAATAAACAATAGACAATGGCCAATAAATCTATTATAAAATAACTGTATGAGTTGTTATAATTTTAAATACGTATTATACATATAGGTATAAAAATGCAATGTATCCTTTTTATTTACTGGACTTCATTTAGTTCGTGATTTTTTTTGGCAATGCAATGACAATGGGAATTTCCAATCAAGGATTTTTTCATATGGTTCATTCAATATCGTTCTTTTTTTCTTGTTATATAATTTATTTGTTCTTTTATACATATAATTTATTTATCTTTCATTTATTCATCTATTTATTTATCTTTTCATTTATTTTTCTTTGCATCTCTTATAGACATATTTATTTCTATTTTTTATTTGTCTATTGACTTATTTATTTATTGTACTATTTATAAATATAATAAAAACAGTGAATTTTAATGAAAAGTGATATAAAATGTCTTATCTATAAGCAATCTCTTCCAAAAAACCTTTTATTAGTCTATTTTTACACTATTTCTGTTTCAAAGTGTTTATCTACCTTGCTGCTGTTATGTTCTATGTTGTGTGTTATATTTTACCCTGTTAATGTGTTCGCGACATTATTTTTAACACTAAAATAATAATAATAAGTAACTTAACTATTAAAAATAGTTTAGTCAATCTTCAAATGTTGGCCATTGCACGCATACTAATACAGTATTGAAATTAAACAAAATAATTCTAATCAATTAACCAGCGATATGAACTTCCGCAAAATAACAACTAGTTTAGTCAAATAATACGTAACTTATTATGCTCCTCACGTAACCAGGATAATAAATAATTTATGTCCTTCTCTGTAGGCGATAATATTCGTTATTGCTTGGTTATGCTGTGTGGCTTTGGCATAGAATTGACTACCTATTCCTTTCCCATGGGTGTTATAAAAGGCGACTAAGAGAACTTAATGGTTGAGGAGCGTTCCCCTTAAAACATCTCCAAAGCCTAACTGCAGTAGCCAATCTGCCTGCCAAGCGTGGTAACTACTGGCAAAGCCCAAAATAAGTAGAGGCCTATTGTTCAGTAGCGCACAGGTTAAGGCTGACATGATGACATAATGTGCATGATTATATGTAATATTCTATGCATTAGAATATAACTACTTATAAAATTTCACTGTTTATGTAAATAAATCACAATTTACATGAAACAACATTCATGTTCGGATATATTATCCATATTGAAGTTATGAATTTAAAAATTTGTTTGTTACTTCCTGACTCTTTAACGATTAAAGCAATTGTCTCGAAATTTGTTATACACACTTATAATAAGATGGAGAAGGCTGCATTTTATGCTGATCAATCAAGAAATCCCGGTCAAGCAGACGAAGTCGCAGGTGAAACCCAGTCTTGAATATATCTAAAATATTAAATTGCAGATAACTCTGATGGTTATTTCAATACTGATTCATATTTTAAAATATTTTCAATCCGTAAACCTGTATTTCAGAATTCTAAATTATTAATGTATTGTAGGTGTTTTCCTAAATTATTAACTATTAATGGTAAAAATTTACCTTCTAATAAATCGAGCTAGTATTACAATACTGATTTATTTATAGTTTCTATTGGTAATTCTGATAATTCTAAAAGTTGGGTAATTTAATGGGTCGGACGGATCTAAAATTATATATGTATTTTTAGTGGCCATAACTATCGTGGTATTTACATAAAAATTAATAATAGTGTTGTATAAAAGAGAAAATTATACAGTATTTGAATAAATGATGCACATTTAAACATAGTAAAGTGAACTTCGATCGGTAACATCCGACGTGTCAAGGTTCCGTTCAGTGCAATTATCATAAACAGGCAATGCGAATACGACGAATCGAATGAATCGATTTCAATGCAGATTTGTTTGAATATTAACTAGTTTTCAAACTAGGCAACTACCTATCGGTATTGTTTTTGTTTAAATATTAGGTATTTGCCGAAAAGCATGTCTTGCGGTACGAATTTGGATGCAATCGAATTGGAATGAAATTATTCTTTTTTTATACAACTTAGAATGGCAAACAAGCTGACGGCCCACCTGATGGAAAGTGGTAACCGTCGCCTATAGGCATGAGCAGTACCATGGACATAACAGAGTATACTGTTTCACCCATGATACCCCCATGCGTTGCCATTCCTGAGGACTCAGGTGTTATTCCTCTGTACCCTGTAAATTTACGCCATATCTCCACCCTTCAAACCGAAATACAGCCATGCAAACACAACTGCTTCACGGTTGAAACACGAATGGGACAGAGGTGCCCAAGCAATCGACTTTTGTACAAAGTCTCCCTCTGGTAAAAAATAGGTTGCATAAAATAGAGACTAGCTTAAATTTGACGATTATTCGACATGATTTTGATTTAATTAAATTTTGATGAAGCATCAAGCATGTTGCAGTGTAAAATAAGCTAAAGCTAAAACTGCAAAATATATTTCTTATACTAGAAACTGTAACTTACCTCTAAAGAAATTTAAATTCGCAATAACAAATATAAAAGTGGCTGTTACACAAGGTTTCAGTTCCAATTTCTTCGACATGAGATAAAATTCAATAAGACAAATAAATAAATTGGATAAATTTGAATCGAAATCGAATCTTTTTATTGAATAAAATGATTTAAATCGGCAATCGTGTCTGGGATTAAATCATAAAATTCGATTATACGATATTTGTGTTGTATCGTCCATATGAAATGTTCTCCAAACACACAAATAGCGGTACACGATGTAACGTGTCTCAAAATGTAATTAATTATATATATATTATAAATATATAGATCGGAGGGAAAGGGATTGTTAGTAATGGGTTCTAACTGACCCATTGCCAGCAAGTTGCCTATAAAGTTGACCTAGAATTAATTCTAGTGGAATTCGTCACGATGGGCTAACCTGCTTTTATCGTCACCTATCATCACTCACTGATGTCCCACCAGCGTATACTGATAGCACAGGCGGGGTATCCATTCCATTATCACCCATTAAAAAATATATAGCTGCATTAACATAGAGGATATCAATATAAAGGGATGTAATAATTTAAAAAAAAGCACATGTAAGAAAAAAACAGTAACCCTCTCAATTAACAGCTAAATTCATGACAAGGTCATCTGTATCATTCTCTTCTCTACGTTTCTTTGAGATCAATGTTCGGTCTCTCTAATAGAGTATTTTCTTAAAATAAACCGATTTCAATATCTGACTGTATAAAGAAAATAAAAAGTTGGGGCTTAGAACATTGTTAAGCATACAAAAATCCATACTATGGTCACGTCATGAGGAAAGGAAAAAGAAAAAGTACGGTATACTACAATTTATCACCTAAAGTGAGATTGATGGTAAAAGAAGTGCTTGGAAGAGGTAGCGTTCTTGACTGAAGAACCTACGGCAGTGGTTTTGCTACAGCACTATCGCTCTTTACAGCGGCAGCTTCAAAAATTAAGATTACCCTTACGTTGTCTAATCTCTGATGGGAGCGGATCTTATAGAAGAAGAAAACTTGGCATACCACTAAATTTACATCAGGACAACAGCTATTTATTGACAGTAAACGAGCGGATAGAAAATTCAAAAGGATTTAGTAAATATGAATATAATTTTTAATGCTGTTTTTATCAATACTTCATAAATTTTGAAGAGTCTCTGACAGTTCTTTTTGCAATCAACAGGGTTTACTGCCGAGTAAAATAAATAATTTGTTACGACAAAATTGCTGTTTTAACGATCTTGATGGTGTATTGGTTTCACATATTGGCGTATTTTATAATAGTCGTAAGTTTTATCCTTGCACAATATAAATATTTGTATTCATGAATGTCTATTTGTTTTAATGTGGGTGTTTACTATGTGTAATAAGTAAACACATAGATACTTATTATTATTTCCTTCAAAAGATTGAAGTAATGAACTCATCAGAAGCACAAACAGTTACAAGTAAAGATCACATTACGTGTGTAGGTATTTTAATTTCATTACACTTATGTAAATATCTATTTACAAAAAAACTTGGCCAAGTGGGAGTGGAACTCGCGCATCGAGGGTATCATACAAATTACGATAAAAAAGGTAACTACAAATTTATAGGTTTCGGATTTTTCCTTTAACTTGTGTTTTACGACATTGCTTCTTGTTAAATTTTATGATTCTAAGTTAATGAGAAGTATTCTATAGGTTTTGATTTCCTTACAAATGTCAAAATATATGCTATAAACGGCTATATCTGTTGATGCAATGACTTAGAAGTTTCATTACTCGCAGTTTCAAGGGATTGCAGACTTGAGTATTTGATATTAATTACAGTTTGATACCTCCACATGTTCCTGAGAAAGAGAGAGAGGGTCTTGACATACAGATAGATAAACTGAACATAAAGTAATCCTATAACGGTTCCATTTTTCTTTTAGCGGTATTGAACCTATACCTACTCGTTCTCTTGTAGTCATAGTACAAGATTCAAGAAGAAGTTCAGTTTGAACTAGATGCAGCTGTTTGGTTTGTACAAGGTATTTGTGTGATCTATTTATTTTTTAATAGTAAAATTATTTAATTTTATTATATTTTATATAGGAACCCTAAATCAAAATTTACCACTGACAATTTTAGTACATTATTTCGTACAGTACTTGGAGCCGAAAATTAACATGCAGTTGCGATATCTATTTAAATCTATGTCTGTGACGATATCCAAATATGGTAACGTAGTTGAGGTCATAAGTACATAATAGAGTTATTATTTAACACCTTGCCATTTGCCAGCAGTTCACGTCCATCACTGTTTTGATATTATCGTGTTATGATGATTTACAAAGTTGTCTCTCTTTTGTGTTTACTTTTGTTTATCTCTAATGTGAGTATTACAAGATAATAGTGTTCAATAATATATTATTTTACATGATGATTATTTTGATTACATGATAATAATTATGAAAATTTGATGCGAATGAAGCATATTTATTAAATATTATTAATGGATATGTATATAAAGTGGTATTTATCACTTCTTATTTTTATGATTTTATGGCATAATAACTAGAAAAAAATGCGAACTTAATATGATTTGCATTGTATACCAAATAGCTAATCTTTAGGATAATTATAATGAAGCCAATTTGCTATACAAAACAATAAATATGCATACCTGGAAAATAGGCGTGACAGATATATATGTATAAAAAATATATGCATTAATAAATATACGAATATTCTATCTTGGAATTTACATTAATCATGTTTTTCTCTCTTATCTCTTATACATAATAATTTTAATATCTAAAATAACGCTTGACATCTCGTCAAAGGTATTCCTGATCAATATTCGTAATAATTTTCGTCATATTTCTTGTATTTACTTAGGTTAATACTCAATATGAAGATGAGAGGAGTTAGTACACTCTTTCGAGAGTTCATGTAACATATTTTCATGAAATATGTTTGCTTTGTACTGTTTTGTAATGAAAACTCATTACAAATGAGAAATACAATTCGGAGCATTAAACTGATAACTTATTTATTTCTTTTTAATTCAAGAAAAAGAACTGTACACTACATTCCTTTATTTAAAAAGAAAAAAAAATACATTGATTAAATATGAATTTGCCTTCATAATGAGTTAAGAATAAAATGTAAATCGATTTTAAAATATTATACAAAATAATATTTAATACGATTCAGAATGAAAAAGAAGCTAACGGCCTATTTGATGAAAAGTGGTAACTGTCGTCTATAAACTTGAATAGTACCTGCTATGGATATAACAGAAATTACACAGACACCTGTAGTACCGTTATACGTTGTCATTCTTGAGGTCTAAGATGAATATATTTTGTAATCGTACTGGCATGTTATCCTCCAAACTAACAAGCGCAAATACTTGGTAGCTAAACAAGTAGAATAGAAATACTCAAGCACATCACTGTTGTACAAAGTCTACCTCTAGTGTCGTTATGCCATTACTAATATAATAAACGTGAAAGTAAGTTCTTTGTTTATTATATCTTTGCGCCTTAATACTAGGGCTGCCTTTTAAGTCGTGTCGTTTGCCAACATCCCGCGATTAAAAAAAAAATTGGAATTTTCATGTTTTTGAATTTAGAATTCGAAAACAAAAGAATGTTTTCAGATTAGTCGAATAGTTTTATTGTATCTTCTATTCAAAGGTGTCATTGTCTATATTTATTTCAAACGACACAACTTAAAAGGCAGCCCTCGTAACTTAACTAACCATCATTAAATTTGGTGTACACGTAGTTAGAAATGGAGAAGGACGTAGACATTAGGTATTTTTTGAATTTACTTATCATTATTCACTTATTCTGACCACGCGCATGAAATCTAGGGTAGAAACTACCCTTATTAATTATTAATATTCTACTAATATTATAAATGTAAAAGTTTGCAATGATGGATGGATATTTGTTACTTTTTCATGCAAAAACTACGAACGGATTTAAATGAAATTTGGTACACGGGTGTTATATCTCAACATACCATTTAGAATACCTTATATACTGATATATATGGACGGAGTTGCTGGATACAGTTATAAATGTAAAAGTGAGTTTGTTTATTTGATACCTTTTAGCGCATTAAATGTTTATCCCTATGAAATTTGGTGGACGCGTACAATATGGGATGGAGAAGGACATAGGCCATTTTTATCCCAGTCAATCAAAATGTCCAAGTCAGGCGGGCTAGTTCAGGGTAGAAGCTAGTTGTTTATATTTTTTTTTCAGACGGCAGCCTTCGTTAAGAGAGATGTATCGACTCCACAACCAAATGTTTTACAATCGATGCAGAAAAACGTGGAGGAGTTTAAGAAATGTGTAGACCTGGCTCTGGCTAATTCGGTGAATCAAATTAGTACGGAGCAATTACAGCCGATATTAAATGTGATTGGTGATCAAGTAAATCGATTTTCTAAAGCGGTAAGGATATCTTTATATATATACCATAACTTGGATGTAAGAAAAAAGTGGTAGGAGAACATGCATGTACAATTTCATCTTCATTCATAGAAAAAACGAAGAAAAAGGCAACATTCCTAATCTAATTTTGATACACGAACGGCACCGAGGCGATTAGAAACCCATGGTGTCCCTCAAACGTTGCCATGCCTTATAATTTCACTATCATATCTATTATGAATAACTGTGTTTTTATTTTAAGTCGATTAGTGTCAAAAAATAGAAACATTAAAACAAAATTAATTAGTAGTAAAGACTCTCTTAGTTACACAAGTCACTTATATCATATTTTTCAAGATTTTCGTAAAACTTTTTATCTAAACTCATATAATGCCAAATTGTATATTTTTTCCTACTCCTCTATTTTTAAATGACCAGTTTAAAAAAAAAGAGATTCGAGCATTGTTATACCATAAATTAAATATACATTTATTCATTACTGTGTAACTGTATGTGCAGATAATATATACATAGAATAAATTCAAATATAATAGAAATATTTTAATGTAGTTGTCAAATAATTATTAATATTTAAATGTAATGTATTTTATTTCAGTTTCAAGACCTCACCGCTACAAATACTCCGACAACAACAAACACAAATTAATTAATAAAGTACAAACTATTAAATGTATTTTAGGTAAACAATAATATTGACGCTTATTATAATCATTGTATAGAGGAAAATTAACCAATTTTCTGAACTTGGAGACTTGTTTTGTACTTAATAAACAGTTAAAATTACAATTTTATTTTAAATATAATTAATTTCAATTTATATGAAACCACTCGCTATATTTAATTTTAAACCAACATACAGCAGTCTGAATTTCGGCAATATGAAAAATCGTACAGCAAAAAAATGTTTGAAAAATAATAATAACACGTTCAGATTAGATATTACATAATATATTACCCGTAAATAAATTATATTAAATATTATTTTGCCTTTTTAATTTTTGTCTTTTATAATGAATTTGTTTTCTAAAATATGTAATATAAACATACACATACAAAGAAGCAGTTTCAATTTCAGTAAAAAAAAAGATGACGTCAAGGAAAATAGTGCAATTTTTAGGAAAAGAATGTCCACGTCCATGTATTGTCGTATTGTAACTTTTTCCAAACATCCTGATCCCAAGAGTGGGCAAACAAACACTTAAAATTGGACCTTCAGTACTAACAATTCGTTTGCGAAACCCTATTTAAAGTATATATATATATATATATAATAGAATGTTTTGTCCTAAGTAAATAGTGATCTACAAGCAAACGTCTTCAGGGGGAGGGATTGTTAGTAATGGTCTTCAAAATCAGCAATACTCGTATGGGTTATACAGGGTTGTCGGGGAGAAAAGGATTGATAGTAATAAACTTTAACAGTTCCATAACTGTGTACTCAATCAGGTCGACCTCCACGTGGTTCCTCTGGAGATCATCGTGGTTAATTCTTGTCGGCTTCGTAATAATGAGCCAATTGACCTGCATGCATCATCACCTATCATCTCTCATTACTGCTTCGCCAGTATATTACAAAAACGCAGGCAATGTTACTATTCCCTTTTCAATAATAATCCCTTTCCAAAAAAAAAATCTTATCAAGTCGACTTCACTCGATACTATAGGAAATAATCGTGGTTAGTTTCTAGTACATTATCACGATGGGCCCAATAACCTGATGCCACTATATATACATATATCATACTCGTATATACATTAGCATAGGTCAGATTACTAATTCTTCTCCATTCTTCAAAAGAAAAAACCAAGCGATCGTCTTTATCACGCAAATATTGTAGAGATGTAAAAGCCTTATCTAATATGGCAATGTTGCAGTCACCTTATGGTTTTATGTTTAAAAGTTTATGGATTGAATTTGATTTTTATTCTATTATAAAACCTGCATATTACATTTCAAGCAATATTTCAAAGTTAGCGAATGGTGAAAACAGACAGTGATGGTCCCTAGCTTTATTTATTGCATTTAAGTTAGATAAAGATAATTTATTCATAATTTTTTACATAAATGATTAATTTTATACAAATAAATTAGATTAATTATATGATATGATATGTGATAGATATATAATAGATTAATTGATTAATACGAGACTATTAAGTCTTTACTTTGCCGGTGTTTTATTCTTTTAAAAAGTAGGGTTGTATTAATAGATACAGATTTTAGGATTTTAGTATATAGAGTGTTCAATATTAAAAAAAAAATCCATAAAAATGGTTGACGAATTATTTTTAAATATTAGATATCAATTTACTTTGTCTTTGTATAAATGCTCTCTATTTATTTGTTTCAGTAATTTGTAAACATTGACTAATTGACTGTATGCTCGATACAGGTTATTGTTATTATTATTTATTATGTATAATTGTTATGGTATATATCATACAATTCTTTCTTGTGCTATCTTTACAGCAGATAACAGTTACTATATTCTTACTAAATTAGTACCTACATATATATATATATAGTATAGACTACAGAAGATTATACGACGACTATAAAAATGTTAAAACTTTAAATATGAATTATAATTAATATTTAAAGTTTTAATTTTTTTATAATATTATAATAAACTTTCAACTCCGATATTTTTTAAAAATTCGTGAACGTATAGGATATGCAGTACAAATGAAATAAGTGTATTTTGCTTCACAATAAATAGTGACTTTAATCTTGACCTAAACACTGATAAGCGATGAGCTGTTTCGTATTGAAGATATTTGAATTTAAAATGCAGAATCATGTATCTTAACAAAGAACATATTGCAACAAGTGTTACAAAATCAATATGAGATAAATAGGTAGTTAACGTTCCTAACAATATTCTAAACATAACATAAAATAAACTGTAATTATATAAAGAGGGAATATTGTTTGTTTGTTTTTAATGAATAAACTCAAAAACTACTAAATCGATTTTAAAAGTTCTCCCACATCCAGAAACCTTTTTTTTTATACAACTTAGAATGGCAAACAAGCTGACGGCCCACCTGATGGAAAGTGGTAACCGTTGCCTTTAGACATGAGCAGTACATAATTTGCGAGTATTGTAAGTTATTCATGCAAAGTTGGGCCGGATTTCTAGTAAATATAATTGGAAATAACATTGGAAGTAATACCATAAGCATCATACCATAAATATACTGTGACATCCACGTATTAAAACCACCACTTTCATTACAAATAACATTACGAGGAAAAGTAAATATACCTAATTATATACAATTAATATTAACTAATTCACGTAGATACTTAACAGACGAATACATGAGACAAACATAGTTTAAATGCATAACCGTTAGATTGTAATGAAATAATAGTTCAGCGGATGAAATGGACTTGATAAATGTTGATTGCAGAGTCATTAATTAATTAGATCTCCTAACAAGCAACCCGGAATCGCTGATAAGAAAACAAATATGACCTGACTCTCGTCCAGGGTATAGATAAAGAGTAACGGTGGTGCGAGAGTTTAGTATATCGCCCGATCCCGTCTCGTTCACTTGTGAAGCAAAGCAACTAAGGAATAAACATGAACAAGCTATTGATTGTTCTCTTGGCTGTGTGCCTTGTCAGTGTGAGTATTGGAAATCGTTATATTTATAAGATACCTCGAAGACTAAGAATTTCTCAATCCGACTGGTTTTTTTTCGCGCATTTTACCCAACGCTTTCATCGACTCTGAATGAATTTTAAGAATCCCTTTGTAGATGGTAAAGGTTACTTATTGCTTGATCTTATTTTAATTTTGTGTTCATTTATTTTATTTTTTAAATAATTTTGCTATAAATATAGATAATAGCATGTTTGATTCTCAACAATAAATATATTATCAGGGTATATTAGGTACTAGGATTTTGTCTGCTACTTCGTACATATGGAAGAAGAAAACCAATAATATATATCACTTCTAAATATTGTGTCTAGATAAAACATATACCAGATTTTAAGTTAGAATTTAATTAGTTTAATTGGATTTAATAAGACTGTAAGAACCGCATCTAATTTGCTGCAGTAGTTTTTGGGTAATTCCCGAACAAAGATTTGAACAAAGACAAAATTTCTACAGTTTTTTTTTATGTAACTTAGAATAGCAAACAAGCCGACTGCTCACTAGATGGAAAATGGTAACCGTCACCTATAGACATGAACAATACCATGGACATAACAGAGTATACTGTTTCGCCCATGTTGCCCCCACGCGTTGCCATTTATGAGGACTCAGGTGTTATTCCTCTGTACCCTGTAAATTCACTGCCATATCCCACCCCTCAAACCGAAACACAGCCATGAAAACACAACTGCTTCACGGTAGAAACACGAATGGGACAGAGGTGTCCAAGCAAACGATTATTGTACAAAGTCTCCCTCTGGTAAAAAATTTGGCATCTATTGATTTTATTAAGACACTCATATAATTTTTTCTTAAATATCTCCCATTATGTTTCATATTTCTTCAATATGATTTAGTGTGATTTTGTAATTGCGGAAACGAAACGCTTAGAATTGCGTTATCTATATCGTGTATGTCTATTTGTATGTGATAATATACTAGATTTTGTAACTAAAGTTTTATCTTCATAAAATTTTAAAGGAAAATGTAGAATGTCAATTAGAACTATATATTAATATTCTACTGTTTGGAACTTCCTTTTCAAATGGAGAATATTAGTCATTTCACGAGGAACGGGTAGTTTAGTATAAAGCTTTATATAATTCTATTTCTCATGCAATTGCATTATTTTGTCATTGATGCATTTACAAAGTAGAAGAGAAATCTTTTTTAAGTTGTAGTTTAGGAATCTAAAGCTTTACAGATATGGGAGTTAAAAATCTGTTTTACATGTATCATAACAGTATTAATTTTGCATAATCCGCCAAGTTTAATATACTTCTCGCTATGAGAGTGTAATATTCAGTTGCTAGCATAGTTGCATCGGAGGGTTATGCGAGATGAATCCTATTATAATTCGTGTAAAACGGGTACATCATTTACGGGAAAGTGTATGCAAATATTATAGTGGTACTAAATAGCGTTATCTCTAGGTTGCATTTTCGAATATTTTAGGAATATAAATTTATTTATTTATTAACGTTATTTATTTATACATACATCTATAGCGCTTTTTTATTCATTTTTTTATCATTGACTAATAGAAAACTACATATTATACAGGTACACGCATTTGTGAAGCGTGAAACTGAATCGACACCCGACTACCTGAAGAACATTCAGCAGCAGCTTGAAGAGTACACCAAAAATTTCAATACACAGGTGCAAAATGCCTTTGACTCGGATAAAATAAAGTCGGAAGTGAACAACTTTATCGAAAGCTTGGGAAAGATAGTAAGTACCTTTTCTTCTTGTTCTTCTTTCTCCTTGCTATTTTTCCAGTTTATTTGGGGTCTGCCCTACTAGTAGTTCTGCGTCACTTGGTTAGATAACCCATAAGGTTGTCTCTTCGCTTGCGTTTCATTTCTTGTCATTATTTAAGTAATTAAAAAAAAGTATAAATTTTAACTAAAAGTACAAAGAATAATCTTTATCAGGTTATCTTTACATGGATAAGAATAATTTATGAACATTACCCTTAGCATAGATATCAGAGAACACACTATGATAGCCCTTATCTATTGTTATTACTTAGAAATAAGATGTCATGCCTTCGTACTCTACATTTTATTTGCCGTATCCCACTTGTCACACTAAACCATAATATATGATCGTATTTTTTTATTTTTTCTTAATTCTAAACCCATAACGTAAGTTGAATGAATTTAAACTCTTAAATAAAAAAAGAAGCTTGAGTTGTTGAAATATTTACTTGATGACTGCATTTTTATTTTTAATTAAGTTTTCAATACAGTTTATAACTTACTGCTAATATCGATCATACAATATTGCTCCCGGCTACGAATTTTGTAAAAGGTTTCCCTTAATGACAAAATTTTTATTAAGTGCAATCACTATATGACCTTAAAGTACTTATTAACTTTATATATTATGTATTATTTTCAGTTAAACACAGAGAAGAAAGAAGCGCCAAAGTAAAATAGAGACTAGAAGTATTCTTCTGGAAAACTGCCACTACAATTATCAGTTACTATTTCAAAAGTGAAAATGATGCAATAAATTTATGTAATAATTTGAATTTATTAAAATCAAGTCACAATTATAAAAGTATCAATTAAATACCTTCTTTTAATACTATGTATTAAGTATTCTGATTTATATGAAAGATATCAGTGTGATTCCTATACTCGTATATTTAGTGATATTCGGAATAGTTTTTTTGAAATATTATTTTGCAGAAAAAAAAAATGATAGTAAAAAGATATTCAAAATCACTACACAGTCGGAAAAATTATTGACAAAGTAATGTGTTTTTTACATATATGCATATATATAGCATACAAACAACAATTAAGTTTTATTTAATCATTAAGACTGTGTTCCATGAAAAAGACCGATTTTGTTTGTGGTTAAACCAGGTACTTTGGTTAAAAAATTAACCACTAAATCAATTTTGGTACAATTTGTACTCGACCAATCTGCAAGTATATTCTTTCAGATAAAAAGTAACTTTACAAAACGGTTTAAAACTGACGGAGTTATGGAGTAATCAATATTTAACAAAATACAACTGAATTAAATATCTTCTTCTTTTTAAAGTTTGTGGAAATTATAAATAACAAATAAATGGGACAAATGAAGTAGAATTTTATCAAAACTGATAAAAGTTCTCAAGACTGTCAACTTTAACCTTAGATAAATGTTCCTACTCTATCAATAGGCACAGTGACATTTAATATTATCAAAATTATAATAAGTAATCGAAACAAAAATTAAAAGACCGTCAACTTTAACCTCAGATAAATATTCTTACTCTATCAATAGGCACAGTGACATTTAATATTATCAAAATAATCGACACAAATAATAATTAAGTAATTATATAAGTTGTTGATATTGCGAGAACTATAGGTATATTATGTTCCACTGATACATAATCAAAAATGTTATTATTTTTTTTATTAAACTTTAATAAACCTTGACACAGTTACCACATCTATTTAAATCCATGTTTTTTAATATAATAATGAAGTACCGCGTTTGTGATTCACTGTTCACCCCAAAGGTAGTGAATGTTACTAGCATTATGTCCATCTTTTGTACCATAATTTATTTTGGTCAATAAAGTTATTTAAATAAATTTAAATAAATAAATTTTATTAAAAAATAAATCTATTGTTGCTGTGTCACTGTATCCCGCGCCTTTTTTTTTGTTAAATAAGTGACAGAACTCTTTATAGTACTTAGAGAGTAAGTTTCTTTCACACCTAATAGAATATTCCCTCTGGCCGCCAACTTGTGGGACTGTTGGCTTTAATATGCATAGAAGCAGGTGGCCGATAAGCCCCTCTACAAAGCCTGACCTGATCCTATTTGAGTCTCGACTCGACCGTCTGCGAGGCTTTTCTCAGATTTACACCAGTGCCACTTGGTTAATGTTTCATGAAATCCAAAAGACAAATTCATATATTTGCGAGTTTTAAAACAGTATGCATATAAAATAATCTTATATAAAACTATCTGTATCCCGCAGCTCCGCCCGCATGAATCAGTACATAAAGTATCCTGTGTACTAAGTTAGGATATAACTTACTCGTGTAGCAAATTCTATTCAAATCCTTTGAATAGTTTTTGCGTGAAGGAAAAACAAATATCTATCTACCCATTCTCCATTACAAACTTTTGCTTTTATTATATTAATAAATTACGTACTAGCAACTAGCAACCAGAGGGAGGCTTTGTACAAAAGTCGTTTACTTGGGCACCTCTGTCCCATTCGTGTTTCTACAGTGAAGCAGTTGTGGTTGCATGGCTGTGTTTCGGTTGAAGAGTATGGCAGTGAATTTACAGGGTACAGAGGAATAACACATGAGTCCTTAAGAATGGCAACGCATGGAGGCTATTATGGTCGAAACAGTATATTCTGTTATGTCCATAGTACTGCTCGTATCTATAGGTTAAGGTCACCGCTCCATCTGGTGAGCCGTCGGCTTGTTTGACTTTCTAAGTTGCATAAAAAAAATGAGGTTTATCTATAGCAATGACCTATGAGAAAACTAAATAACCTTCAGCTGATAATGCAGCTTTGTATAGGTGAAAAAAAATTTAATATCGATTAAGTACTTTTAGAGTTTATCCATTATTATTATATCAGCCTTTAACTGTCCTCTGCTGGACATAGACCTTTCCCAAAAGGGGCCGAGCCTAACCGCAGTTAGGCTTTGGTGATTATTCTTAACAAACAAAAAAAACATATCTTTCCTCCTTATAATATTAGTTGAGAAAATAAATCTTACAGTATTATGTATGTATTACATTGTACATTATGTATGTAAGTTATACACTGCATTGTAAAATATGTATAAATGTTAAGCTTAATGCTATATTAATGGCATTTTTTATTAGACATTCATCAATATGAAAAAAAAAATCAGTAAGTGGCAATACTTAAGGCAAAAAAGTTTTGACAGTTTTCACATAAAAGCAAAACAGCTAATTCCACCATCATCATCATATTAGTCAGGCCTCCCCCATAAAGGGGGGTTTTGCCAGTATATGCCACGCTTGGCAGCCAGGTTGGAAACCGAAGTTAGGCTTTGATTATGTTTTAAGAGGGACGCTGCTGCCCATCCCTCGGCTACCGTAGGTTAATAGAATTAATATTTTTTCTATCATTCTACTAGTTTTTATACTGTGTTTATACTATGAATGCGAAAATAGCTTAGGATTTTTGGGTAGTTTTTATTTAAAATTAATTGGCTGAATAGATTTTAATAGAATTTGATACATAGACTATTTCCTGAGTATAAATTAATTCAAGTTGTTTTGAATTTTAGATATTTTTAACCAAATCTACACGGGTAAAACTCCATGTTATTGCTAACATGAAATAAAATTGAATGATACTGTAATTTTATTCTATTCGTGTTGTATTAAGCGAAATAAAACCGTATAGGATGTTTATAAATATTTAGGTCAAGCTACGAGCAAGAAGTATTATTCAATATGCATGTAATCCACGATAAGCCAGTCCGCTGAAGCCTACTATATCCCGTTTGAGCATTTTCTGGCTTCACGTTCATCTTCCGTCACAGGAGATAGGCAACTGACATAAATAATACCTATTTTATCGAGAAACAATATATTTTATACTTTATGTTTTACCCGCGACTTTGGCCGCGTGTTGGTATTGATTTACCGGAACAAAAAAATATCTTAACAAAGTAATAGAATAGGATAGTTTATGAAATTTATTATACTTGTAATACTTCTTGGGATGGACATAGGCTTAGAAGGAAATTTTTTTTTATCAATCAATATAATGTTGAAAGATTCGTAAGTACACATTATATGTATTTTAATGTAACATCTATTGGTTTAACTTACATGTAATATAGTCGAGAAAGCTCAACTAATTTCGAGATCATTTAGGAACCTTAATATTGAGTAGATAAGCTGGACAGAAAAACTTACGAATGAGGAAGTCCTGAAAAGAGTGAACGAGAAAAGAACATTAATTAAAGAGAATAGAAGAGGCAAAATGCTGGGCCACCTTATACGACATGACGATTTTTTAAGAGCATAATAGAGGGAAAAATAGAGGGCAAAAGAGGAAGACCAAGGAATAACTACAAGAGACTAACTACAGATAAACACTAGGTGCCATGTCGTAAGGGAGGTCAAGGATATGGCCTGGGATAGAACTGGCTGGAGGAAGATACATGAATTAGTTGCACCGACAAGATGGAACTCTTAAATAAAAAGAAGAATAATCTTGAGTGAATTGCACGTGAGTGCAAGCCTGACTGCGCGCCTCGACCCATTGAGCCTCAGCCTACTCAGCTCGTGCTCAATAGTTATTACATTAAAATCAATATATTAATATACTTTGAAATTCTCTTCCTGGTCACGTGTCTCCTTCTACCTATAATCCCACGGCGTTTAAGCGGGGTATAAAGAATTGTATTCGTAGGTTACAAGATGACGATCACCAACATAGTATAAATTGCTGTGATAGCGACCCTCACATTTAGACCGCATTACCTGTTTACCATCAGGTAAGGTGTGGTCATTTTGACTATCCTCCATAAAAAAGAATATACCGGTCACACGGACGAATTTGCCTTCAGAGACATTTATGTTTTTTGAAAATAGATTTACGAATTGTGATGTTAAAAATACGGTAATGTAAATAACGCCACTTGGTATTCAATATCCTGTTTCTTAAACATATTATCACATCTACCTACGTAGTGTTTGTACTCATATTTCAGAGGCGAGCGTGCCGTGGTATGGAGTCAACTCATTATTAGCGGAATCGAATGAAAGTTAATCGAATTTATACTGACTGTACTAATATTGGAGTGAAATTGCTAAATAATAATAATAAACAGTATATTTTGATACTTAAACAGTGTTTATGTTTGTACACAATATTTATAGTGCATTGATAGGAATACACGCAAAAAAAAGGATACCAAAGACAGAAGCAGCAAAAAACGCGGGAAATAGAATAACGTTGCCACATACAAAAATACAACCTTGCATTCGTTTTTTTTAACAGTATATAGAGAAATATCGTAATCAAAAGCAATAAAAACTAAACTATCGTAAACTTTCACGCAAACAAGATAGTACAAATACATAATATACGTGTAAATATACTCTGGAACCTCCACAATTACGACATTAGCGTCGTTCCGTGTGATTCCGGCATAGAATAGGCCACCTCTTGCGTGGGTGTCGTAAGACGCGAATAAGAGAGGGCGAGGGATGGGCAGCAGCGTCTTTCAGTTAGTAATTGGCAACTGCAGTTAGGCTTTACAGATGTTATAACATCCTAATGTTAGGTTGCCGATCCAGCTGCCAAGCATGGCAACTACTGGAAAACCCCATAAGGGAGAGGTTTATGTTCAGTAAAGGACAGTTAAAGGCTGATATGATGATGATGATTAGTGTCGTTCAATGACTTCTATCACCTATTCCATAGGAAGTACTCAGAATTACTACATTCCCTTATTCCACTTTCTCCTTTCTGGAGTCGTGTCCGAGGATAGGTCAGCAGCAGCATCACTACATAGAGCGTCCGTGTTCGCGTACTAATAAGTTTGCGAACTCTTACGCGAACCGTACTATAACATTATGAAATGGCCTTTTCCGTAATGTTCCTTTCGTGCTATAATCTTACTTCAAACTTAGCATGAAAAAGCACTTATTGAGTTTATATAGTGCGGCCAACCGCTGAGAATAGGACATTCTCTTTTCAGTTGATTGCATTCATAGACCATTTTATCGTCCCTGTGTTTGCTCAGGATTGTGTAGTCACATGTCACGCTATTATAAAAAAAAAGTAATCAAACATTTTTAGTCGAAAGAACACGAGAGATAATCTTGGGATTAAAATAGACAGATAGATAGACAAAGATTTTGCTTACTTTTCATTGTTTTCTGCAAAAGGTAAAATAGTAGTAAACTATTATTATAGATATAAACAATAACAGAATATAATAATAGAATTAATTTATTAGTGTGGAATTATAATGTAATAAGACTAACACTAGTTCTCTGGAAGGAACCCTTTATGTTTAAAATCACAAAATATTTTTGGATCCATTTTACAATAAATGTCAATAATAAATTCTTAGGTGTTAGCAAAGTCTGTACCGAAACGAATACCTAAAAAATGAAATATTTATAAGACACACCTAAAAAATGGAATATTTATAACACCGAACCGAATAGCTATTTATGAAATATATTATTTATGCAATGCTCGTAGCATTCTATATTCGAACTTAGGAGTATTTATTCGTCTCCACAACTACCATCCTTATAGCATAAATTAATAAAGATGATAGATATACCTATACTTCCACATAAAACTATTATTAGTAATTTACTTGATGAAAGTGCCACTTTTCCTGCTTATCTACGGAGAATTTCTCATTTATCTTTTTCTGTAGCATACATATGTAAATGTTATGAGTGAGCGGCGTGTACGGTGCACAATTTGTGTGGCTATTTAGTACGTCATGGTAATATGGCAAATCTACGTCATTCCACCAACAAACTTAACACGAGTCGTGAAATACTCTGTTTTACATAATAACATGGAAAATAAAGGAAAACCTTTATTGTTTACGTATACTCTATCCGAGTTACATTTAATAGGCATATAGAAAATAAACAGCATTATTGAAATAAGATATAAAGGCAACAATGAATTGGTAGTGAATAACGAACCCTTCTAGATAATTTTAGGGTATAGAAGTATAGTTAAACTTGTCTAGTAGATACATAATAATCTGAAGAATGAAATAATAGATGGTAATATAAAAATAAAATAATAGAATAAAAAAATATTGGATTATAGTTATAGTAACATGCAGAATAGCAGTAACAAGAGGAAGCTATTAGAATAGGTACTTCAACGGAGTTCTGTCAAATCCCAATTGATTTAAATTCCATTATATTTTTGATAAGTAGTAACAGTCTGTGTTGCAAAGTTATATTGCTTTATTATTATTATTTTATTTATTCTTCAGCATCGCAGTTCTAAATTAATTAATTGATTGTATTATTATATAAAACTATATTTTTATCAGTACAAAATTTTGCACGCATAAGGCGGGTTATTAAAAGTATTCTATTTTTAGTTCTCGTATTTGATGCTAAGAAATTGGAAATTCTTCTATTAATTAAGTTTAGGTCCAAATAATTTGATAAAAATATTATATTCGAGAGTAATCGACTAATTTTATTATTTGAATATCGTTAACTTTTACATTACTTAATACTCAACTAAATTACAATAGCAGTCTGAACTAGATTTTATGATTAAATTTCTCTGGCAATAAAAGGCAAAAGGCATTTGGATAATAAGAAGAAATAAAGAATCCCACACAGATACGAAAAAGAAGAAACGTCTTCCAGGGCCTAAATAAGAAAGTGGTTTCTTTATGTAATCAAATAAATAACAAACGAATTAATTAATACATTTTTGCTATTGTTATCGATACCGTGTGCGTAAGATAAAATAAGGAAGCAATATCTTGTTCTATGTTCATGCTATCGAAAACAGAGCTATCGATCGATCAATTTGTCACCTACCTAAGACAGCAAAAATATATATAACGCTGTTCACAGCTTAATACAAATTTATAACAAACTACCAAACCACTCTGACTACGTATTACTGCAAGATTTCGACAGCGCCATTTAACGGTTCCAAAATAGTATTTATCTATTATTACCTAATATAAAAGTTTGTAAGGATGGTTTAATAGATATTTGTTATTATTTCAAGCAGACGCTACTGAATAGATTTGAGTGAAATGTAATACACGGTCAGTTTATATTGTAACTTACCTCGTAGGATACTTCCTGTACTGGTTTACGCTGGCTTAAAATACAGGATACCACTTGTAAGCCGCGATGAGTTATAAATAGCATCATATATTTTAAGTGGGAATCAATTATACATATCAACAATATTTCATTGAAATCGGACATGCTTTTATATATCGATATACGGTAGTGACCGTAATCTGGGTTGTTTCCAAGCATTAGATTGACACAAAAGGACCAATTTGTATCAGTACCTATGTGAAATAGTTCTGATGAGGCAAATCTCTTCGGAATCCGATTTTAGAGCCGATTTAATAGAACGAGCTCGGGCGTCCGTTCAAAAGCGGTAACTATTTCTATGATTTAGAACTCTGGTATTGTACAAAGACTACTGCCTATTATAATCTCAGTCTTATAGCTCAAATTCAGTAGAGCGATGTCTTTTGCAAATTTAAATAGAACGTTGTAATATTAATAAATGTCTTCTATATTTATCTATGTAGGTACGTACAACTGTTATGAACGAAGACTTTAGAATCTGTGATCTCTTTATATTATATAAAAGACATCTAAGATATAAAATCCAATAAAAACATTATTACTATTGCGTATCTATATCAGAGAGAGACTATGTACAAAAGTCGTTTGTTTGGGCACCTCTGTCTCATTTGTGTTTCTACCGTGAAGCAGTTATGTTTGCATGACTGTGTTTCAGTTTAAAGGGTGAATTTACAGGGTACAGAGGAATAACATCTGAGTCTTCAGGAATGGCAACGCATGGGGAAATAGTATACTCTGTTATGACCATGGTACTGCTCATGTCTATAGGCGACGGTTACCACTTTCCATCAGGTGGGCCGTCAGCTTGTTTGCCATTCTAAGATGCGTAAAAAAAATCTATTTACTCAGTGGATCAATCTCTGTATTGCTTACTAACACTAATTTCAGGATAGTAAGTACTTTAAATTAGCATTTTGTGTTATTAAAAACAAACAATATGAACCCTTGCGAAATATTCATACTCAGAATTACTGAAATATCTACACAAAAAAATTTATATTAATAAATTAATATTTATATTACGAAGGATGAAAATGATATATTGTGGAATAGGTACTATATCTATCCTAAATAAATAAAAAAAGACCAAGGAATAATGATAAAAATTATATACATTCAGTTTGTGAGACAAATATATGGATATGTATTCACAGAATTGATAATTATTTGCGTATGACTTTTTATCTCAAACCAGTTCTACTGACAGCGAGTTGTACAAGCTGGCATTTGTTTTAAGTTGATACAAGTGTATGCTTTGTTGGCTATCCTTAAATAAACAAATTGTTTAATAATTCTGTAGATTTTATTATGTACATTTCACTACTAAAGAATTTTACATAGAATCACTTCTGTCCATTTAATATTTGGTCCGCTTATAAATTCACCTCACGTTTTTCACGAAGGGTTTACATGCATACACACTCATTTTTTAGCATAAAATATGTCCATCTCTATTGATATAACATAATACGTTGGCGGGGCCAAAATTTAGTATATTCGGCTCACGTGAAGCCCTTTCAAGATCGGGATAAGTAATGGAACACGACACGATTCGACGACGATGCGATTTCTTGAGTGAACGAGTGGGTAGGTCAAACGACAATTCTGTTGGACGACACGAGTGTATTTTTAACCGACTTCAAAAAGAAGGTTCTCAATTCAGTTGTATTTTTTTACGTTTGTTACCTTATAACTCTCCTTCAGTTATAAACCAATATAGTAAATATTTTTTTTAACTGAAAGAATATAACGTGGTCTCGTAAAAATTTTATCAAAATCAATTTAGTAATTTAGTTTTTAAATAAAAATTAATTTTGCCACAATTGGAATCCTTTTTTTTTAATTTATTGATAATTTATGAAATTTACGTGATGGGAAATGACGCCAATTACTGTATTACATACTACAATACAGTTTAGGTATAACTATTATTTTTAATTTTATATAGCACTTATGTAACTGGTTAAAGAGATACTTTTTAATACAATATACTAGAACTTAACCTATGATCAATAATTGTATTTACATATTTATATAGCGTGTATGAAAAGATTGATGAATGTGGAAGAAGCGAAAGAGGTTTGTTTGAATCGAAGCATTTGGCGTTCCATTGTTTCTGCCTACCCTAATGGGAGACAGGCGTGACAGATATGTATGTATGTATGTATATAGCTTTCAACCGACTTAAAAGATGGTTCTTAAACTGACTTATCTTGATCTCTAATTTAAAGTGTCATTCATAAATTTTTATTCAATCAATTTAGATACATACAAAAGTCAGTACTTACGTCTATCAATAAAGTTATATGTGCCCACGAAGCCCGTCGCGTTGTTTTGCTTCAGGCCAGTATGGAACTCGAGCACCATCGCCGGCCCTGGCGAGTACAGGGCCGGCGGTGCGTCAGTTCTGCTACCACACAACTCCTTGGCCCAAGCTGAGCGCTCATTGATAGCGCCAGGTGGCCCCGGGCCCTGCACTTCCCAATACACCTTTAGATAATCACCACGGACACAGCTGTAACAAGAAAATAACCAAGAATTAGATGTTTGTGTTATTTAACATAAGGATTTTAGTATATCGTTGTATAATGTATTTGATTCTTTTGAATATTCGCAAAAGAAACAAAGTCACTAACATAGCCCGAAGGATAAACAAACAGAAGAGCCAATAGACTGGTCAAATAACTCGAAGAACCGACAACCGGTGAGGAAGAAAGGTTCTTGAGTAGCGACCCTGTATAGGCAAATGCAGTGTAGGGCGACCTCTGTCCCACTAGATAGAGTGACGACCTCAAATGCATTGCAAGGAGTTAGTCGATGCAGGTAGCTCAGAGCTGTTCCTTATAGCAATGCATAAGGGAGGTCTATGCTCAGCAGTAGACAAATAAAGACTAAGGTGATGATGATTGTATCAATAAGGTTATAAAATTGTCCTAATCCTTCTAATGTTAAGGAAGACAAGATGTCTATAGTATGTTGTATTTGTTATTTGTTACTATACAAAGATTTTTTTTTTATATATATTTCTCCACTAAATAAAAATACAGTTAAAACTAGATTTGTGTTCAAATTGGATCGACTTGATATATTTGCGGTGTTAAAATAAATAAATGAAGAATATATAATAAGTCGTAAAGACTATGACTCTATGTTTTCTATTGTAAATAATATAATTTCATTGTAGGTCCCTATGGTTATCTATCTCTTCTGCACATTAAGTAATGCGATAAAACATTTTATCTTAATATCCAAGAAATTTTTAGTCCTCCAGTGCACGATGACTGTAATATTTCAAAATGAACAAGCATTAGTGTCTTTGTAAGGTGGTTTATTGAAAATCGGTAGCTAGAAGGCGTTACACTGTCTCGATTTTATGACACATTGCTCCTGAGGAGTTTAAAATGTCTTACGTAACGACTTTGAGGTAGGGATAAAGGAAATTAAAATTTTGTAAAGTCATTGTTTACAGATCATTGCTACAACTATGCTTGATCATTTTTTCTATTCCTTTTATTCATATTAACCTGTGTCTGTTGTTATTTGTGTACTGAAAGTGATGCAAATATATTATATATTTAACTATCTATTATCAAAAGTATAAAACATGGGTTTTGTAGATGGACAGTAACTAGATCATATTACTACGAATATCCTAACTAGAGTTTCAATGTTCAAAGGTATAGTCACAATTGAGAATTGATCAGTAGACGTTAGGTACCAAGGTACAAATGGCAAACAAGCTCACAGCTCAAAAGTGGTAACCGTCCCCTACAGACATTACAATAGAACAATGGATATTCTCTTTTTGAAAGTAAACGAAACGGGATTCAAAGTTTCAAAGTTGATATAATATAACATTTTTCGATATTCAATCCTCATGAGAGTAGGTATAGGTAAAAAGTTTCGCCTGATATTATATTCTTTCCGTTCCGAATACATCATTAAAATGTTATTTGTTTTATAATATTAAAATAATATCCTAAATTAACATTTTTAATAATTTTGTTTAAAGTGCTTTTATAACGAAATATGGCAACGTCGTGAATATTTTTCACTTTTTATATAATCAGTCAGAAATAGTTAAAATTATATATTATGTAGTAATATTTTTTAGTAATATTCTGTTGATACTATTGTAAATAAATAAATAAGCACGCTAATGGTTGTCGTTTTATAATTTTTAATTATAACTGATATCCCATAATTATTATATGAAAGTATTCACAAAAGTTTTATACGACTCTTTTAAACAACCGAGCGATTGTAGAAAGTGTTCTAGCGTCCTCAATTTGGCACAGTACGTTAAAAACGTAGCATTTTATCCTCACTCATCAATCTTTCGCATGCACGATGGATACGGGTGTTTTTTATGTTGAGACACTGCGATTAATGGACATAATAATCTCCTATTATTCCCGGAAGTACTTACTATCAAAGTCAGATATTTTGTGTCCATATTGTAATAAAAAATGTTCTAGATTTATCCTAGGACTTGATGTTCTCCGGTTCTTCGTCGACATGGAGTTAACTAATTCCGATTCTAGTAGGAATTTCGTGATATCTCGTCGTAACGATCACTTACAATTTATAAGGAACTTCTATGCTAATATTACCACATACAATACGAGTACTTTAGTTAGTTTTTTTTTATATCATATATTTAAATGTATGTTTTACTTGAAGCACGCTCCGGCTTCGCACGAGTGTACTAATTAAGAAAATAAGACCAAACTTTTGATATTTTTAAATCAAAATTTTAACCTTCCCATATAATCTTTCGAATATTTTTTTATACTGACTTTGTTCTGAAAATTATAGATATAACAAGAAATATATTAGCTAAATACGTGTAGCCGCTCTGAAGTCATTTAACATTTTAAGTTATGTAGGTAGGTATTCTAATCTTTGGACGTTTTCCTCCCTTAGAAACTTTTTGACACACTGCACTTTTTATTTCTATTCAGTACTACTTTAGGGCCTATTATTTTGTACGAGTGGATTTCAGAAGTAGAAAAGCCATTGAAATAAACTACTTTTTAGATTATGCATCACGATAAAACATATACTAGATTTCAAGTTAGACCTTCAGGATCTTAGAAATACGAATGTGAAAACCGCGTCCAATTTGGTGCAGTAATTTTTGTGTGTTGCCGGAACAAATAAACAGGCAAATGGGCAAATAGACAAAATTTCTAGAATTGCTTTGGTTTTTGTCGCTCTTATTAAGATCACTTTCTTAAATATCTTCCTTATACAAACATCGTTTAGTTACAATTTTATTTATTATATTATATTTATTAAAGTACAATAATCATGTAACATTTGTTCTTTTTAAACATTTGCCCTATATACAGATAAGTGAATCCTCATCACAGTAATTGTTGTAATCGAGGAAAAAGGAAAAGGCATAGAATAAGAGACTGAATCTCATAACTCCTCTTTTTGCGTCGATAGCTATAGCAATTTTAATACAATCACATAAGTTCTCATTTCAAAATGGTATAATAAATATGAGTATACCAATAGTAATTCATAGTACATATATTTATCTAATATATTGTAGCACGTCTGTTGTTTATGGGTCTACATGCAATAGATAATAATAATAGACAACCTATCTAAATAGAATACAGATGTAACAGATATTATTTAATGGTCATGCAATACAATGACCTCTAAAGGCTATATCTAAATTAGGTCATAGGTTCGCTGATAATAATTTACTCTCAAAATATGAAATACTGCAATCTTCTAATAACGTAAAAATGGCTGGAGACACTAATTTCTCACGAAAATTATACGGATTTATCGGAATTCATATTATTATGACTACTAATACGTAAATGTGTTCTTCAAATTTAAAAAAGAATTTTCCAAATCGATTTACAATTGACAGTTATGAGGTAACAAACATAAAAAAATACAATCGTATTGAGAAAGTCCTTCTTTTTACTGCTGTCTATTGTTTGAAGACAGAAACCTTCTCTTAACCAAATATTTCACTGCTGTATCCTTCCATCCAGTTCCAGTGGATCGGCGGTCTCCTCGAGTCATTTCTCAGGGAAATGTCTCTTCAGACATTTCCCTGGTCACGTTTCCCTGTCCCTGACATTTAGCAAGAAGTGATGATTAGCCAGTGATGGGCATTGAACCAGATTTTTGTAAATTCGTTTTTTTTTTGGGTAATGACCTTTTGTTTCTTTTTTCCCAAAGAAGGTTGACGTCAGGCAGGCGGCCGGTTGTAAAACTAAAAGCTAACTCTTTTTGTAATATGGATAAAAACATATTACGCCTACCCCAAATAATAATTGGGATAAGGATAGGAAGAAAAAATTTACCTTTTCTTAATAAATTCGTAAATGTTAAAATCGTTCCTATTTTACAGCCAGTTAGATATAAACTCCTAACTTAAACTTTTAAATACGTTACATTTAGTCTTTATCTAAGAAATTTAAGTCGTCAATGCAAATTCAAATGCAATCAGTCTGTTGAAATAAGAAAAATGTCGCTGTTAAATTGCTGAGCTATTCCTGTTCGCTAATATATACATACTTACTAATGAACATTCGTTTAATTTATTATTATTAATGGTAAGGCTCTGTTATGCTTAAAATATGTAATTACCTTTGTTTGTATCATATCGACATACATATTCTCACTAAACTTGGTTACCTTTTCATTATGTTCTATCGATACAGACTATGGTTTATTGATGAAGTGCCTAATATTATGCATGTAGCAAAATTTACCGTTACACTATTCTCAACACCAATATATGATATTGCGATATAATATTCGCTCATGCCATAAACAAGCTCTTTGTTAGTTAACATGGTCCAGTACGCATGCGTCGGACATCAGTCTATTCATCCGTAGAGAATAAATTAATGGGCAATATTTTCACCTCATCACAAACCCCTTTACATAAATATTGCACAGTCTACTTGGTCAGGAAATTGTTTTTTCTACAATAAGAATAACAATTCCCGTTTGATATGATAGAATACGAAAAGAAGATAACCACAAAAGAATCGAAGCAAAATAATATAACACGAAGAATCTCTGTAAAGGCAATGAATAGTTTATACAGTTCGATGGAGAAAAAAAGCTTGAATACCGACTTCATGCAAGCAAACGTAGAATAGAAGGATCTCTGTTGGATAAAGGGACGACTTTAATTGAGATTCTGGGGTCAATGGAAATAGATGACTTAGAGCCGCTCATTATGTTACTATAAGATATGGAGATCACTATTCAACAACGGACAAAATAAAAGAAAAAAGAAAATAACAATGAAGTCTGCCTATTGGTAACTTGATATTGATTTGTTTGATCAATATACATTACATTTAATTTTTATTTCTCTAATAGATCTAGATGAGACAAAAGTACCTTGGTTCACATGCAAATGACGTTGTATGTACTCTCCAACTAGTATCATCTTGTGTACACTTACAATTTAGATAAAAAGCGACGTTACGAGAATCTTACTGCATATCTCAAAATGTCAGAATATTTAATTTTATTCTGGCTGACACTAAAAACTGTGTCTGTTTAAATTTTTATTTATAGAAGACATTTATTATTATAAACGAAATTAAAATATGCTTGTCATTTTTGATCCTTTAATTTTATTTATTATGACATGATATTATTATGTCTGATACAGCCAATAACAGAATTACACTAACACATTATTTGTTACTTATAACTTACTTTATTCCATATAATGTTCATATCAGAGTAGCTCTTCGATGATAAAGTTATTACATTTTTAATTAATTAATTATTGTTTTATTATAACTAGTGACCCGCCCCGGCTTCGATTCTTGAAAATAATATATAGCTTATGTTACTTAGTTTCATACAGTTAAAAGAATTTTTAAAATCGGTTGACTAATTTTGTGTTTATATATTACAAACAATTAATCAGATATAATCTCTTTATAATATTAGTATTGATTATCAAAGAATCTTTTTTAAAAGTAAATCTACCTACTTTAATGAAATAAATTTTGATTTTGTATACAATTCATCAACAATCAGATTGTCGATTCGCCCGAATGACATGTTCGAAGCAACATGGTAAACAAGTAAACAAATCTGTCTATAACAGATAGATAGGATAGCAAATTTCCAATACAAGTCCACACTAAACGTATCGGAACGTGGCCACATTAATGGCCGCAGGACAACACGGCTTTCGATTACAAATACCGAAGTGAAACGCTTGTTTGTTGTTGCACGACGCATTGCGAATTGCAAATCTGTGCCAGTTGTGCTGACTTGTGAACGTGGGTAAGTCACTCGGGCTTTCATTAGGAACGTTGAATTCTAATATGACACCGAACTTGCTTATATTGTTAGGGGGAAGGGGAGTTGTTAATAATGGGGTTTATCAAGTTGACCTGCACGCGTTGCCCTTTGGAAATCACTGGTACTCATCTATTTTAGTATCATATAAATTAACCATGCTGGCGTAGCTTTTAAGTGCATTGCCTCATCTTTTGATGGTCGCGGATGCGATTCTTTCGTGATATAAATATTTATATCAGGGGGAAAGAGATTGTTAGTAATGGAGACTGAGAATCCCATTGCTAGCAATATACCCAACCAGGTCGACCTCCTCGCGGTTCTCCCTGGAAACTATCATGATTAATTCCTGATGAATTCATCATGATGGGCTAACTGGCCTGTTTTTATTCTCATCTATCACCCTTCACTGGTGCTCCGCCAGCGTATTCAGTTAGCGCAGGCGGAGTTACCACATCATTTTCACCCATCAAAAAAAAAAAACATTTATATATATATATATATATATATATATATATATATATATATATATATATATATATATTTGAATGTATGTGGGCATTTTTATAGCATTAAAATGGCATACGGCCCAATTGATGGTAAGCGATTTTCACAGTCTATTTTGCCGTGCTGTTTTCTTTTGACAAAACATCGACACACATCAAAAACATCATTCCGTAATCACGATGTTTGAGGAAACAAGCATCTCTGAATCCGAGCTGTACACAACCAGAGGACGAGATATGAGGACGAACTCCCTGTCAGTGGCAAGCTGTACGGTGGTAGAAAGTGTTCGTGGGCATTATGTTAAACAATTCCTGTAAGCACAGTCCACTGTACAAGCGGTAAAACAGATAGAGTAAAACAAATTATCTTCTAAGACTTATGGGTTCTATATTGCTTGTGAGTTTTTAATCATTAAAATTTCTCATAGCACGTCGTTACATTGAGTTCAAGTTTACAAGCTACTCAGAAATGATAGCAATATTCCATCTGGGGCCAAATTTTTTACTTATAAGGCTATAATCGTTGATCCGGCGTGAAGTATTGCTTCGTTCTCTTAAGTTTTTTGGATAATAGCTTCACCTTATTTTCTAGGTGGCCATAGAACTGTACGTATATCTGTGTTTACAAAAAGTTAAAACATATGTTCAGCACCCACAGTTTAGTTTACAATCAACACGAATGATGATAAAACCTTAATATACCCTTCTTATAACAATTACATTTAGGTTCTATGGTGTAAAGACGAATTCTCTGTCAATTTGTCGAAGTCAAGAGATGCGGTAGGAAGTAGCTGTAGGCATCATGTCAAACAATTCCTCAGAACACAATCCGTTATACAAGCGGTTGAACACACAAAGTGGAGCAAAGTTCTTTTCTGTAGGCTGAGATATATATAAGTCGGTGTAAAAAATAACATTTTTATATTAATGGTAAATTTCATGTCTTCGAAAGCCAGTCAGCAAAGCAAATAATTCTTTTACATCATCGGTGCAAGTATGTAGGAAATTTGCATCACAGACACCGCCTTGTTACGTGTTTCTTTTCCATTTCCAATGTTATGTGCTTTTACAGTTTTTTTTTGTCTTTATAACACAGGGCTCAAACGAGCATACAGCTCACTTAATGAGAAGTATCTACCACTGCCTATGACCACCTGGAACACCAAAGGAATCGCAGGTGAGCTGCCGGCCTTTTAATAAGAAATGTGTGCTTTCTTGAAGACGATGTCGTATCGGTTCGGAAAAATGTTGCAAGAAGTTTATTACATAGCGTGGTTATGTGCAGAAGAAAGTGTCTTGAAAAACGTACCGTAGAAGATCACTACTTACCCAGATGGTTGGGATGGAATTTTAGTTTGTAGCGGTTGTACGATGACAATTTTTCAGGACACTCCCCATAATACATTTGGTAAAAGATACGTAGAGATGTCTTTACACAGTTTCGATAGGTTTATAGTTATGTAAAAAAAAAACAATGTATTAAATTAATCTACTCTTACATATTGATACATTTTTATTGATCACAAGTAAATCGCCTAGTTTCTAGTAACAGCAATCATATAAGCGCTCGAAGAGTTCTTAATAGTAGGTGGTATACCACAGAATATGCAATACTATTGTCAGTATAGTAATATAGTATAGCTATAATGTAATAAATGTCTATATATCTATGATGCCCACAGCCATTTTCTACCATCGTACAGCTCGCCATCGACAGGGAGTTCATCCTCATGTTCTACAGCCTCAATGGTCGTGTACTGCGCGGTTTCAGAGATGTTTCCTCCCACGAACACTCAGGTTGTAGAATGAGCTCCCTGCCGAGGTTTTCCCAAGAGACTACAGCATGGGGTTCTTCAAAAGGGGGGTAAAGAGGTTTCTTCAGGGTCGGCAACGCACGCGTAATACCTCTGTAGGTGTTCATAGGCTACGGTAACCACTTACCATCAGGTGGGCCATATGCTTGTTTGCCACCTCTGTGGTATAAAAAAAAACCATGTATATAAAAAAATAATTAAATTCATATTCACTTATAAAAACTAAATCCTAACGGATCCGGAAATAAAATTAAAAGAAATAAGTCATTAACCTGGGACACAACATAAGTGTATTTAATTATTTACTGTATGAATTTAAATCTCTATGCTGGACGTCGTATTTTTACAAAATTTGCATGCATTTCAATACATTTAACTAATTATTGGGCAATTAGAAATGAATGCATAATATGTTTGAATTTTAGGTATATTCGGTGCTGTTTCTAATCCATTTGTATATCTTTGTTTTCTTTGTGTATCAAAAGCTTAAACCTTCTAACTGTATCGAAACTTTAAAGATTCTGTACTTCAAATTACATTACACATTTATATTTCACAGCTTAAAACCTTTCTCGAGATATCATCGGAGTGATGAAGAAAACCGCAATAAAATCCGTCAAGTAGTTTCAAAGCTTTAGGCAAATACACCGACAAACGGAAGCGGCCGCCGTCTTTGTTTTATAACCCTCGACACAAAAAGAGGGCTGTTATAAGTTTGAAGCCTCTATATCTGTCAGTCTGTGGTATTGTGACTCCTAAAGTCGTGGACCAATTTCAATACAGTTTTCTATCCTAAAGACTGGTTTAGGCAAGTTATTACAATAATATTTCAATTCACAATGCACGGCTGATGATATCGTTTGCAAATTGGAATGCAATAGCCAATACCCGATGACGGGCCCTCGTAACTGCTTCATTTTGTATGTAAAATTTCCTTTTAACACTTACCGTGGTCTGTGAGAACTATCATTCCTAAGTTATTTGTTTATTGTCTTTGTAATATTGAAACGTGCATATGAATTGTTTTATTTCATGCCTTGTTTATTAAGTATCTCATATTCTTGAAAATAGTTTATATTTTAAGAGACTTGTGAAGCAGAAATTTTGTTGATAATTATCAATATTTTACTGTACTATGTATATTAGATGTTTGTTTGTGTGTTTTAAGTGTGCTGTGTTGGTCATAGAATTTCTAATAATAATAATAATAGTAGTAAATTTTTAAATGTTGATATTCGAACGCATCCTAATTGTAGTTGAAATGAACAAATTAATTATAATCGACAAACTAGTGATAATTATCAATGTGTTGCCATATTAGTGCATATATTATGGTAGTGGTTACAGTTTACGCAGTATTTACAGTTTAATGCATTTTATCTTTATTTCTTGTTTATTTTTATCAAGAAATTTCGCGGCTAGTTTTTGGCCACAACACAGTTGTGACCATTTCGTATTACTTCGTGGCACACGCATGAAGGGAAAAATTGTTTCTTCTTTTATGCAGTTTTTGTATATTATACTTTTATCTTTTTACTGTGCATACCTATCTATGTCTGTTGTTATATGTGTGCTCTAAGTAATGCAAATCAATTATATATCTATTTAATGCACTAATGACTGTAATACTTCTTACATTTAACCCCTTCACTTTGAATTTTTTTTTAATGGATGATCATAATCACCTATGAATACTACCCCGCCTGTGCTATCGGTATACACTGGCGGGGCACCAGTGATACTGATAGCGCAGGGATGATAGGTGAGGATGAAATAGATCACTAAGCCCATCGTGACGAAACTAACAATAAATCAATCACGTTTGATTCCAGGGGGAACCACGAGGAGGTCGACCTGACAGGGTATATTGGGCTACTAATACTCATTACTATCAATCTCTTCTCCCCCCTTCACTTTGGGTTAATGTAAATTAGCTGTGTAGCTGTGCTTCGGCTTTTCCTACGTGATTTAAGATAAAATATTTTACCCTTTGTTAGAAGAATATGGTAGAAAAGAAAAGGGAAAAAACAATTAAAGATACTACTGAAAATTGTTAAAATATTTAAATTGAAATCAAACACGGAATGGTTATTTAAGAAGCATATATACAGTAAAACGGTCGTGAACGAGTTGATTAAATACAATTTTGTACGTAGACCGCGATCGCTCTCGTTAGCTGTTGCATATTAATAAGACGACAACTCCTGTTGAGAAAGTTATAAAAGAGTTCTGGGATAAAATTTATAAAATAAATTATTAACAACGTTACTATTTTGCCGAAGAACACAGCACAATTATCAAAGGCGTGAAGTTGTTTCGTCTAGACTACGAGTTTTATTAATTCTTATTATAATATTATAAATGCGGAAGGTTATAAGTCGACATGAACGGATTAGTTACTCTTGTATAAAAAAACTACTAAACAAATTTGCATGAAATTTGGTATTATTATCAACGTTATCATCATCTCAGCCTTTACTGTCTACTGTTGAACATAAGCTTTCCCTTGGGGGTAAAGGGGGTTTGTCAGTAGTTACCACGCTTGGTAGGCGGATTGACAATTGCAGTTAGACTTTGGAGATATTTTAAGAGGGAAGCTGCTGCCTATTCCTCGCCTTCCTTTAGGTAAAGGAAGGTCTATTTCGGGGCCACACAGCAACTTTGATATAACGGTAGTTTATGTCCTTACTTCGTACATAGAATACTTTATGTATTAATTTACATAGCCGAAGTCGTGAGATAAAGCTAGTCTATAATACTAATAACACGAGTGTTGGTATATTTGTTTATTACAATTTATATACATATTTATATATGTAGATTATTTTTGCACTATTTTTCCCAGATGACAAATAACGTCTACGGATCTAAAAATACATCATTCTTCAGACATTTACTGTCGCAATCCTAGGTTAATAATGAGTAATGTAACTTACCATTAGACGGAGCTGTAGTACATAAATCTCTACACTGTTCAATTGATCTCTATAAAATTTTTACAAGTATGTTTTATATATTTTTGTATATAACATATTTGTACTTAATTTAGTTGTAAATAAATGCATTACATAAAAATTTACACATAAATGAAATATATGCAATTATTTGTTTTTATTGAAGGAGAAATTTTATTGTTAATAAAAAATGTTTATTATAATAACTCTTATATAATATTAACCAAGAGTATAAATGAAATTGTATGCTATCCACCCTACTTATTTGGAAATATGGCAAAAATTATACTTTTTTTTAGGTATTTTCTTTAAAAAAAGAAAAATACATAACTGCTATAATACTAAAGTAGTCAAACTTCACAAATAAATAATGATATATTTTCAGTCCCTAATAAAATTGGCCAGTAATGTATGTGGATTACAGGAACGGTATTGTAAAACATAGTGTCCAATACGGAGTTGGAACCAGCCCAAGAGCTATCGACGCAGTAGTATCTACGATCAGCTAGGACCGTAGTTTGCACTTGATGCATATTAACGACATACTCGTAGTTCATTGTAATCTTGACCGGTGGACAAAATTTGCAATTAAAGTAAGCAAGAAGGTAAAACTTCATATCAGTATAATGAAGCTTATTAAAAATCTGTATATTTTATAAAAGAAGGAGGTCCTCAATTCGATTGTATTATTTTGTTTGTTAATTCATAACTCCGTCATTTATAAACCGATTTAGAAAATTATTTTTTCATCTGAAAGGCTAACAGAAATTTTGTCAAAAATAAAAGCCAGTATTTTTATAAAGAGACATATTTTTCTGCGACTAAAACGGTAAAATGTTTGATTGTAAGCCATCATAGTAATAATATAGGCCGCAATATCAAATGTAATGTAATGTAATGTACGAGATTAGATATCAAGCTTGGCCTTGAACATTTTTCCTACGAACTTATATAAATCTTACTCATCGCAGTAGCACTAGGCTACTACGTATATCCAATACGTAATATCGATTTAATTGTCCCAATCGAAGAATCAAACGGGAACAAACGTGAACATCCACAAGGTTATATTATAACTGTATAATTATGTAAATTTCAATATCAAACTATTGGAAATTACATGCAAAGCATTATTGGTTCTACAGTAAGCATACTTGCTAGTATTACTATTTTGTTTAGTCAACCAAAATTCATTGAATTAAAATATGAATTTATTGCGCTGACTTTAATGTTTTCATAGATTTTCATAGAACGGATATTTTTGTGTTTTATTACAATGATCCAAATATTTAAAAAATAATGCGCATACCTATAATAAATTCGAAATCTTTACTCCCCAAAGAAATATTCGAAAGTTTTAACTGCACTAAAAGGGTATCGAATACATTTAGAAAATTAAAATACCAGATAAAAGACCAGAAAAAAAAAATACGTCGTGAAATAGAAGTTTAAGCATCTACGTCTAACGACACGAGAATGGTCTGACTTTTAAATTGAGAACAAATGACACAACTGGGAAATCTGTTGGTTGGCAAGTAAGCAAGTAGTTATACTCCAAGTAAAGGTTTGGCACGGGCATTTACAATTACTTATTCTTTATTTTAATTTAGCGTAGGTAAAGTCTATGCTAAAAAAAAATTTTCTAATATTTTCAATGTTTTCGAAACATCTCGTCGTTATTGGTATGTGTGTTTTTGAGTTAACGTTTAATGTTTTTTTTTTTGTTATACAAGATGTAATTGTTGAAATTTTGTAGATAGAATTTTTTTTTAATAAAATCAATATTATTATAATATTCAAGTGATTTTATTATAAGTTTTTTTTATAAATTACATTTAAAAAGGAATGTAATTTCAGCAGTGAAAAATAGGCTACAAACTCAGCAGTGATTGTTTTTTAAACAATCACCGCTGTCGCCGCAACAGTTCAGTTTAGAATAAAAAAAATGTGATACTTTTTATGACTATCACAAATTTCATATTAATAAAACTATTCATTCGCAGTATTCTTAAAAGAACCAGTTAAGTTTTTAAGCCTCTGTTTCTTTAGATATAATATTATTACTGAAAGAGAGATATCAAGTTCTTCGGACGCAAAACCGTGAAATTGTATTTGGTAATTAGACGTTTGTTTACCATTTAATTAATGAATATATTAAAGCGAAAACAAAAATTACATGTCATTTCATACACAAGCTAATACTTATTTGTCCTGAGTAGTTATACTCGTACTAATCCCTCTGATATTAAAACGGAGTCGGCAACCTCCGGTCCTGATAACCTTATAACAGAACCTTAGGCCGTTCTATTATAATAACCCCTATAAAGCCGACCCAAATAATTGGGATGAAAGCAAGGAATGATAATGAGGATCTTAATAACGTGGCTCCATCGTTTTAGGAGAGAAAAGATTTTGAAGAGATTTTTTCCGGAGGCTTCACTAAATCGCGCCGGTTAATGCTCGAAACTTAAACATAAATTGCATTATAGTATCGGGCATCAAACTATTGATGTTTTTAACAGTATTTCTCATCCATTAATGAGTACGCTTAGTGAATAAAGTTACTTAACTGTAATTAAGATGTTTACTAATTATATTATAGTTACCTTTAAAGTAGGTATATTTATTATTTACTAACATTTAAATCTAAGTTCAGATAGATTGTGCATTTAAATTTAAAATATTAGCTAGGTTCATTTTGCGACCAGCTGTTGACATAAAATAGGTAAAATTATGATTCATAAAAAAAGTAAGTAAGTAAGTATTCATAAAAAATGAAATAATTAATAACACACATTTATAAGATTAATATTTCATATTATTGTGGGTTTGAATATAAATTTGATACATACACCTAAATTGATATGCTTGAGTCATATATTGAGAATGAAACGCCATTCTTTGTTCAAACAAAGGTTACGTAAGTTCGTCCAATAACTGAACATATGTATGAAATAAAAAGCAAAGTGTCAGCCCAAGAAATGTCTCGATAGATGGGAGTGAGGGTGATTGATGTAAGTTTTCGTTGCGGTCACAGACAGATGCCTCATTTCTATTGATGATCGATCACAAGCGATACTTTATAAATATTAAATCTTGTTTTTGCATCTATTGTTTTTTTCCAATACTAATCTTGACTCTAATAAGACACACTTGACGATGAAGTCGATGATGAAGCTTGCCAACCCACAATTGTCCATTAATTTTTTGTAGAATTTACTATGTGTATTGTAATTTCTTGATGTTATTTAAAATATGTGCATTTTGTTCCATTGTCTTTATTCAAATGTTTTTATTTTTTTTATACACGTGCCTGGCTTCGAAACTTCATTCCTTGGTGTATCTTTTTTGCCTTAAAAAGATCTAAATTATATGTATCCGGAAAACGACGAAAGACGTAGGCAGTAAATTTAACTTCACAACTGGTACCAATTGTGTTTATTAAGGTAGAAATATTATGCCTACGTTGAATATTATAAAAGATATTTTTAACCTATGACGATGAGAATTCTTGCTTTTAATACTACTGTACTGAAGTAAAAACTAATGTTATTTGGAATCCGGTACTGTATCAAATCCTCTTGTTCTATCATGAAACAACGATCTCTACATTGTTAAGCCTAATAGCTAAGATAGTGCACTATCTGACATAAGGGGCATAATATCCCTATCTTCAATAGAGGTAAAGTAAACCGTGGTTGAAACAATATATTCTATGATAATATAATAATAAAAATAATAAAAATTAGTTTATTCATCTCCACAAATTACAATGTATAATAATATTACATTTTACTTTATACAAAATAAAAGTATCATAATTTGTGGGAGATCTGGAGCCTAAACTAAGTCGTAACTTGTATCTTAGACACCAGGTCCCCCCCCATAATAAAGTATTGACAATTCAAAGTAAAAGGTAGTTGCGTGGAGTAAAAATAAATATGATTTAATATTAGAACAAAGAGGTGCGAGCGCGCGCGCGCGCTCCTGTGTGTGTGTGTGTGTGTGTGTGTGTGTGTGTGTGTGTGTGCAAGCGTGCGTGCGTGTGCGTGTGCGTGTACGTGCGCGTGTGTGTGCATGTGTGTGTGTGTGTGTATGTGTGTGTGTGTGTGTGTGTGTGTGTGTTATATTAGGTATGTGTTGTATTCGAATTACAAATAAAAATATCATATATGTTTTATTTTGTTTTATTATACCCTTCCTTTTCTATTATTTTAATTAATTATGTACTTAAGCGTAGATAACGCTGTTATACACTATTATAATTTTATTACTTCTATTACTTTTTCCGTGTCGTTATAGGTTTGTTTTAATAGCCAATTTGTTACAATATGTTTACATTCATTTTTACTATATTTAAAGATGTTTAATAATTTGTTTATCCTGTTATATACGATTCCACTGCGGAATTGGTAAAATCTCTGCGCAAATGAGGTCTTAACATTTACTGATTCACAGACTTGGAAGTGTCTTCTTGTGTTGCTGACGCTAATTATTTTTTCATATGATAGAGAGCAATGTTTGCGCAAGACTATTTGTAATATATACAGCTGTCGTACAGTAAGCCTCTCTGCGTCTTCATAAAGTTTTATAGTAGGAAAAAGACGAGGTTTATGCAGCATTACCTTCAATATTAATCTTTGAGCTCTTTCTAGTGTTATCAATTTAGTTTTTGCACAGCCACCCCATGTACTAATACAGTAGGTTAAGACAGATCTTGCTAATGCATCGTATACCAATTTTATAGTTTTCTCGTCTGCGACATTTCGAAGGTGTTTAAAGATATAGACAAGTTTACGCACCCTATGTGAAACAGAATCAATGTGCTTTTCAAATGTTAAATTTGCATCTATTATAACACCTAGATATTTTATGTGTTGTGTTGTGTTAATTTTGGGGCAATTGCAATCTGATATTGGAGGAAAGTTACATTTGTGTGCGCGAATAGAGTAATTATTATTGTACATTTTAGCGCATTTATACATTGAAAAAATAATATATTTAGTTTTATCTTCATTTAAAGTAAGAGAATTACTCATAAGCCAATGAGATACTTTATTAAATCCACTTTGTGCAAGTTCAAATAGTTCTTCCCATGAGTCTGCAAAAAATGTGAGAGTGGTATCATCTGCATATGACGCTATTCTACAATTTCTCAAATTAAGTTGACACAATTCATTTATATAGCAAAGGAACAACGTTGGGCCCATAATGCTACCCTGCGGCACACCAAATTCTATAGGTAAGTCACTACTCACAAAGTTTCCTATTTTAATGCACTGTGTTCTATTTCTAAGGTAGTCAGTTATTAGTTTAAGTGTCGTACCTCTAATACCCAAATTGTTCAGTTTATTAATAACTTTTGTGGCAGAGACCGTATCAAATGCCTTGGCAAGGTCAATAAATATTGTCAAACATTTCTTTTTAGTATCAATTTTATCAACAAGGTAATTTACAAAATCATTGATTGCATCATCTGTAGAAAGTCCTGGTCTAAAACCATATTGTGCTTTTGAGAGTAATTTATATTTTTCTAGAAATTTAACTAATCTTGAATTTACGATTCGCTCAAATACCTTAGATAATGTTGACAATATAGCAATCGGTCTATAGTTATTGACACAACCTCTGTCACCCGCTTTATATATAGGATGGACCACAGCTTTTTAATAAACATAGTGTTATTCATGTCTATGATGGTTATGACCTTTTTAAAATGATTTGTACTCTGTGTTCTGGTTAATAATATGTTAATTAGGTATTAACATGGATATAAACTAAAGGTTTGTAATAGAACCTATATTTTCTTATACTTACTTATTTTCGAAACATTAAATTGATATTGAAATGAGTGAAAAAATCAAAAGAGCAAAAAGAGCACACATATTACTGACTCTATATAACTTTTTTGGGAATACGAGCTTATGTAAGAGTTTAAGACAAATAAATGACTACTTAATATTATTTAAAATAAGTACTTGTACTTACTACTAATAGTCAGGAAAATGTATACGTACTTGATTATTGTAAAGTACAATTTTAATATGTGAAATAAATACATTAAAACAAATCATGCAACATGTCGATTAAAATTTATACGTTCCCAGAAAGCCACAGAATATTAGTAGCCTATTGTACATTGTTGCGATTTATCGCACGATCATGTGTAATTACAATAAAACAAACAGTTTTACCGGGAACTGAAGCATTCGGTGTTGGTATTTCGACTAAGTTACGACGACATCGGAACGTGTCGTGTCGTTTTTGTTTTAGTTTTTGAGTGTAAAACTTTGTTGAAATGGTTGCAATGTGTGTACAAGGCTTGTTTATTTCATAAAGTAACAACGATTAATGTATGAAATTGTTGTCATATGCTTCGCATATGGAAACAACAATTTTGTAACAAAACATATATTGTGCATGTATAGTTATTAAGTTCGTTCTATACAACATTTGTTACTATGTTGCGCATAGTTGGAGTCGTATAACGTGACTTTAGGTACTTAGTTACAAATGTTTACTGGTTCAAAGTTGATTTGATTTTGATTTGAATGAATACATTTCTTATTTGCATTAATCGACAACAAAACAATGATATATGTATTCTCAGATTTATAATACAAAGTGGAGATACCAAATGAAATCCATTGTACATCAGTTTACATGAATAGTTCATATACCTATATCTAGCTAGAGACATATATTTCTATTCCAGTCAAAGTATGATAATAATTTACAAAGAGCATTATTAAAATCATTATATAACACACAAACAAAGTAAATAAAATATTACAAAATTTAGATACCATTTCTTTTTTTAAAATATTAACAAAAAGGCATAACTGTCATGAGTTTTCATTTTAAATTTAGAATCTGTATATATAAATTATTTATATTCCATCAATATCAGTATCTAATATTTCCATTCACTAAACTTTAATAGGCAATGACTAAGCAATCAAAACCAGTCAACTGAAAAACGATATTTGCTCTCACAGCTAAACAGTTAACTCGCACAGAATGATTCGCTGACATTCTATACATATGAACATATATGTCTATAGAGAGCTCTTCACATAACGATTCTGAGTTGTATGCAAACAATTTAGTCATAGATGCCAGTTTCATTAATCCGTCGCCGATTATAAATTTTGGTTGCAAACATTTGGAATATTGTCATTTTGAAATTAATCTCTTGTAACTTGTTGAGTTCTATCAATGTTCGAAGATTGATTTAGTGAGAAACTCTATTTTATCCATAATTTAATTAATGGATTATTTAAGATTTATATTTATTGATTGCTATTGTAACAACAAACCTTCAAGATTTAATAAATTGTACGTAATGTATCAAGCTTTTAGTAACTCTTAATATTATTTTTGTTTGTAAAAAGAGCATTCGGCACTTATTAATTTGCGTCTCATGATTCTATGATTATTAACTAAATTCAATATTGGTCATGAGAGAACTGTTTTTGAAATTCAGTTATCGTAAAATGGACAAATTTTCTTGATATTTACTTTATAATTTATGAAATACGTTAATATACAGACCGTACACCGAACAGTTTTTGTATTAAAAAAGAAATTATGTAATTGCGTTAGTAAAGCTAATGTAACTTACTTACGCCATTCGCGTCTTTTTCTACGTATTTTTCTTTTTACATATTAAAGGATTTATTACCTAAGTATAAAACTTGAAAGAAATATATTGAAAGTTATATTTATACAAGAAAAATAATTTTTAAATTTAATGTTAAAATATTTAAAATTTATAAAATTATGTTATAAGTAAAATAATATGTTATTTTGAACTAAATATACAAGGACCATCAATTTATTTTACCAATATTAATACTATTAAAACTAAGTTTATAATACTTATGATTATTTTTACAGATATAGAGTAAAATAGGTTCCATTGTCTTATTTATCATTTGATAACTAAAACAATCCGTGAAAGCTCAACTTTACTAAGTTGGCCTAAAAGGATTTTCAATCTTTATGCTTAGACATTACTAAGAACTTTAAGTGAAATAAGTTTCGTTGTTTACGATATAAACGTATTTTCGAAGACGAGGCTTAAGTTCTGAATAATTATTTTGTATTTGGAATAAGATGAACTCACTACGCTGGAACAGGAGATAAATAGACTAAAATATGTTTACGTTGGTTTGAATTTAAGATAAACGTCTATAATATTTAAACTAAAGAAGAGTATTATTTATATAAATAATCACATACCTACAGGCCCTATGTGTATCTATCTGTAAAAAAACGACAGCAGTTCATTATAAAAGGTGCTGATATTATTTAAATTAATGTGCAAAAATTAATCTCTCATTTGACTAAAGACCGATATTGAATGACTCATGTATTTAACTTTTACTTTTCTACGTCACCGCCACACTCCTTTTCGAGCGATACTTCTATGCGCTAGAGAGCAGATTTGCATTGACTTCCTAGTAGCAAAGTAGAAAAGACCAATATAAATGAATATTGGAGAGCTTGTGTTGTGAAATATCATGGTAAGATTACTAAAACTTAAAACATAAAAATATATTTAACAATAATAAATTAAATTAAATTGAATAAATATAACTATAATTCTTAAGTAAATGTTTGTGCTAAAATAAATAAAAAAATAAATTTTCTTATTACATAATAATATGAAACCAATATATTTGGAAGGATTAGCAATCTGAAGCACTGACTAGCTGACCAAGTATACAAGTTACCGATTGGGAAGAAAGGATCTCTTTCCCGGGAGTAAGCTGCCTCGGAATTCCAACCATCTGATGAACATTTCAAACTGGTGATTATTATCTCTTATATTCGTTTAAGAGTTTCCTTTTGTTTTTTATTGATTGCTTATTGCATCTCTCTATTGCTCTATTAGTTATCATTATGATTACCACCTTAGATTATATAGTTTTCCTACAAATGTTTCGAGAAAAGCGGGTCAACTTTTTGATACAATTTTCCGTCATAAATAGTGATAAGTGTTTCCTTTATAACTTCTATATTTCTTTTGTTTTATAATTTTTGCATCTTGTTAATGTGTAAATACTCATTTTATTTATTAAATAATTAAATATAGATACCTCAAAATACATTATGTGGATAAGTATATAGAACACTAAAAAAAAACGAGTTAGCTGTAAAAAGTAGCTTACAAAACATTGATCCGTTTTTGAGACTCGATGATCTAAGATGATCACATAGTATCATCATTATATAAATGTATCACCTATACGACAATGATTGTCGAGCGTGTGAATATATTACCTACATAGCAATCTATAGATGGAAACCACCGGTAACAACGTACACTAAATCAAAACCAACTTCCGTAGCATTCACGTGGTTCCGGAGTTAGGTGAATATTAATGCGGCTGAGTGTACGTAGTGTAATGAACGCCCGATTGACAGCACAATGTGAACACATATCGGCATATGGGAATAGACATGTTAACAATGGAATGATTCATTTAAAATGGTAATACAATGTTCTTTAAAAATAGGTTATTAAGTTTCGGCCGTGATACACCCAATGCGGTGCCATTCCTAAGAACTAAGGTGTTATACCTCCTGGCATAGAACAGGCTACCCCTTCCTTTCCCGTGCGTGTCGTAAGAGACGACTAAGGGAGGATGAAGGAAGGGCAACAGCATTCCTCTTGGAACATCTCCAAAGTCTAACAGCGATTACCAGTTCGCCAACCAAGCATGGCAACTACTGGCAAAACCCCTTCAAGAAGGAGGCTTATGTTCAACAGTGGACAGTTAAAGGCTGATAAAATGATCAAGAATACGAAAATTTGTAAGAATGGATGATTGTTTGTTATTCTTTCATATAAAAACTACTGAACGACTTTTATAAAATTCGGTACAAGGATAGTTTATATCCTAACTTAACACAGGGAATACTTCATATACTCGTGCAACTCGTGGAAAATCCACGGGATACAAAATGTATTATTATAAAAGTAACGGTGAGTTTATTTGTCACCTATTAACACTTTATTAGCTAACAAATTGTCATGAAATTTGGTACACGACTTGTATTTGCGATGGAGAAGTCTAAAACTACTTTTTATAATATATCTTGCTAATACAGACGAAGTGGGGGGAGGGTTATTAGTAATGCGGACTACTGATCCCATTGCTAGCAATATGCCCTGACAGGTCGACCTCCACGTGGTCCCCCATGGAAACCATCGTGTGTATTCCAAATATATTTATCACGATGGGCTAACTAACTGGCTTTTTCATCTTCACTTATCATCCTATCACTGGTGCCCCGCCGGTGTATACCGATAGCGCAGGCGGGATTACCATTCCATTATCACCCATTGAAAAATACAGACGAAGTTATTAGCAAAAACATCTAAAAAGTAGATGTATTTAATGCCTAAAATGAACTTATGACTTACACAACGATGGAATCAATATTAAATTTCTAATACGAAAAAAAAATGTTTTTAATGAAAAAATATTACAATTAAAATGTTTAGTTAAATAATCTAAAATTCATTTACTAGTAGTAGTATTCTAAATTCAAATAGGCTTACATAACAACGTATGTATTAGTAATGTAACGGTTTCATGTACGTTATGGTAACAATAGTAAACGTTAAATCAAACCAAGTGTGTTTGATCAACATCGCATTGTAGAGGGTACTACATATTAATGTAGATTGGCTACCTAGATTTTAAGTAGTAAGCATTCCGCAGTTTATAACTATGACATTTATATAGAGAGAATCCTTTATTAATTAATTAAATTTTGTATAGTGAAGAATATTTGTAACTAGATGATGTCTATACATGAAAGATATATAAGAAATAATAATATAATGGATTTGTCTGTTTGTCCGTCTATATGTCTGTCTGTATGTTTGTTTGGCATCATGCAAAAACTACTACATGAAATTGGATGCAGTTTTCTCAATTGTTTTTTTGAAGGTTTACCTTAAAATTTGCTAAAGGTTATATCGTGATAGGTCATCTAAAAATCGTCTGATTCATTGGTTTCCCTACTTTTGAAATCCACGTGTACGAAGTAGCGCACAAAGAACTAGTTATTATAGGTATAAAAAAAATTGTACAGATTTTGTCTTACAAAATTTAATCTCTATTAGTACTGTAAGCTGTGTGTTGGATGAGATTATTCATCGACAACTTCCATACAAACTTTAATTCCCTACTCTACTAGCTTAGAGGATAAATTTTCAATTATACTTTCTTAGTACTCTCTCATTTTGTATCTGTGCAATGTTTTATGCTTCAAAGTCTACTAGTAATAGAGCGCTTTTATAATTTATTATTGTATGTTTCTGATATTGTCGTACCAACTACGTATACAATATTTGTGTATATATATTACAAAAATTGTGAAACAAGGCATTTATATAAAAATGTACAACAAATTAGCTAAAACAATAGCATAATTGCCAAGTATTAAATTTCAAAATAAAATAAAGACATTTTAACAACTACATTAATAATTTAATTTAATTTTTACAACGTGACCGAATATCTAAATACAGATCTTAAATTATGACATGTTTTATCTATTCATTTAATTTTTAATTGTAATTAGTCTCACATTTTTTTTTAATTTTAAAACTTGTATCCGTCATTATTAACATGTAAATGTATTGTAATTAATTATTAATAAAGTTATTTTTATCTTGTACTTCAGATATAAGTATTTAACATTATTATTTGTTTTATTTATTTATTTATAAAAGACACACCAACAATATGCTCACAATAATTAAGCAGACAATATACAATGTTATTAGTAAATAAAAGAGAAAAACTACTATTCAAAAATGGTTAAATCTAAGTTTGAACAATTAATAAACATTTTAATTTATTATATTTGTCTTTAAGAGGTAGTCTTACACGCGGGCCGAAGGCCGAAGTATTTTTTGGAATAGCAGTTCAGTGATAGGAACTTACAAACTAGACGACATGTAACATTATTATTATTTTTGTAAATATAAAAATTATAATGTAAATATAGATTTACTATTATGTGACGACAATCATTATATTTATTAATGAAGAAATATGAATATGTACTATAGTTAAGTACTCAGCGAGTTATGCACAGGGCTATACTCGGAATTTCACTGCGTGATAGAATCCGAAAACCTGATATTTGTAGAAGAATGATAGTGTTCGATGTATTCCGAAAAATTATCAAGGCGATGTGGCAGTGAGCTGACTATATAGCTACTTACTAATATTATAAATGTAAATGTTTGTTTGTAAGTTTGTGTATAAAAGTAACTTGGCGCCTTAACGGCTTAACATACGACGAAGGACATAAACGACTTTTTATTTATTTATTTAAATAACTTTATTAACCAAAAAAAAAAAGGTTCAAAAGATGGATTCATTGATAAACAATGAATCACAATCGCTGTATTTACTTATTGGGATAGGTAAAGAAAATAACAACTATTAATGTATACGTATACAAAATAAATAATATAAAATGATAATTATAATGTAGATACACAAATATATATATATATATATATATATATATATATATATATATATATATATATATATATATATATATATATATATATATATACACACGACTAGGTAAATATATAAAATATATAAATTAATAAAATATAAAAAATAATGACTAGCTAGTATAGTTGTAATGAGTTCATAAGATGAGCATAGGTTCCTGGTCAATGAACATATCCTGGTTACGTGGACGAGTAAAAGCTAGTAGTTAATAATACAGTGCATTAAATAAAATTTAACAGACTTATTTATTCCTCTGGAGAGTAGGTTGTGACTGTGGCTGTCGTTTTGCCCATAGCGTTAGCTGACAGTGACGAGGGGCTGTTTGTATAAACTTCAGATCTGCCTGTACAACATTATTAAGACAAACGTCCTCTAAACTTCTGCATATTGTATACTATAGGAAATTTTGATTTATCCCTTTCCGATAGACATTTAAATGCCATTGACAAATCTAGTCTTGCATAATAACGCAGTGATAGGGTACATTACCTTATCGTTTTTTGTGAAATATATTGGTGAAATAGTTTAGAATAAAATATTTTTAATATAAGAATAAGGATAGATAGAAATAACATTACAGCCAATTCAAAAATAATAGCGCATTCGTCACTTAAGACGTAGGCAAGAATTAAGTTCCTTTAACGAGCATGGTCATACGCAACTCATAGAGCTTATTTAATTGTAAGCCACAAGATGGCGTTTTATATTGTTTTTTTTATTTTACCAACTTAAATATCAACGTTATTTGTTTATTCCCCTATAAACATATACGTAACATCACAAAACGATAATAATCAAAAATAATAAAAAAGATGGCGGATATAAAACAGATAACGAAGGATATATCTTGTATGAACGGCATATTGTTCAAATTTATCCATAATATATATAAATTTTATATATATGTATGAGTTGTAAAATTGTATGTACCATCGTTACTTCTATTAGTAAGGTGTCGCCCTACTCTCCGATATGATATGGTATAAGGTCGCTACATATGAATCTTTTCTACTTGTTCAGTATGATGACAGATTGCTTTTTATTAATTATTAAATGATTATAAATTTTGTTAGGATCGGTGCAATCACAAATGAATGTACATGAGCGCCACTTCTATCCAGACTAGTTAATTTTATGTTTTTTTTTTTTTTATTTGAATACTTAAAAGTAAAAACACAAAAATATCACAGTAACCAAGGCATTTTTCATTGAATATTTTTTTTATATTAATATTCAATGTACTTAGGATTCTAATTATAAACTATATGATTTAAAAAAATATATTTACATATAAAAAATTTTTATACACCTATATTTAAATCGAAAATTAAAAATTAATCGTTACATTATTGGTATTCATTTAGAGAAGATTATTTTCTTCCACAAGTAAAGATACGTAAAGTATAAAAATCTAAGCAATTAATTTAATGGAGCTAATTAGGGAAATCGTTGTAAAAAAATTGCTTTGAAAAAATTTTTAACGTACAAAATGGAGGAATTCGGAACACTCGATTTAATTAAATTTAAGTGCCTATTCGCCAATAGTAGGTAAGCATTCGGCGACCCAAGGGAGTTTTCGGTCTATCGAATTTATAAAAATATATTTCAATGTGGATTTTTGTCTTTCCTCATTTCTAAAAGACCATCTAAAAGCAAGATGGATGTGACAGGATGTACTTGAGTATAATAAAAATGGAATTCCTTCATTAACGCAGAGGGGATGCTTAGCTTGCGGACGGGACACGGCTTCCTTCGAGTATTCTAAGTTAAATCACTTTTATAAGATACCCGTGCCGAAGTTTTGTTGAAGACAGTTTATTCATAGATTTTGTTCTGGAATACTTGGATAGATGTTCATTATGAACTTCGCGGTATTTCATAATTGGAACCCCTTTACATTTTAATGTTTATTTTTAATATATAAAGATACTAACTGATTCTATTGATGATTTGCAGGATACCAATATGTTATAGTTTATTATATTATATACTACTCTTAAAATTAAGTCCTTTTTCAACTGACTTAAAAAAAAAGGAGGTTCTCAATTTGGTTGTATTTTTTTTATATTTGTTACCTCATAATTCCGTCAGTTGTAAACTAATTTAGAAAATTATATTTTATCTGAAAGAATATACTTACACATTGGTCTCATATTTATATAGAAATTATATTAAATTCCGTTTAGTAGATAAGTTTTTAAATCAAAATAACCTGATTTTGCTACGATTGATACGATTTTTTTTTTAAGAATACAATTTAAATCTTTAATATAATATTAAATTAGCTTCTCATTAGACGACCCTTTATTTTTTTAATTACGTTAAAAGTTTAACCAAGTTTAAAGTATAAACAGGATAATATACTCGTATATCGAGTTATTTGGTACACAATAAGAATTTACAACATATTGGACATCTTAGTAATTAGTTTCTGACCGCTGATATTTTAGAAATTGTTTTACAGAGTAATGTCAACATTTGTTATTATACATATACTGAAATCACTTTAATAATATTTATGTATAAATTTACATTTGAATGTTCGACTTAGAGTCGAACTGGAAACTTTATGAGAATGGTTAATAAAATAATTTAGCAAACTGTAGAGTTTCACTTCAATAAAACTTGATTTGTGAACAAAACTATTAATCTCTACTATACCATCACATAAAACTTGAACGTTAAGTCTATTCATGAATCTACTTTGGATAGTCAGATAATAAGCTCTATACTTATTTCATACGATTATATAACAATATTTTTATCTAAATTCTCTTAATTAAAATTCTAATCCTCTTTTGAATAATCTACGTTATTAATAAACGAGAATTTATTGTTAAATAAACATTTTTAAACGTTTATTTTAATAAGTAATATATCAGAAGACTTGAGTTTTTAAGTAGGTTTTATAAAAATTTGTATGAAACTAAAAAGTTTCAAATTGAAAAAAATAAATGTGGATAAAAGATTCTTGAGTGCAGACCCCATACAGGAAAATTCAGCGTAGGACGACCCCCACTAGATGGAGCGACAACTTCAAATCCATTGCAGGGAATCAATGAAAGTAGATGGTTTAGAACCGTTCCATATGGTATTTCTATTGGTGAGACCAATGTTCATTAGTGAACAGATAACGGATAATATGATTATGATAATGAATGACTTAATTAAAAGTTAAGATTTATAAGTATACGTCATTATAATTATAGTACTTCAGTAATACCTAAAACCTTAGCTTACTTTTAAAATCAAATCGAAAAATAAAAAAGCAGTAGCTATAAGATAAATTGTGCTGTTCCAATAATTCCTGTTTACTTGTTCAAAATCCTTTCCATCTTATGGAACGCCTGAGATTTGGTCTTTATCCTTTGTTACTGCTTCAAGGATTTAGCTTGACTTGCTAGCGTAGCCTGGTTATCTGTCTTAATGTATCAAATAGGAGTTGCAGCTCGATTTTTGAGATGTTTAAAACATTAACTTTTTATACAGAAAGCCGGTTTATACAGTATACCTATGTATCCCTTTGTTTCTGATTTCGTGTATATGCATGAGTAAGTTCGCGCGCTTTTCTATGTGTGTGTTAAAACATTTTTCTTTAGTTTTTACCAGACTCTACGTGGATATTGTTAATAAACTAACTTATTTATGAAGTTTCACTTATCATCATATATATATGACTTATACAAGTAAGACTTATCATCATATCGGCCGTTTATTGTCAACTGCTCAACTTAGGTTTCTCCCATGAGAGAAGTTTTGCCAGTAGTTACCACGATTGGCAAGCGGGTTAGCAACTGCAGTTAGACTTTGGTGGTGTTTTAAGAAGAAAGCTGCTGCCCATCTCTCGACCTTTAAGTTCCCTTAGTCGCTTATTACGACACCCACGGAAAAGGGGTGGCCCATTCCATACCGCGATCATACGGCAATATGATTAATAAAATGTGGTAAATATCTGTACCTTCTCCATGAGTGGAATGCGCTACCCATTGACGTAAGTATATTTATTTGTTTGTGTAAGCAATATTTGTATAAGGTATTTATATAATTGCATGAATACATTATACAAATATATAAATATATTTATATGACCATAAAGATAAGTAAGCTTAAGTGACAATGGGCTGGTCATATAGCTCTAAGAATTGACAACCGATGGGGAAAAAGTTACTTGAGTGGCGACTTCGTACGGGTAAACGCATTGTAGGACAAGCCTCCACTAGATGGAGTGACGATCTCAAATGCATAGCAGAGAAGTGGCTCAGAATCGTTCCTTATGGCGGTCTGTGTGGGAGGTCTGTATCCAGCAGTGGACGGATAATGACTGAAATGATGATAATAATGATGATCATAATATGTAGTAGTTCTCTTTTGTATATATTATACAATTAGTGAAACAATATACATACATTTGCAACCCACAACAATTTTTAATATTTTTCAACGCATTGTTACACATTATTGTTTTTCTAAAATTTTTGGGTGAAAATATCATTAAGTTCGCCTTTTGTACCAAACATTGTTTTATAATATGGTCAATGAAGAATAAATAAATAAATGGAAATCGTAGTTAAAAGTAGGTCTTTGTAGTAATTGAGTAAAAATAAAATAACCCTAGTCCTTTTTACCCCCAGAATGTCGTAGACGGCAACTCATTCCCGAGATTTCATAATAGGTGTTTCATTTCCAGGGGATTATTAGAGGTGATTAAAGGAACACAGTAGAAAGCTTGAAATAAAATGCTTAATACTAATACCAATCTGCTTATAACTAACTGTCGCGTAGTACTAATCTATTGGGGAAACGTAAGTATACTTCTTTAATGGGGAAAGTGAAGCCATGCCCAATAGTAATAATAGTTATTTCACTGATTCCCCAACCAGAAATCACATATGACTGTAACTTTAATCAGGGTTGTCGCTATTTGTGCAGTTTCGACGTAATGAAGATACGTTAATTAAAAAAAAATTGTATAGTTTCGTCATACATGATGCAGTATTGCCAGTTTAATTAAAAATTCATTTGCACAAAATATGATCTGTTTTATTTACATAAAATAAAATTAAAAGAATCAAATAGGCTCGAACCACGCGATGACTCAATATGGGCCGATTTACAAGCGAATGTGCTGATTAATCGGAATGCGTTCCAACCCACTTTTCGCATTCTAATTGGTCGGTCGGAGGGTTCGTACAAATTACTTTTTCATCAGATACAAAAGGTCCATTATCCACTCAAATTAGTTCCCCAAGGAAATCATTAATATTAATCAGCGTTCAAAGGTTCCGTCTGTAAAGGTAAAATATCAAACCACTTACTAGATATATTAATGATCTTATAAAAATCATTCGGTTTAAAGATACCACGGTATTCAATTATTATTTTCTTTACCTCATAAAAGGCAAGTGTATAATATAACTTGAACATATCTACTACAATTTTAATACCAGTTGTATCCTGCGGATTTATTCACGTATAAGTAGTATAAGTCAAAGTTAGGACATAACTGTGTACCGAATTTCATTCAAATCCATTTAGTATTTTTGTGTAAAAGAGTAACAAATATGCTTCCATTCTCAGAAATTTTCGCATTTATAATATTAGTAGAATTGACACTGATTAATCAATTCAGTAATTTGAGGGTTTATTTATTGTATCCTCTTCATTATTATTGTCATATCAGCCGTTAAATGTTCACTGCTTAATATAGGCCTTCCCCATAATGGGGGGTTTAACCAATAGTTGCCACACTTAGCAGGCGCGTTGGTAACGGGAGTCTGACTTTTGGGAAATGCCTTAAGAGCTTTACTTTTGTGCTGATGTAACTGTTATTTCGATTCGAAGAATATAATAGTCGATCCGATCTCTAACATAATAACAGGTCAACACTTTGGTATTCAGAACAAATATTTATAAGTGTATTCCGGGATATTCGTGGACGAGTATGAGCGTTCTGGCTTATAAAATTTACTTCATTTGACGTACATAATGTTGTTCCTATTATGGATAAGGTTATCGCTTTCCATCAGATTTAACTTCATTTTGTTTACAATTCATATTATTATAAAAAACGCAGTGAATTACAGTTAATATAAATTTTATTTGTTACTTTATTGTTACAATTTAGATTCTATGTCAATTTTATTCTGTATATAACAAATAACAAATAGCCATAAACTATCAAAAACCAGTTGATTATGAAGATAAAGCTGTGCTTAATCTAATCCGACATGAGTTCTTCGAAAATCGCCGTATCAAATTAACCTTATACAGTTTATTCACAGTAACAGATAAAATTAATACGAAAAGATTCAGCTGTGATAGATTTAATTCACCACGAAAAAAATTCCTATTGAAAAATTTTAAAATTACCAATCCACGGATCCGATTTAATGTCTTCCGTGAAAGCATTTATGCTATCCGCTTTGTCCGTTAACCCACTTATATTCTGTTTTGACCCTTTTAAGGCCGTCTTCATTAATGAAGCGATGGCTTTACTATATTGTAAAACGAGTGGGTAATTGATTCTGGGAGCTTAGGGTTTTTGCTAGTTCAATCATGTATGTGATTCATTTTTATTGTGTAAATAAGAGATAAGCTGATTTTAATATGTTAAATAAAATAATTATTATAACATTACGTTAGAATATATATATTTATGTATGTATTGTTTATAGGTTTATTATTATTTATTTGTGTATTAATGTTATTTTATTATTTATGTATTATTATTATTTACATACGTAGATGTATACACTTGCTTTTTACTGTATTATATATTTAGTTTTAACTTTAACTGTACGGTTTTTTACCCTTGAACATCGTATAGTTTTCTTTCAGCTTCTCAAAGGTTGACTGTATGAGATCCCTCTATGGGATAAGTCCGCTATTGTATATTAAATCGTTTAATGTGCCCAATGTAAATTATGTACAATAAACATTTTACAATACAATACATTGCGATTCTATCTTTCAGGTCCCATGCGGGCAGGCACTGAATGCTAAAGGATTTATCCACAGGTCATTATGTATGACGCAATCTATTATTAATTTCGTCTAAAAACCAATGGGTAAAATGTATAAATGGACAAAAGTAGAAACATAGTATTGTATCGGCTATTATTATTAGATATATCAAGATCTTAGTGGTATATCAGTATAACATATTGCTTAACTTACCAATAATTAGCAGTTAGTTATATAGGTCCTTTCTTTCCTGTGAATATCGTAAGCGGTGACTAAGGAAGCTAATGGTCGAGGGATAGGCAGCAGCGTCTTTCTTAAAACGACACCAAAATCCAAACTGCAGTTGTTAATCCACTTGCCAAGCAAGGCAATTACTGGCAAAATCCCCCTTTTGGGGGAGGCTATGTTCAGCAGCGAACAGGTAACGGCTAATACAGTATAATACAATATACATATTAGTTATCTTTATTTCACATTTATTAGAATATATATGTAGATTACACTGCATGCTCCTGTGCATGATTTATAATTGTGTTAAATTGTTAATTGTAATAAATTGGTTTCGACTAATGGGGGCATTTTACTCACCCATCAACCCCCTTAAAATTAATTAATTATAATATATTTGTATTTGCAATATTGAAAGCCACATTTTATTCGGTTACATGTTCATCGATTAAATTAGATGTATTATAAATAAGAAATGTATATTCATTTATACTTCATAAATAATAAATGCACTATATAATTTTATACATTGTATTTATTTAGGTCTAAAGTATTTATATCTCATCATCTGTTTTACATAATTGAATAACAGAATAAATAAATTACTGAAAATATGATTAATTTTACCTTAAATAAAACCGTTTAATAATAAAATAATAATTTCATTTACATTAAATCATGCTTTAGCTCAAATATATATGTATGTCCAAAAATGGGCACCATATTTTCATGCTTCCCTCTCGCTTCCCAATCGCAGCTACCAGTAAGCGAATACTTTAAATCTTTAAATGAACCGTGGTTACATTCACAACGTTCTACTAAATGGATTTGCTATCGTAAATCAACGGCGAGGAATTCATTATAGTAAATCTTGAGTAACTGTCGTCTGTGTACACATAAATAACTGTAGTCGCTCTAATTACACATCCGTTGGTGTAATAGCTTTAAATACATTTATGACATAATCAAGGAATTGCTAATGATTTAAAATTATTTTGAATCTTGACAGTAAGAGAGAACCGTCGTGAAACGAAACGTACTCGACTGTAAGACTAAGACTTGAAATGAAGCCGTAGGCTAGTGATATTTAGGAACGTGCCCAGCGCTGTTACTCTTATTATTATCGTCATCATCATCATATCAGCCTTTAACTGTCCACTGGTGAACATAAGTCTCCGCCTAGAGGGGTTTTGCCAGTAGTTGCCACACTTGGTAAGCGGAGTGGCAACCGTAGTTAAGCTTTGGAGATATTTTAAGAGAGATGCTGCGGCCCATCTCTCGCCCTGCCTTAGTAGCAACACCCATGGGAAAGTAAGGGGTGGCCTATTCTATGCCGGGATCACACGGAAATTACGATTATTCTGATGATTTTGGTTTATTAACGGTGTTATCTATCAGCGGAGAGTCAGTTAGGATATTTAATTTTAATTATGTAAAGAAATTTTAATATAGGTCAAGCTTGACCTTTTGACAATAATTTCTATTACGTGAGGTTCGAAAATGAATACAACATACACTATGTCCTGGACCAGATTTAGTTATTCAGCCGCTATGGGTAAACGTTTTTGCTGTCTATGGTAATGATCTTACAGTAAGTACTACATAAAAAAATCCTCTCACAAGATTAACGTATAACAAAAGTATTTACAGTATAGGCAGAGTACTTACATACGAGTATTATTAGTTACTAACCACTCTGAATATCACTTTTGTCGCCCTTTATTTTTGTCGCTTCAGGCAATTGCCTGGCTCTTCCTCCTTCCTGCCTAGATCCGGCTCTGACTAAGTCACGTATACAGTCACAGTTCCATTTACTAGATACCTATAATATATTGAAACTCCATATTCAGAACCATTCCCACATCCGGACATATAAGTACGTGGATCTACGTCGGACGTCTTATAGAATATTCAAGAGTATTTTCAACAGAATCTCAAGAAATCACATAGATAAAGTTAAATTGAGAATTCTAAAGATCAGAGCGTACGCTGGAATGCGGATTTAAACCACCTACTTTAAAATCACAGTAGCACCAACTTAATATATTTTGGTACAGTTTTGATTTATGTATACAAGAAAAGTCGTAGCTAATTCACATATTTACTGTTTATAATAATGTGGGTTTGTTCGTTACCTTTTGATATTTTATTGATTTGAACAATCGCTATAAAATTTGATGCGTTCAAACATGTGTTTACAGAGCATATACCGACGTATATTTAATTAATTTTTAAATAATAATAATCATATCACCTATCAATACTTAATTGTGTTACGATGGAAGTCGTTCTTTTTTATGCATTACAATGATATTATTTTATACTTTTACTGATTTCATTTACTTTTTTTTTTCACCTTATATCACTATAACGTGGCCTAAAATGAAACGTCTCGATTGTAACACAAGTATTGAAACTGGAGCAAAAGAAGTTTATTGGGTTTCTTACTTCAAAAGATGTATTCATACGAGGTCTGTTCGGAAAGTTCGTATAAAAGTGTTCTGGAATGCGAGAAAGAGGAGTGGGGAGGCCAGGTAAGCGCAGGACCCCTTTCTTATGTCCCTAACAATGCTTCAGTTCTGGTCTGACCGCCGTGCGGTGCGAACTGGCTTGTCACGCCATCTGTGAAGTTACCTCTTAACGAAACCCCGTCGGCATGGAGCCCGCTTCCGTTGAAGAGCAGCGCGTCGTAATCAAGTTTCTCTCGAAACTCGGCAAGAATGGCCGTGAAAGCAAAGAGTGGAAGACATCCGGGGAACCACGAACAAAAAAATCAAGAAAATCCCGCTCAAATGTCAAGACAATGTTGATTGTTTTTTTCGATGTTCGGGGGATTGTCCATCAAGAATTCGTCCCTCCAGGCCAGACAGTTGATGGAAAATTCTACGTCGATGTGCTCAGACGCCTCAAAGCTCGTGTGGCACGAGTTCGTCCAGAATTGGCGCGAGAGAGGCGTTGGATTCTTCACCACGACAATGCCCCTGCCCACACCTCTCTTGTTGTCCGTGAGTTTTTGAGTAAAAATTCCATTACGGTGACCGAACACCCCCCTATTCGCCGGATTTGGCCCCGTGTGACTTCTTCTTGTTCCCAAAAACCAAATTGGTACTTCGGGGGCGGCATTTGGGGGACATAAATGAGATAAAAAAAGCTACGACGGGGCAGCTGAGAAACCTACAACCAGAGGACTTTCAAGGAGCCTTCTCACAGTGGAAACGGCGTTGGCACAAGTGCATTATGTCACAGGGGGAGTACTTTGAAGGGGATAAAATTGATTTACCTGAATAATTGTAAAATAAAATTTTTAAAAAACTTTTATACGTACTTTCCGGACAAACCTCGTATTGGACTATCTTTTGAAATACAATATTTACGTGTACATTTTTATTTACAATAGCTAATGATTCAGTGAAATCGGGACTTGATATTATCAGTCATGAACTAATTATAGATTATTTTTAATTATCCAATATCTTTTAATTTAGTGTAAATGTAGTGAAAAAGTGAGAAAAATCTAAATTTACAAACCTTATTTATATTACCTATAAACTAGCTTAAAATAGCTTTTTCGTGTCATGCTATTTCGTGTTTGTGGATTTCAGAAGTAGCAAAATCAATTAAATAGACTAGTTCTAGATATCGCAATGAAATAAAATATAAACCACATCTTCAGGAACATAACTGTGAAAACCACATTCAAATTGGTGCAGCACTTTTTGTGTGACTCTGGAACAAACATATGTATGTTTGTTATGTTTCCATAAGTATTATAAATTTTGCCTGTCAGTGTGTACAGTTCTAAAACTTATTGTTTACATTACTATATTATTCTTATTAAGATCACTCATATCGACTAGTTACAATTTTATTTTACTAGTAAGATGTGAAAATAGGTTTATATAGTAACAATTGTCATCTTTACTGCTCAGCTAATAGTAACGAAATTTCAATAGTATTATTTGAAATAGAGAACGAGAGATTATTTTCATCCAAGTCAATCATTATATCCTAATCACGAGGACACGAGGTCGCAGGTAAAGCCTATTTTATGTATAACGAGTGTTTTTTTTTTAATTCATTCTAAATTCTATTAGTATTCTCATAGATCGAATATTTGGGTGCATAATATCATAGAACCGAACCCGAAATCTCATTTACGCAATACGTGCACTGTGCTACGGAGATATTCACAATATTTTATCTCCGAATGCAAAATTGTTAGCATTATTATAAATATATTACATTATGGGTAATCTAACGTAACTAATGAGATAATCAACAATCTAATTAGAATCAGACGACAAGCTATATTTCTTACGACATGATACGAGGGCGAATAGACCCGAATTCTCTTAACTAGGAATGACATGGGAATATAGAGGAGGCAATGGGGTTGACATATTGTACGATCAATTTATAAAATAAAATATGGCACAATGCACGATCAACGAATAGAAGAAATTGTATTTAAAAGAGAATTATAATACGTAATACGAGCTGTGTACGCGAATATATCCACAGCGCAGTCCATATTAGAAATTGTAAAATATATGGTTAAAAAAGTTTATCCTATTTTCCACCATGAGGTGGTGTTTATTACTACTAAACACTAAGAGGTAATAAACAGGCAGGCGTATTTTTTAATTTTTAACATTAATCACGTTTTAGTATAATAACTACCAGTTTAACCTACGTATAATTTGATCAAGAAAGCTCGACTAGTTTCAAAACTATTTAGGATCCTTAATCTTAAGCGGCTGAGACACGATTACAGTATAAAAATATAATGTGTACTTACGATATTTTTAACAATAAATTAATAATTTTAAACCTCGAATCTTAAAAAAAATTTTTAGTTATTCTACACCAATTTTTAAACATTGAAGTATCGCTACATTAATTTTTCTTTTGTATAAAATTTTATTTACATGATATAAAAAATCAATAGTCACTGAATATCGATTTTTTATTTTGTGGTGTATTTAAAAAATGTATGAAATTATAATTTTTAGCATTAACAGACATTTTTCTAATAAATATGGTTCACAAAATATTCACAAACGTTATATCTTATGCAAACATCACGATTTCCAAGTCGATTTTGTGAAAATCTACACTGTCTCAGAATCTGCATAGCCACTATCAAATCTATCTGCTATCTACTCCAGAACATCAATCATTCCATATCCATTTGGTCATGTTCCAAGATGCATTCCTCATAAATAACTAGTTGGTTTTGAAATAACAAAATATTTTGAATTAAATTTAAAGTGAATGACGATGTATTTAAATAGAGTTTGTTTGTCAAAAAACATCTAAAGAAACAAGGTGAGTGTTTTTTTAAAACGATACCATGTTTTCTTAGTGCAGCTAAGAACTGTATTTAATATGTCCCTTCACGCATACATTAACAAATATTTTTAAAGTTTTCCGAACTAGATTTTTTTTAAGCAACTTAGAATGGCAAAAAAGCTGCCGGCCTACCTGATAAAAAGTGGTAACCTTTGCCTATAGACATGAGCAGTACTATGGAAATAACATAGTATACTATTTAACTAGATTTTAGACTTTGATTAAGGTATTTTAAATTTATCTAAATGTAACGTGAAATCATGATGCAATATATATTAATATTGCACGTATGCAGAAATGTTGTATCATATAATATACAACTCTTGATGCTTTATGAACTCATTCTACTTATTGTATCTAATATTAAAATGTACAATATTTGCTAGCGGATGCTACACATTTCAATAGTTGCACCCTTTGACGCGACGCGGAGTTCAACGCTATGCACAAATTCCTGAGATCCCGCATACACGGTCCATTGAATTACTTACTTTGTTGCTATTAAGTTGTTGAACAACTCACGTTATTATTTAAATCGAAACTGAGGAAGACATTTATACTTGAAGTTTGTAACTAGTCAATTACAATCTCTTTAATAATTTGCACATGATATACTTTATCAACTCAAATTAGTAACCCGAATAATTAATTAAAATTTTAACCATTGGAGACTTTTGATTATCAGGAAGATAAAAATGATGTACATATTAGACAAAAATGTGTTTTTTTTTTTATTAAAATATATGAATATATAAAAATATATAAGCTTAAAACATACTTTTATAATTATTATAATATCCATTATAATATTAACAAACCTACATTTACTTCAACATGTTTACCTACATCATTATTTCTAAAGTTTTGTATCTCTTTTGTATGCATATTTCATTTCGTCGAAAAAAAATTACATTTAAACAATGTAATATACGCGTATATTCGCATTAAAAATGCACGGTTCAATATAAATTTTGTAAGTTGAAGCAAATAAATTCGATTTTCTCCGAAAATTCGTAAGAACTGTCAGAGAACCGCAAAAGGCACCCCCATAAATTGAGGGAAATATGAGGGGGCCTCACGATAAAGTCTTGGGTATTATGGATGGATATTATGGCCTATTGAAATCAATGAGATCTTTATTGAAATTTCTCAAAGACACTAAATTGAGCCCTTTTTTGGCTTTGATACATCAAAATATAATAATATAAATGGCTTATTGAGGCTAGAAGACCTCCGATTGCTTTTATCTATTGGGCGAACAATTTGTTAAAAATTAACAATGTCTTTTATCAATATAATTACATTTTTATTAAAAAAAAATACATGATTAGTTACTGCATATTACGTACTTACAGAGTTAAGCTCGCCTGTTGTACATCTTTATTTTATATATATATTATATGTTGTAATTTTTTCTGTGTACAATAAAGAATAAATACTTATAGTAAATATTTTTTTAATCCTATCGCGACTAATTCACCAAGAATTAAATATGATAGTTTCTAATGAGTCCACGTGGGCGTCGATTAAGTAGTATCCCTACTTACTTATTCTATCCTATTGGTAGTAATGGGGTTATTAGTTTATAATGGGACCTTGTCTCTAACAATTTTCTCCTCCCTGGTAATTAATTTTTTTTCAGTCATCAAAATGTAAATGGAATGTTAATTTCGCTTATCAGCATGCGCTGGCGGAGTAACAATAAATGATGAGGTGAGGAGAAAGGTGAAGTTAGGTCATTAGATAAGCTATGTGGTTCCGGTATAGAATAGGTCACCACTTCCTTTACCGTAGGTGTGGTAAGAGGCAACTAAGGAAACTTAATGGTTGAGAGTTGAGCATCTCTTTAAACATCACCAAATATTGACTGTGGTTGCCAACCTGCCTGTCAAGCGTAGCAAAAGGCAAAATTCCCCTTATAGGGGAAGCCTATGTTCAGCAGTGGTTACTAAAATTAGGTTAGTTAATTCGAAATAGAAGATAGATAGATACTCTTTATTGTTTCCTCCAAGAGATTACATTAGTAAACTTATTATATATATACAAATAATTACAAGAAGTGCGTGAGAACTAACTGGCAATAGTTTATGAAATACCCCGGAGACAGGAGTTGTGTGCTATCTTTTCTATCATTTGGAACTGTGATTTTGGGAATTGGAAAATAAATTCAGAGCAGATAGTGCATGCAAACGAGAGTTATTTCTTTTACAGAATTTATTTTTTTGAGGTTTCATCACACGTACACCAAAGGAGATGTAGTTCATTTATATCAAATATTCTCTTTATGACTCAAATATACATGTATAGTATGTAAATATATATTGAACTTGCAAATACCTTCGAGTAATTACATTAAAATTGATTTGGACATTAAACATAATGTCTGTTACTTATTAGACAGAGTAATAAAATAAGTTAATCTATACCTATAATAAATCTGTAGAGAGGTCAATTCTGTACATGAAATATATTTCCAAAATAAATATCAGGGGGCGATTAGTGATCGATACTGATGCCAAAAATGCAATCAGTAAAATTTTTGTCTGTCCGTGTCTGTATGTTCTTTATAGAAACAAAAACTACTCGACGGATTTTAACCAAACTTGGTACAATTATTCTTTATATTCCTGGGCAGGTTACAGTATACTTTTCATCACGCTACGATTAATAGGAGCAGAGCAGTGAAGGAAAATGTGTCTGTTACATCAAAACCACTGAACTGTGAAGAAGGACATAGGCTACTTATTTTACGAAAAACGACGGAAACGCGGACGAAGTCGCGGGCAACAGCTAGTAATAAATAAAAAAGCGTCATAGCCGCTCAAGACTAAGAGTCTCGGGTGATTCCAAAATTGTCGAGCTTTCTTGACTGAATGACACGTAAACTGGTAGTTATTAAAAAAACACTGTAAACACTATAGTTAGTAAAACATTATAAGTGTTATAATTATAAGTTAGACTCTAACCGTTAGAGCATCTAAAGGATGAGGAAATTTTTATGTTATTTGTGTTTTAAATTTCAATTTAATAAAAAAAATAGTATTAAATATCTTCATTATATCAGCCGTTCATTGTTCACTGCTGAACCTAGGTCTCCTCCATAAAAGAGGGAGGGCATTAGAAATTAATCTAAAAATATTCTTTTGGTTACTAATATAATAAGATATATATAGATATATACATAAGAGCAATATAAAATATTATATTGTTCTTACTAAGATCCTTCATATGTATCATTTTCCTAAAATATCTCCTTATATGGGAGATATTTAAGAAACTGCGGTCACCAACCCGCTTATCAAGCGTGGCAACTACTGGCAACCCAATGGGAGAGGCTTATGTTTAACAGTGGACAGTTAAAAGCTAATGTGATGATGATAATGGGAGATATTTAAGAAAAAATTATGTCATCTAGTGACAATTTTATTATATTGGTAAGATTGTAGTCCATAACGTACATATGTATATGAAATAGTATAACACTAATTGAAAGACAGTAATCAGCATATACTGGCATTAATAAATATGGATGTATTAAAATAAAAAGAAAACCTTACCAATGATACCTATATTTACAAAAGAAATAATCGATTGAAGTTCACAACAGATTACGTTTTTTTCATAGTTTATATAAAAAAGTACGGCACGAAATATAAAATAATAACTTATTATATTTTACTTTTTTCTCTTGTCTGTGATACGTTACAAAGGGTTTATGCGTACCGCAACCCGCTTGTAAGTTTGAAATGATAAATCTGCGGTAGTCTCTAGAGAATAAACATCTTCGAAATCGGGTTATTCGTTCCATACAGCCAGTTTTACTAGCATCGTAAATTATTACTTTAGATTGATTTCTCTGATATCTTTTTTTGTTTTCTTTTATAACAATTCATGAGAACAACATCATCGGTTTACTGTTTACCGAGATTTTTAATTTATATAATATTAGCTTTTACCCGCGGCTTTGTTCGTGTGATTGGCATATGATTACTGACTGGAATAAAAAGTAGCATTCTACATTTCGTATGCGTATAGTATATATCAAATTACGTTGTGACAAATAAACTCATTTTCACATTTATTTATTTAAGGACAACCAACAAAGCATACACTTATATCTACTTAAAATGCATGATAATATGGCTACATTATAAAATGCTGCTTAATTAAAGGTCGCCACAACATGTGTATTTATATTATTTATAATATTAGTAAAGATTATATTTAATACTAGCGGGGGACTGTGCAAAATTCATCTACCTAAATACCACTGATATTTTTGTCGTAAAGTAATCTTATATGACTCTGGTACTCTCTTTTGGTTTAAAGAGTGGAATATGACAGTGAAATTACAGGAAAGTAATTATATTATGCCTCCATGCTCTAATATATTTTTTTTATATATCTTAGATTGGCAAACAAGCTGACGGCCCACTTGATGGAAAGTGATAACCGTCGTCTATAGACATGAGCAGTACCATGGGCATAACAGAGTATATTGTTTCGCCAATAATACCCCCCATGCGTTGCCATTCCTGAGGACTCAGGTGTTATTCCTCTGTACCCTGTAAATTCACGCCATATCCCACCCTTCAAACCGAAACACAACCAAATTAAAGAAATGACGATAAATTAGTGGCACTCTGGGCATCATTATCACTAGATGAAGCTACGACCTTAAATTGTATTACAAAATGTCAGTGATGCAGGTGGCTCAGGACCATTCCTTATAGCAGTCTATGGGAAGGCCGATGTTTAAAAGCGGACAGTTAATCTCTTAAATGATGATGATGATGAGCATCATTATATATTCAGTGATATCTATCGTGTTGCTTGTTACCAATTTTTATCAGGTGAGCTGCCTTTTTTATATTACCATGGTGGCAAACAAGCATACGGCTCATCTGATGGTAAACGGGGTTACTGTAGCCTGTGGATACCTGTAACACCACGGATATCACGCGCGCGTTTCCGATCCTTAAGAAACCTTAATACACCTTTTTTGAAGAACCCTATGTCTGGTCCCAAGGGAAAGCCTCAGCAGGAATATCATTCCATAACCTTTGTGTTCGCGGGATGAAGTTCCTCTGAAACCGCCTTTCTATTTTGCTCAAAAAACCAGACGTTTTCAACTTCATGTAGCGTAAAAAATCTATCTATCAAATTTTGATATAGGAAAGTGATCGTATATTTAAAAAAAATATTTAGGAATGATACATTGATATCAATTACATGCTATAGGTATTAATACGTGAAATAACAATCCAAACAGATACATTGGCAATCAAATCGCACATCCAATAAAGGCACCCTCCAATGTGTGTTATAAAAAATATATATCGTACGGAAGTGAAAAAATGCAAAAAAGAATGGCGAAGGTTTGCGTGTTGATACGAGTCTATTATAGCAGTAGATGTGTTGCTAAATAATAAAATAAGAGTTTATTATAGGAGTAGATGTGTTGCTAAATAATTTAATAGAACAAAAGTTTTTGATGGTTAACTTAAATCATTTGTTTATTAAACTTTAAAACACATAGTATAAATGGCGGACTTAACACCACTTAACAACAGTATAAATGGTGTTATCTATTTGTCAACCATAGAGTGGAGGGGGGAAGGGATTGTTGATAATAAGAGGTTATTCCCCATTGCTATCAATATACTCTATCAGGTCGACCTCCACGCGGTTCCTCCTGGAAACCATCGTGACTAATTTATCGTTGAATTCGTCATGATGGGCGAGCTGACCTTTCTTTTCATTCTCACAATTAATTCCTCTCTGGTTACCCGCTAGTATATACCGATAGCGCAGGCGGAGTTACCATTCCATTATCATTCATTAAAAAAACCATAGAGAGGTTTAACAGAAAAAATAATTGACGGTGCAATGTGTTGACGACGACTGTAAACTGATAATAAATTATAACTTACTTGATAAAGAATTTACGGGTATCACAGACATCCTAGTTCTGAACTTAGCCCAATTAAACATAAACTGATAAGCAAATTCATTACTTTTCAACCGGCTTCAAAAAGAAGGTTGTATATATGTATTTTTTTATATAGAATAGAATAGAAATCATTTATTCAAATAAACTTACATTGAAGCACTTTTGAAAAGTCATTACATTTTTTTTAATTTACCGCTCGTTCGGAAAGCTGTCTCATCACAAGAAGAACGAGCAAGAAACTTGCGTGATGCTCTTTTAAATAATTTTATTATTATTTTACATTTTTAAGTTTAATTGTGTGAATACAAACCACCAATTAGCACTAATTCAATTAAATACTCAAAAAAAAAAAAAAAATTGAATACATAACCAACTGGTTAAACAATTAATAAGAGGAAATCAGTCATAGTGATTAGAGCAGACCAGTCCCTACAAGCAGCACCCGTTCACGAGTATGACGGATGAGCCAGCCATCACTGCGCTCGACCATATTTTAGGGAGCCCAATGACCCGGCCCACCACGCCGCCACAAGTCTGGACATTTTAGTGAGCATGACTACTCAAAACACTAGACCACGTCAAAGCTACTCACAATTGCCATCTGATAGTTATAGTATTCACATTTTACATAAGAATGCATGCGGCAATTAATACAAAAAACCGCTACGCTTTCATATTTCTAAAATTAATCAATTAAATCAAGAAAGCAATGAGAAAATAAAATTATAACGTTGTATGCTAATAAACTAATTATTTACTTGATATGTTGTCATCTATGAATTCGTCTATCCTGTAATAGGCTTTCTTACATAAAAATTGTTTAATATAAGATTTGAATTGCCTCTCTGTCAGATTTAATGCAGATTCCGGCAGTTTATTATAAAATCTTATGCAATTACCATAGAATGAATTACTGATTTTGTGCAGACGGCATTTAGGTAAAATAAGCTTATTTATATTGCGTAAGTTTCTACTTGTACAGTCTTTGAGTTTTTTAAAACTCGCTAAGTTCTTCCGTGTATACATAATATTTTCATAAATGTATTGTGAAGTAACTGTGAGGATATTTGAGTCTTTAAAGCACTGACGTAATGACTCTCTTGAACCCATACCATAAATAGAACGTATGGCTCTCTTTTGTAAAACAAATATAGTATTTATATCGGCTGCTTTACCCCACAGCAGTATGCCATAAGACATTATGCTATGGAAATAACTAAAATATACAAGTTTAGCCGTCGCCACGTCTGTTAATTGCCTAATTCTTCTAATTGCATATGCAGCAGAACTGAGTCTACTGGCCAATTTTGAAATATGGGGCCCCCATTGTAATTTCGAGTCCACTGTTATACCTAAAAAAACTGTATCATTAACAAAATTTACTATTTCGTCATTAAGCAATAACTGTGTATTTATTAGTCTTACATTAGGAAGTGTAAATTTTATACACTTTGTTTTGCTGGAATTTAATAATAGGTTATTACATGTAAACCAATTTAATATTGCAGACATAGCACAATTTACATCGTCTAATTGATTACTTTGACGTCCAATTTTAAACACTAACGAAGTATCATCCGCAAACAGCACTATATCTGCAATTTTCTCTACCATAAAGGGAAGGTCATTTATGTAGATTAAAAAGAGAAAGGGGCCTAAGATTGACCCTTGTGGAACGCCCATCTTAATATTAGCTCCCTTAGATTTTACACCGTCAATATCTACAGTTTGAACCCTATCCTCTAAATAAGTTCTCATTAATTTTAGATCATTATCTCTTATACCATAATGTTCGAGCTTGTACAAAAGCGTTTTATGATCCACACAATCAAATGCCTTTGATAGGTCACAAAAAACTCCGAGTGCATCCTGTGACCTCTCCCAAGATTCGAAAATATGTGTCATTAGCGCAACACCTGCGTCAGTGGTAGACTTGCCGGCGGTGAAACCATATTGCTGACTGTGAAGCAGTCCGTTAACCCTGAAGTGATGTAACATTTGATTTAACATTATCTTTTCAAACACCTTACTTAGAACTGGCAAAATAGATATAGGTCTATAGTTCCCTGGCTCAAATTTATCTCCTGATTTAAATAGTGGGATTAATTTGCTAAATTTCATTAAATGTGGAAAAACGCCATTATCAATACATTTATTAAAAATAGTGGCTAGATATGGAGCAACAATATCTATGAAAGAACTAACTACTTTTACAGACATGCCCCAAAGGTCTTCCGTATTTTTTAAATTTAGCTGTTTGAATATTTTTATGATATGAAAGGGGCTAACATGTGAAAATTTAAATCTTAAAGAACAACAACCGATATTAGTCTCTAGTAATTTTTTTGCTCGAGATTGAGATGAGTCCAGAGAAGATGTAATATCAATCGGAATATTAGCAAAAAAATCTTCAAAAATATTAACTACATCTTTTGTTGTTGTTATTAATTTATTATCATAATTTAATGTAAATTGATTACAGGCTATTTTAGATCTTCCAGTTTCTTTATTTATAATGCTCCAGATGGTTTTAATTTTGTCAGAAGACTGCTTAATTTGTTTATTAAAATAATTAGACTTAGCCATAATACAAACTTTTTTAAAAATTTTAGAATAATTTTTTACATAAGTGGTGAATTTGTCATCAAATCGATATTTTTTTTGATCGTATAAATCAAACAAAATATTTCTACTTTTAAGTATTCCTACTGTTGCCCATTCCGTGAATTTAGATTTAACATGAACTTCTTTTTCTTGAAAAATTGTTCATATTCTCCGGATAAAATATTAATTAGCTTGGTGTAAAGATAATCAGGATTATTACTAGATTGTAACAGCAAATCCAATTTATTTTTAATCGCGCTTTTGTATTTATTAATATTGTAAACGTTTATTTGTCTTTTTGATTTTTTATTATTGTTGACTTTATTGATTTGACTGCTAAACTTAACAACTTGACCACAGTGATCTGAAGGAAGTTTATTTATTATGAATTTTTCTGTATACTCGCAGTTACAAAAAACATTGTCAAGACAAGTAGCAGACGTGGCAGTTACACGAGTGGGTTCATGAAAGACATGACATAAATCAAATGACTGAAATAAACTAATAATTTTTGTACATGTGGGTGTGTTACAAAGAATATCAACGTTAAAATCTCCACATACAATAATTTTTTTAATACTATTAAATACTTTTTTTAAAATATCCTCCATCACCCCTTCAAAAACATTGTAATCACTATTAGGAGGCCTGTACACACATATAAGGATATAATTTTCTAGTTCTATACAAGATAATTCTATACAACACTCAATAGAAAGTCTAACAATGTCAGCACGTTCCTTATATATTTGTTACCTCATAATTCATCAGTTGTAAACTGATTTGAATTTTTTTTTTATTATCTGAAAGGACATACTTATAGATTGGCCTCATAGATATTTATTCAAATCGATTCAGTAATTTAATTACAGTTCAGTTTTTAAGTCAAAATAGCTGTTTGTAGTGCAGGAAAATCTACTTTTTATGTACACGATTTTCTATATTACAAACAATTTTTCTAAATTGAGTCTGGATTATCTGACCTTTGAGCCCAGATATTTATTGTTTAGTTTATGAGGACTATTTAAATTTGATGGATTATGCATATCAAATCTTACTATAAGTAGTATAAAGTGGGCTTTTTTATTTTTCAGGTAATCGATATGGTTGTGTTACATAGCGATATATATATACCTTTATATCAACGGTTTATATATATATCTCTGTTCTTCATAATATATATATATATATATATATATATATATGCAATTGAGTTCAAATTTTAAATATGTTTACAAACTTTCACGTTTGTTATATTAGTAAGATTAGAAGTGATTAGAAAAGAAATAACTTGTGGACGCTCCTAAATGCTCTTGTTATTTATTTCTGTCTGCTTAACCTTTGTTCCTTGTATTTATATATAAATTTTACGTTTTCTATTAGCTGAAAGATCTTATAACTAGATTACTATATTATAAAACTAGATCTGAATTGTGTTAATATTATATAGAAAAAGTTAATAATATAAAAGGAAAAAAATTATTGCACCTTAGGTATCTAAATAGTTAATTTTTTACACAAATTTGAATGGCAATCAATCTGATGGCCTACCGTCAAACAGAGAGTGATAAATAATCATTGTCTTCTTATCTATCTAGTACATTACTTATTTTAATTTCAAACTGTAAGTTCAAAAAATGCGTGTTTTAAGTAGAGATGTGAATTTTAGTAGACCTAAGAATATGAAGTGATATATTACTTTATTTCATATCGATCATATCGAGACTTAAAATTAATTTAACAAAAGAATTGCACATTGTCAGTAGGTAATGATAGTCGAGAGATGGACAGCAGCGTTTCTCATAAAACGTCTCCAAAGTCTAACCAACCCGCTTGCTAAGCGTGGCAACTACCGACAAAACCTCCCAAAGGGGAAGCCTATGTTCAGCTATGAACAGTTTACGTTTGATATCATGATAATGATGGAAGATAATATAGAACGGAGATGTGTATCTATAAAACGACTAAAAGCAAATTTCAATAAATTATTACGTGACAAACTTAGACATTCACTATTGCAATTAAAAAAAATCCTACACAAATAAGTAGACATTTATTCTCGTAACCAGAAAATAATCTTGCAAATCGACCCAATAACTTGCGAGAAATAGATCTATGATTTTGTTTTCGTGAAAAGTTACATGCCGAACATATTCTTCTTTCTAGAAGTCAGTTAAAAAGAGTGAAAATATTACACACTCATTTATAATTTTAAATCCTATTATGAAAAGCTACATTCATAAGAAACCCGAGCTTTACCATACTTCATGTCAGAAATCTCTTCGCATAATTTGGGCTGAAAACCGGCAGACGTATTTCATCCTATTAAATATTATTCTACTATTCCAACGTGTTGCATAATAAATCCAACAAGAAGTTATTGGGCTTTACGGTGTGGGGCTAAACGTCCTATTATTGTGTTATTAATGTTTCCTCGGCTTATGCCACTGAATTGCCTTCTTGTATTACGAGTATAAAAGATTAGGGGACATTAAAGAGTTTGCCATACGTACAGCTGTAGGATTAATTATTAATTATGACAGCAAGATGCGTGAGCTATGTGGTATTAAAGTGCTTAAGAATAATGCAAACATTTAAATATAGAATATCATGCAGTCAGTTTTACATTATCCACTCTGGTCCGTAGAATTAGAAGCTGACTCTGTACTGCGAAATTTCATCGCGAGAAAAAAGCCGCGTGAGATTTTTTGGCGTACTTAAATAATAATTTATTTTCACGGGAATTTTTCGACAGAAAATAAGTAATATGCAAACGAGAAAAAAATTTGCACCGAGCGAAAAAAAAAAGTGATCCTAATTTTTTATTTTAAATTTGGAATAATGAACGCAAATATACCAGCAATACCAACATTGAGGTGGGAAAATACTTTTTATAAAAAGAAAGTATGTGTAATTGGCTTTAATTTCATTATAAATTCTACCGCATATTTACAGGTACATATTGCACGTTTAGATATTATGTTTAAGAATTTCATCAAATTTCCTTTTCAATTTTTCAATATGTATTGCCAAATATTAGTAAGCTATGATCAATTTACTCTAAATCATGTCCTTAATATAATACGTGACCCAAATATTTAATTTGTTTCATAACAAGTTTTTCTTAATACGTTTGGTAACTCTGTTTCTACTTCCTAGTTTGAAACATGAATCTTAATGACGAATAAAGTCAGTATTTACGAGAGATGGTCAGATAAACAGACAAACATGATAAAGTTATTAACAATAAGATTATCTTGTTTTTTTTTTATTTATTTTTGCTCTGACAAATTATTTCACAACTATGACAAAATTATAAGTTCATTATTATCTATTTTATGTTATAGGTAATGTCCAATTTATGATACTAAAACATTATATTCATGCAGTACTAGCTGTGTCCCGTAGCTTTGTTCACGTGAATTATGATAAAAATAGCCTTTGTATGGTCATGGTTTATCCATCTACCAAATTTCGGTTATATGCATCCACTCATTTAAGCATGATATTTAATAAACTTCCCAACATCTTTCCGTAACTTTCAAATTTATGTTAGTCATGCGATACAAGCAAAATTACATATAATATGAATATTATGGTTAGTAAATCAAGTACATAGTTCTTGACTGGATTACCAGCACCAGCCTAGGTTTATTACATGTTATATTAAATAACCACATAAGATCTTGATATAATATCCCTAGCATTATTTATGCGATTCTGTGGTCATGTAAATCATACTATGTAGGCAGCATGGATACGGTCCCTGTGCCTGTTTTCTTTTAAAATTAATTTAATAAAGTTTTATGTTTTTTAATTTCTCTTATATTTTAGGTTGCTGTTAATCATGTGGTAGACTTCGTATACATATTGACTTTCAGGTATTAAAAGTAGTATATGTTATACCACCGTGCATAAGCCTGCAATAAGACATTACAGAAGGATATAAAAATGTATACAGAGACAAAAAAATTAAGAGTATTTATTAAGGGTAGATATTTTGGCAATTTGCTGATTGCAAATAGTTTTATAAATATGAAAATTTATTAAAATATATAAAAATCTATTTAATATAGTGGAATATGATATTCATATTTTAATAAAGTTTTTAGGAAAAAGTTAATTTCTTTTTATTTATATACCATAGCGTATTTAAATATCATTATATTTTTTACACGATATTTGATAACTAAAAATAACGTATATTTAGGAAAAATGTTTTTATACGTACGTATGACCTATTATATAAGGACCTAATAAGAGGCTTGTTTGAATCGAAACATTTGGTTTTCAATTGTTTCTGCCTACCTTAATGGGAGACAGGCGTAAAAAATATGTATATGTGGGTATGTATGTATGTATGAGCACCTACTAATATCAAATATTAATAATTGTAAATTAAAATTACACATTACAATACTCAAATCAGATGTTCTATCATAATCATTGATAAGCACAGCGTATTTAAAATTCTAATTGGTACCAATGTAACCATAATTACTTTATAATATAAACTAATTATTTTTTTTTAATAAGTACTTTAATTTAGATAGGTTCGTTAGTTACATAATGTTGAAAAGGGTCGAGCACTCGACAAATAAGTTAAATTAGTGAGATCATAGCGGGCGTGTACCTTCTCTGTTTGTAATTTGTTCCCTCATAATCCTATTCCCTCGAAATAGAGGGTGTTTGGGGTTAACAAATAAAAAATATCAAGTGTAAGTGACTAGTATTAATGACAGTATAAAACTGATTCAAGAGCTTCTTAATTTATGCTAAGCACTTTGGAAAAGTACTAACTGAAAGAGATATATTTGGTCAAAATAAAGGCGCAAATTAATCACGTATTCACTTTCTGTAGGAGCAAAGCGAAACCGAAAACTACTTTGTCGACCCTTCAAAAAATTCTTACAAAAACCACAAAATATGCATTAAGAGGTTTTTAATCATATATCTTAGCGCCTTAATGACTTAACTAATACACATAGATATAAAATTTGTTATGCACGTGGGCATGGTTAAGAACATAAGTTACTTTTTATACCAATTATCATATTATGTGAAAATAAACATGTTTCGTCACTGTAAATTCGTCAAAATGCCAAAATTTATTTAAAAAGAACTGTGTACTCAACATCGTTTTTAGGGTTCTTTACTAAAAAGGTATAAAAACCCATATGGTGCAACTTTATTATCAGCGTACTGATTACGCTATATCACAACAACTATTAATGATATCGATTTAAAATTTGGAATAGTTTTACATATTATTAGCCCACATATATTGTAATAGAAACAATTGAATAAATATTTTTATTTTCTTTGTTAAGGGTTGAAAAAGAGTAATATAAAAATTCATAATTTAAAAATTTACCTACCCGTCTGTAATGTGTAATGTTCTCATATTTATGTACGGAACCCTCGACGTTTGAGTTCAACTCATACATGGCCGGTTTTATTTAATTTTATTTAGTAAGTCTCTACTCTCTTTCAGATTCGCTTTGTCTTTTTAACATTACGTGGCTGTCAATTGCTTTCTTTCTGAACCCGACAAAACTCTTCTATTTTTACCAGACTGTCAAAATACATAAAATTTCTTGTCTATAAACACTCGTGTGTTGTCTATTCGGATCTTTGCTGCTATCAAAGATATGTATATCAAAGACATATTGTAAATAATAGTACTATAGTAGATAATATTATCTAAATAGTTGATGAATGAATGATAATAAATGAGATATCGATAGATGTATTTTAATTGTGAAAGTGTTACATTATTTATTTATTTAAACTTCAATGCACAATTGTATAAAATAAGTAAGTGTGCATATGGCAGATTTAACACCTAATGGCGTTCTCTACCAGTCAACTATAAGGCAAGTAGAGGACTAAGTAGGCGGTGCATTTACTACTAAAATATGCATAAATATTTTTACTACATATTATACACACACATCCATAAGTAAAGAAATATATATATAATAAAAATAATAAAAAATGATGATATGATGATAAATTAAAAGGGCAGTAGCTGATAAAAGAGAATAAGCAAAGAGTACAATTAAAAAGTAAAACAAAGGAATAAAGAGGAACAAGAAAGTTATTAAATAAAAAAATATTACATTATGATAGTACAAAATAAATGTAGCGGCGATAGACTGTCAAAAACTTATTTTACTGCGAAAACTTAGCAAAATCATTTTACTTTAGAAAAAAAAGACTTTTTGTAACCTTTTCATGTCCACTTATTTGTTTATACGTTTGTTCAGCAGAACCGTACCCGTTCGACCCCTCAATCTTTCCTTTTATTGCTGCAGTGTCTGTTTGTTTTTCAACCTTTTTCGTCCATTAGTCCCTTGAAATGTTATACCATACACTGTGAACTTTTCGATGTTGTTTTTTCTTAAAAAAACAAGTTTTTTTTTAATTAAAATAAATACATTTAAATAAACATTTTCAACGCATTTTAAATTGTCTATTAAGCTTTATTTAACTTGCTAAAAAATATATATAAAATTTTATATTTTATACTTATATTTATACAATTTTTTATCTGAAAGAAATCAAATACATTTTATGCAGTTATAAATGAAATAGAACTGAAACGGAATATTGTAACCAAAATATTTTTTATCTCTGACAACCCCATTGAGCAGCTGTGACCATATATAATTTCAAAATCTTGTTTAATAAATAATATAAGATAACGTAATTTATTTATTCTTTATTGCACAATAATTCCTAGTACAAGCGACTGCTATATGGAATTCTTTACCATAATATTTATGAGCAACGACATATATCATAAAAATATATTAGTAACTCTTAAAATTCTCATAACTTATTTAAACATAACTCACCTATGCTAAAATGAAAAATTTTTCAAAGATTTACTAACTGCAAACACGGCAAATGCTTACGTTTCTGCACTAAAATATGGACAGCTGTTTAACACCTGCAAACTCCTAAATTTTCCAAATAGAGAACTGTAAATGTACCTAAAACGAGATGTTTTATTGCCAGTTAGCGATAGGATATTGAAGCGAATCCATAAAACCGCTGCAACGTTGGTTGGTTTGAGTCCGAACATTTTCCAGTATTCTACCATTTAACTAATGTCCCTCGTGAGCATTATTTTTATATAATATATAGTTAATTTATTGAATATTTTACAATTAATATCATTATAATAATTAAAATTTCTAGAAAATTCACATCTCCCCTCTTAAGGTGAGATAATGGCAACCTAACCCCCGGCAGAAGCACAGTCGGCCGGGATTCAGGGCCCCAGGGAGAGAAACCGGCGTACAATGCGGGCAGAATCTAAGAGCACCGCTTTCTGCATCTTTCTCGGGAGTGAGCCGCCTCGGAATCCCAACTATCTGAGATGTTGTTCCAGACTGATTAAGATAAGACCATTCACCGACAAAACGATTGGAATGATTTCGGTGGACGTCACCTCCCACATTTCGGCCACCTCGTTATTATTAAACATTTATTCCTTAACATAGTTTTTTTCCATACTATACCACAAAGTGTGGTTCTGAACAATCTGCTTTCTCGGACTCCTTGGATCATTTTTAAGGTTATCTCTACATCTAAGAAAGGTCGCGTTTTGTGTTTACTTTTGATTATTTGAGTACATAGCCACATTTATCTAAATTGCTCGAGTTTATCAATGGTTTACGATATATTAGAATATTGATTAGGTATAACTTGTTTGTCTGCTGATCTTAATTAATAATAGAGTAAAAATTATTAATTTTTTTAATAGGTAAACTCAAAAAATACTAAACAGATTTAAAAAATTCTTTCACCTATAAAAAGGCTCTATTTTAGTATAAAAAAAAAAAAACAATATACGAAGCCAGGACGGGTTGCTAGTCTTTTATATTACGAGTGTAGTATTAATTTAAGTATCGTATATATGACATTCGATATTCAAACCATAAGCTAGAAATTAGGATTTAGTAAATTCCTAATTTGATTAATTTCAACATAAATTAATTAATTAAGTCCAAATAGTTATATGATATGTTGGTATAGAATATTTTTATTTTCCATTCCATCACACTGATACTTACCCCGGCATTACTTTCAGAAACATTAACCAATCAACTTGAATGATTATTTGAATGACCCATTTTAATTTCGTTGAAAAAAAATCATTTGATTATACTATTTGTTTGTTTCGTAGATATATAAAACATTTTGTTTATATTCAGTATATAAATGTAGCTAATATTGGCATTTAGGTATTCAGTCCTTTTTACAATACACTTGAATTCCTAAATGCAAAAATTAAATCACATATTTTATTTATGAATTTTTAATTTTAATAAGTTTAACATTTCTAATTTTAAAACATGTAATAGTCATTGTTGACATGTTATTACTATTATAATGACATGTATTGTAATTCATATATAAAGTTATTTTTATTTTATATTTTAATTGTTGTTATTTATCATTGTTGTTATTACTATTTATTTTATAAATTTAATAATCATAATGTAAATATTGATTTGACTTTATGTGACAAAAACTATTACATTGGTTAATAAAGAAATATGAAATATTAATGTTTTGTTGCGATAAAAATATTTTTTTAATGCTATACTATGCTATATTAAAAAGCGCATATGTTACTGCCCAGCTAGGACGTAGCGTTTTAAACTAGGAACAGGGATTTATGGGAACAAACCGAACATTATTTATTTGCCGGATATTAGCAGTCAGTCGCTTTGTGATTTGCATGGACCGAATAATATTTTACTAGAAACTTAGGGAGGAGTAGAATTTTACTGCTCTAACAAAAGATAAATCTCAGCATTTGCTCAGGGTAAAATTTACTAATAATAGATATCTATTTGTTTCCTTTTTATATAAGATTGATTTACTTAAGTAAGAAAAATATTTTTGTATGACAGAGCAGAGAGTAGAATACTTAACAATGAATAAGAGTAAAATATCTTACGACTGTAATAACTGCCGAGGTAGTTAGAGGCATTTGTCTACTAGTACTATAAATAACAATAATTGCCACAATAATGTTTCTAATTAACATTTATGACGAAAATCCTTACTAAAACTCAATAACATTGTACCAAGTTCAAATTGAAGGTTCGTTTAAGTTATAAACAAATATATATTTGTAAATACGTCATAGAGCACCATCTAGTTTGGAACCAAGTAAAGTTTGTAGACAGTTATATTAAACAGCTGATAGATATATGAATATCATATATTATATTTTATATAAAACAACTAGACTATGCATAATACAAACAGCCCTTATAAATATAAATGTAACAATAATTTGTGTTTTAAACGAATCGAACCTAAAACCATCAGAAGGTGAGGCTGTGTTAAACTGCATTATGACCGGGGTTGTCAAATATGTTAAATATAATTGAATGTGATAAAATTTCTGACATTTAGCGAAAGTATTATAATCGTTAAACGGAATTCAGCCCAGCGAACCCTTTCTCGTTTATAGGCGGGATTATAATGAAATTTTTTGCCACGCGAAAAATTCTGAATGAAAAATTGAAAAATATTAACAATGATTAACGAATTGGGGGTATTTTGCGGTTTTCTGTGACATTTACAATGCAAATAGGGGAATAAAATATGGGTCTAACAAGTGTGAATATTATGAAGGTAGTCCAATAGGGAACTTTTGGGTTTCAATTTATTGTTATCATAGAGCTTCTCTCGGGGACATGTTCCCTCAAGGGCATGTTATTGACTTTATGGCTTTGATAACACAAATTGAGTACTTTATTTTATTTTCGATGATTAACAGTATTCGTAATACGTTAATACTTAAAAAATAATAATGAAATACCATCTGTTACGGTAATGCAGTTTTCTTAGGGATTATTGGTTGAGCAATTTTTTTGTGGATGGAAATTGAATGGTAACCTCGCCAGCACTATGTTAAATGGTTTGCTGAGTCATTATAAATGAGGATGAAATCAGATCCAACAGATATTTATGCGATGAATTTATTAGGTATCAACGACTATGGTTGCCAGAAGTATTCGCGTGAAGTACGATCTGACATATTGCTCGAGCATATTACTTATAATGAAGCTGTTAAACCCCATTACTAACAATCTTATCCTTTAGTTGAGATATTTTACCATAGCCTCTTCGTTTGAAATTACACATGATCGTCAAATATTTGATATAGATAAATAGATACTCTTTATTGTTTTCTCCATAAGATTACAATGGTAAACTTATTATAAATAAAAATAATAATAAAAAAAAGAGTACACCAAAAAAAGCAATGTGTCACCTTATCGCTAAGAGCGTGCTCTTCTAGGCAACCTTTGGATTTGGAAGAGTAAACAATTTGATTGTAGGCACGAAACCAGAGGGAGACTTTGTAAAAAAGTCAATTGCTTGGGTACCTCTTTTCCATTCGTGTTTCAATCGTGAAGCAGCTGTGTTTGCATGGCTGTATTTCGGTTTGAAGGGTGGGATATGATTTGAATTTACTGAATACAGAGGAATAACACCTGAATCCTCAGGAATCGTAACGCATGGGGGGTATCATGGGTGAAATAGTATACTCTGTTATGTCGATGGTACTGCTCATGTCTATAGGCGACGGTTACCACTTTCCATCAGGTGGACCGTCAGTTTGTTTGCCATTTTAAGTTGTATAAAAATAAGAGATGTGTACGTGATGTGAATGTGAATATATATATGTACATTTTAAGTTACTGACATATAGATATAGTTATGTACCCATTAAATTAACTTAATTTCAATGTGAAATGTAAGTAGTAGTGAAATTACAGGGTATGGAGGAATAACACCTTAATACTCAGGAACGTTCATGCATGAGAGATACTATGGGCATTACAGCGTATTCAGTAATAACCATGCACTATTCATGTATATTACAGTTATCACTTTCCATCAGGTGGGCGGTGGGGATGTTTGTATTTCATAAAAAATATTTCCCATTAATACAAATTTTATGCATGTGCTATTACATTTAATATGTATTTGAATATGAATAAATAGTAATGGCATCCGTACCGTTCTTCTCATGGGATATCTCATAACTCTACACGGCACTCTATTCCTAACTGTCCAAAACACAAGACGCGGATATTACTTGCACTCATATTTCATCCAGAATACCCGAATAAAACTACCTACACAATAAGTTCTAAACAAGAATCAGTCAACCTGCCCAAATGTCCCCCGTGTGACCCGAAGATATTACTCAGGAACAGAAGCAGCATGCCAGCGAATGTGGGGCGTAAGTAAAGTAAAGAAGATTTAAACGTACTTATCATAATCACGTTGTTAGTAATTTGTGTATTAGAGAAAAAGTAAATTTTTGGAACAAAATAAAGATTTAAGTCAGTGCAATGAAAAATTAACTTAGACCTTCGTAATCACTGACCAAGGAAACGGGTTTGAATTGAATGTGAGCCGTTAACAGTCTTCTCTTGAACATAGGTCTTCTCCTATTGGGGGATTTTACTACTAATAGTTGCCATCATTGGCAGGCGGGTTGGCAACCGTAGCTTTGATGATCCTTCCGGAATGGTCCTTTGATCATCAAATTCCTTAGTTGCCATTTAGAAACGTTATAAATGAAAGTATTCTTCGACGACTCCTATCACCTTAATGAAGGGTATCAGGAAAATATATATAATAGTAGCGATCCTAATTTTAGTAAAAAAATAATTATGCAGTATTTTTAAAATTGGTTGAACATTTTTTGAGAAATCCATTACAAACAAACACTCAAATTCTTTATAATATTAGTATACATATGGCTCAATATTACTATAATACTTAGTTGCCTTAGAAAAATAAATAATACGAACAACGTAAGAATCAAAACCGTGATAATATAAAAAAAATCTAATTACAGAATATGTAATTTTAAATGTGAGCCCAGAACATTGTCCTTTTCAGAAGCCGCTACTGCACAAAAGGACCTTTCATGTTTGTGACATGAAATTTTTAACAAGGTGATAAATCTCCACCCCACATCTGGTAACATGTTGGCATATAATGAGATAGATGTCATAAACAGACGTTTACTTGACACTAGGGCAGAGTAAGCTCGTCCTGTACACGCTTTTTCTATTTTGTGATCGTATTTTCTCTTTGTATTAAATATTTATCGCTCGAGAATAATAACACTGGAAAATGTTATATGGTTTACAAACTGCATAACTGTATAAAGGGATTTTATTACATATTAGTTTTTAAAGGGACTTCGATCGCGTAATCAGCAATCAATATATGATTGATTTAATGAAGCTATTAATTTATTACCTCTTTCCCAACTATAGGCCGTTTAGTCCCGGTATAGAATAGGCCACCCATTCCTTTCCCGTGGGTGTTCTAAGAACCGACTAAGGGAGGACGAAGGATGGGCAGCAGCGTCCGTCTTAAAAGATTTCTCAAGTCTAAGTGCGGTTGCAAATCCGCCTACCAAATGTGGAAACTGCTGGCAAAACCCCCAAGGGGAAGGCTTATGTTCAGAAGTGGACAGTTAAAGGCTAACATGATGATGATCCCAACTATAATACTGTGAATATTTCATAATGACTGGTTGAATTTTAAGGAAAAATAATACAAAAACAATACAGAAAAATATACAATGATTTGATTAATAGTTATTTATTTTTCATTAACAATTATTACTCAATAAGTTACCATATCTCTTAAACCAGCTACTAATTCAATTTGCTAAAACATTTCATACAAATAATATTATCCTAAAAGTAATTCTCTCAGTGGCCCAGAAAATGAGAGACGTTTATAAAAACAACGTAAAAATCTTCCTAAAGGGAGCATATACTATGTGCACATGCGTACATATATATGTATGATAAAACGACATAAACGTCCCTGAGGCATCATAAATACGTCGACAAAGATGAAACCTGTTTTCACTTGGCCTATTTTATCCAGAACTAACTTTTCGTGTGGTTAAATTAAAAATTACAAAAAAGAAATATTAAATATTTGCTGTTACCTGCAGCTCCACTCACGTGCATCAGTACCTATGTGCTATGTTAAGATATAACTTTCTTGTGTACTAAATTTCATTTAAATCCATTTAGTAGTTTTTGCATGAAAGAGCAACAAACATTCATCCATTCATCCGTTTATCCAATCATCCATCCATTGTTATAAGCTTTTGTATTTATTATATTAATAAGATTGATTTATTGAAATATTATACAGCATTTGGCTTTATTAATTGGAAAATTAGAACTATGCAATTTGGAATGACTAACAAGTCATTTAGTGTAATTAATGAACGTTTACAGGTATGAACAGTATTAAAAAAGATCGTGGATGTTGCAAAATACGCTCTACGCCGTACAATCTAACGTTCATGGCAACTCTCATGCGCTATGTTTAGGAACTCTTATCCTATATTTTTACTTCCGTATCACTTCAAGCAAACATGCCGTTACTTAATGGCAGAAGAACGAAAAAAATTAAGATGCCAATAGATACGACTTTATACAGTTTCCATAGTTCAGTATATAGATAAATACTTAGTCTTCTGTATTTTTCTGACAGTGCCTCTCAAATTAATGAGGCAGTTTATCAGCTCACGGTATCTGTCCTTGTCTCTTGCGAGATGGAGAAAATTAATGTTGCATTTAACTGCATAACCAAGATATGAAGTTTTCCACTTTTTTATGATGGGATATAATTTGCTCCGTTGCTTAGTTTGTCGCAGAAACTCTACGCATACGTGTAGTATACTTTGTTATGTCCTTACTACTTACTATTTATGTCTATAGGTAACGGTTACCACTTTCAATCAGGAGGGCTGTCAACTTGTTTGCCATTCCAAGTTGTATAAAAAAATGTTGGTGACTTTCTGTGTCCAATTTCTTCTCAACATCCATTTGCCTACACACATTTTAAATTCTTAAATTAGTCTTCTATATTGTTATCATATTTATAATACCTAACCTAACTTTCGTGACTTGTACCACAACATCAGATATACCACCTGTAGTGACTTTTACTGTTCGGGTCCCTCAAATACACATTTCGTTATACTTCGTAAGGAAAAATTGCAGCGAAAATAGGTTTTTGGTAACCCTTCACTTATTTATCAAAGTACGAATACGTTTCGAAGTAAATATAGTTATAAATTACATTTCGAATACTAGATATGGGTATACCAACAAATTTATAGGATAATAAAATATTAATGTAGTTAAAACCAGTAGGGTGACCTATGATGTAATCGAATTTAGATCCAATTGAAATCATACTAAATTGACGATAATTAATTATTAGCTCTAACTCGTAATAGTTACTAGTAATTTGTAATTATGGGTAAGGCCATACGTATCATATGTATTAATTACAGAATATGATTCGTGCGTGTATCAAATTTTATTAAAGCTCAGCCGTTTAAACGTGATTGAGTAGCAAGGATCCAAACATTTACGAGTATATAATATTACATTATTTACATAACATTGGAAAAAATACATTTAAAAAAATAAAATAATTTTTTAATCCATATCTCAAAAACGAATAAAGTAATTAAATCATTACAACAATTTTGAAATGATGATCTGCATAATTAATTTTACCTTTATATTTCCTTCCATTCTTCTTTTTTGTAATTGTTTGTATTTATAATAAGTTTACTAATGTAATCTTTTGGAAGATACAATAAAGAATTCTTCTGGAAACGGTAAACAAGAAGATTGTCTCCGGATGGCAAAAAGCCACCTTTATTTAGATACTAGATTTAAATATATTTCCCAGCTTAGAAAAGGCCACCCTTTTCTTTTCCGTGGGTGGTCCACGGGAATGAAAAAGGGTGGCCTTAGGATAGGAAGCGACTAAGAGAACTTATTGGTCGATGGTTAGGCAGAGGCGTCCTTCTTAAAATATAACCAAAGGCTAACTGCGGTTGTCAACCCGCCTTCCAAGCGTAGCAACTACAGGCAAATCCCCTCTTATGGAGCAGGTTTATGTTGAGCAGTGGACAGTTAATGATTGATTTTATAATAATTATCATAGCTTAATACAGTAGAGGAAAAGGTTGTTAGTAACAGGAGAGGCGTTAGCCTCCTAGCGGTTTCCCTGAAAATTACTTGCATGCCATCTATACGCGTGCCCAAGAAGGGCGGGGAAACTCGTCCGAAGCTGTTTGCATCCCTCGAGTGATGTCACCGTGTGATGGTCCCCCCCTTTGCACCCCTTATAATAACTACCCTCTGAACTAAGCTACACATGGAAAACCTACAAAGCCTAAGAAAAGCCTACGAAGGCTTTACCTAATGAAATCTATGAAAATATAATGAAAATCTACCCTAAAGAAAGGCCTAACACCCTCAATATAGCCCATACCTATATTACCTTATACACCCTAAACATCTTATGAATCTTAAAAAACCTTACAATAAACACATAATATTGAACAGATCTTTAGTAGAACACTTGATCATCTGGCCAGATAAATAAATGTGTGATCGTCTAGTAATGTAGGACCCGTTGTGTGTGTAATAACCAAAAGGTTCTTTAATTGGTATATGATAGGAGTTAAATAATGAAGATGATTGATAAATATTTAAGGATTAAAAATAATTAATGAATTATACTCATAATTCATGTAACAAGGAAGTTATGTTAATTTAATAGTAAATTACAGAATAACTGTAATAATAAAAAAATGGGGGAGCGGTCGGGCCCCTCACACGCCCGGACCAGTGGAAGACTTTCCAACTATCTATAACTCTTCCTCCAAAAAGGTAGGGAAGGGTATTACTATTTATTAATGCACTCTGATGGTAATAAGGGAATGAGTATTCTCAGTTCCAAACCAAACATAAATACATTTACTTCAACATTACAGTGGCTCCACCAGCCCCACGATGCTTCCAGTATAAATTGGTGTTTGCCAGAGGCAAAAGGATCGGAACTGAAATCCCAGGATCACTCCGACACGAGAGCTTACTCATGGGCGATGACCCTTTCAGTCCTATATGGCGACATAGAGATCACCCACTAACAGTACGAAACTGTTTCCCAGCGTCACCCTGTTACGAGCTTACTCAATGGGGTTTCCCTTCGGCTCCACAAGAGATCAGACCAAGAAGCGAGATCACCCAGACACCAGAACTTACTTTGTTGGGACATAACCCTTCGGCCCTATAATGTGACATTAGAGATCACCTGTGAAGACAGTCCGATAGAGATGAAGATTTGTGTGATAGGGGATACCTTCCACACCCTGGAATTGGCCAAGCCATATAATGTTGATAATTGCTATATCATAACATAGCATTGTCAATTTAATATTATTTACTTAATACCAAGAATACTCAAGGTTCAAGTTAAATCTGTTGATTAGGCCGGAGCCTAAGAATGAGTAGTCCAACCCATAGGTCGAGAGCTACTAAAAGTAATGAGTGCTATTGAATGAACTATAAGTCCAGTCAATTATATATAATATTATTGTTGATTAACCACATTGTGAATTAACCAATTATTTATTCAGAGAGATATATCTAAAGGAACTATAAGTCCTTTAAAAGACACTGATTAATCACAAGTTAACAACGTCTCGTGAAATAACCAGTTGGGTTTTCTATAAGTTTGAGGACACTAAGTCCAACAAGCTATTATTGTGTTGAGAGTAATAGAGATCTTTTGTAATATTTGTAGAGGTTTGATTAATCACATTGTGAAATAATCAGATTAAATAATTATGTAGCTTTATAGAAAGGACTATAAGTCCTAATTGGTTGTTGTCATAAGTACTGATAAATTACACATAAAGTGCCAGGTCAATTATTATATATAGGTATATAGGAAGGACAATAAGTCCTATTTGTGTATGTTGTAGTAGTAGAGGCAATATATTGTATAATTATAATGTAAAAGACATAGATTAAATATATATTTGTATAGAAAGGACAGTAAGTCCCATACAATTATTGTAGCCGTACTATAGTTATACTATATCTACTTCCTTTTAGTGTCTTAGTAAACCTATTTACTAAGAGGATTTCTCAGATAAACAAGTGTTTTAGTGTTTAAATCATCATGATTAAATCCCTAAGAAATTAGGTCTTTAAATAATTATCATATCATTTAAGTGAAATTTCTCATATAAATAATTCCAATATTTCCCCTACAGTTATTATAAAATAACAGAAAATTATATAAAATTTTCTATAGACATATTATATAGAATCATAACGTGTATAATCTCCTTTTGTTTGACATCTGTCACATTAATGACGTATTGAATGACGTATTGATGTATTGAATTGAATTTTGATTATCTATCACAACTGTCAACGTAACAAATACTAGCAAGTTTGTTTATTTGTATTTGTTTAATATAATTAAATATAAAATCATCATATATCAACCGTAATATATAACTAAATTATCAGTGACATAAATAATCATGGTTTACACCAGAAATAATTAATAGTATCCAGTAATGCTGCAGTTTTATATTCATATCAGTAGCCAAGCTTACTTTCAAATTCAAGAATGAACAGAAGATTAGAAGTTTAACATTCTTATTGCAATTGTACTTGCAATAATATATACATACAGTACTAATTATCAAGAACATTCCTCAAATACATGTGTGGTGAAGATTTTCCCAATATGCTATCTATTTGATTTCTAACCTCTAATGTAAATTTATTAAAGAAGTGAATAATCAGTGTTAGTGTTTGCTTTATTAATATTTAAAGTAATTGTCCTAACTTGATATTAATAGGTTCATATCTCCTTGGATACAGCCCAACATATACAACTAACTCGATAATGAAATGTATAAAATACTAATATTATATTTTACTACTTGTATATCTCCATTCTATTCCCATAAAATATTCAAAATATGTATATTAAATATAAATCCAATAAAGATTCACTAATATTAACCTGAACTTGTCTAGTCAATATAGCATGAACAAACAACACACATACAACTTTATCGCCATGACAACTTTCTTCCTAAATATGAGTAAAATACATAACTCATACTTGTCATTTAGTACTAATTTTATACTGTACATGAGGTACAGTTACCTAGTTAATAGTAATTATAGTCAGAGAATCCTTTGATAATTTTATTACCACTAGGAATTAAATCCACACCTATAATATCAGCATAATTAAATATTATTAGAAACCAGTAATACACACAGAATTGTTATTATCAGCTTGTTTACTACAATAAAATCAATATTAAAGTTTATAATAAATCAAGACGAAATATCTACTTAAACAATACAGGCTTATTTACCATAACCATCCCACCGTTACATGAATTTATCTACTAACACAATAATGTATTAAAAGTAATACATTCACATAAAATCACCTGCAACATCTAAGCTGTTTCTCTGTACATCTGGTGTAAAACAAATTCCCACATGTAATCATGGGTAATTAAAAGTATACAAAAGAATCATTAGTACAGTCGACCGAGCAATGGTATGAAAACACTTTACCATGAGACGTTAAGCATAAGCAGGTGTTCCAAATCAACACTGTAATAGTGTAATAAATACAACTATTCCATCATCATCATCGTCTCAACCATCACCAATCCACGACTGAACACAGGCAATTCCCCATAGACTGCCACTAGGAACGGCCCCAAACTCCTGCACCCACCGAGTCCCCATAATACACATAAAACAGTCACTCCAACCAATGAAGGCAGCCCTCACCACACTTGCATATACAGAGTCGCCACTCAATAACATCTCTGTCTCATCAATGGTTGTTTCCCCAGCAATGAGACCAGACCACAGCCACCTCAGTCTATTTATCCTCAATAAATAAATAATTTATAGTAACTAGATATGAATTTAGTTAGTATTATAATAGTTTAATAGTTGATTCAATAAGTATTTGCCAAAACTGGACAATTAGAATATTGAGTCAAATCGAGGAATTTCTATCAAATAGCCATATAATTGAATTTTGTATATGAGTAGAATAACGTAAGTATGTATTATTATTACGTAAATTATATTGATGTAGATCTTTGTTCAAATGTGATTGCATTTAACGATATACGCATTACCTAAAGGTATATGGACTCGATTAAATACGTATTTTAATAGTTGTTGGGAAAAATATTAAGTATAAACTTTGCCTGTGATCACAGTCAAAAATCTAACTACGTAGTAATAAATGGAACAAGCTCACCGGATTCTCCAGTCTTCCATTGACTCTTTTCATACTCTTAATCGATAGTGATACATTAAGATCTTAAACCCCTTCATAGATCCAGTCACTCCTAGCTCTATATCCCAGTTATCTTTTTTATTTTATTGCGCAGTTCCTAAAACACGACTCCCGCGCCATTTTTTTTTTTTTTTCTTTCATTGCGCAATTCCTAAAAAGCGACTCCCGCGCGCCCGCCGATCTGCCGGCTCTCCTCTCTTTTTCTTTTTTTTTTCTCACCTAGTAACGTCATAGATTATGTCACCGAAGGGTAGATATTTCAATAATCGGATTTAGCCTATTATTCGAACTGAACTTTTCTTTAAATTCAATTTAATTATATGTTAACGTATTTTGGTATTTTCTATTAAATTGATTATCGAATTTATAAAACTTTAAATGCTCTCATTAACCTTATTAAACTGTGTTGTATGCATCCTTTTTACACCTGATGAGAAAAAGGTAAACTATAATTTGGTTAATATAAAATATAATATATTTTTGTTTAATTTATTTAATTTTCTTGTGACGTCCACTACACTTTGGAAACACATCAAAGGAGTTTCCCATCTGTGTCAATATTTCATATATGGTAACGTCTTCTCTGTATACTATTGTGAACCTTGACTTTAAAGTTTGTTTATATTAAATAGCTCAGCTTTCGCAGCGGTCACCCATAGGAACCCCTGTTTCTTTTCTATGTACTTATGGTATTAAACCTATTGTACTATAGGCGAACCGTCACAACCGCCGCACATGATCATGTGCGTATCGTTATGTTAAAAGATTTTCTGGTAAATCATCCTGGAAAGTGCGACTTGGATCGCTCTGCGCGCTCTTCGCTTGCCGGGTGAAACCCCATGGGGAAAGCCGTATGCGCCGTAGCGTATGAGCGAGTTATATGGTACTATACCTGGAAACTGTCGCGGTTAATTCCTTATAAATTTGTCACGATAGATCAACTAATCTGATTTCATTCTCATCTAAAATCCTTAATTTAGAGGGGGGCAAAGGATTGTTATTAATGCGGACTATTAATTCTATTGCTAGCAATATACTCTGTCATGTCTATCTACTTGCGATTCCTTCTGGAAACTATCGTGCTAAATTCCAGGTCTTATATTCACCAGGAGAGGCTAACTGGCTTGCCTTTTCATTCTTACTTATTATCCCTCACTGGTGTTTCGCTAGCTTATAGATAGCTCATGCGGGGTTACCTTCCTATTATCGTACATTAAAAAATATCCTTCACCGGTACCTCAGTGTATACCGTGATATAGAATAGCACAATATATAAAGACGCAGAGGGTTTTGCTATTTACTGTTATCCATTAATAAAGGCCTACCACTACTAGAAATAGTTATTAAAATTATAAATGTTTTTTTAATTATTTTTTTATACTAAGGTGGCAAACAAGCATACTGCCCACCTGATGGTAAACGGTTTCCGTAGCCTATGAACGCCTACTATACTGGGGGTATTACGCGCGCCGTTACCGTTGTCGACCCTAAAGTAACCTTTTTACCCTTCTTTTGAAGAACCCCATGCTGTAGTCTCTTAGAAAAACTTGGTAGAGAGCTCATTCCATAGCCTGAGTATTTATGGGAGAAAACATCTCATAAACCACGTTGTATGGTGACCATCTAGGCTGTAGAGTATGAGGGTTAACTCCCTGTCGATGGAGAGCCGTACGATAGTAGAAAGATGTGAAAGTAAGTTTGTTTGTTATATCTTAGTGCCTTAACGACTTAACTAATAATTATGAAATTTGGTATATACATACTATATGGGGATAAAGATGAGTATAGGTTACATTTATACCAGTCAGTGAATATAATCCGGTCAAGCTGATAGTCGCGGATAAAAGCCAGTTAATAATAATTAATTATTAAACATTTTATACGATAAAAAAACAATTCAGTTTATAACATTATGACATTTAATGCGACTTGCTAATATATATAATTCATTTCATATCATTCAGTAATAACAATCAAATCAGGGAAAATAACCTTACAATAATAAGAAGTCAAATGAAAACAAATAAAGAATAATATCTTTAGTTGGAATGTTTCAATCGAGCTTAATATCTGTTCGTAGCGTGTGTTTACGTAAGGCACAAAACGTTTTATTTCGCTATACCTTTTACAGGGGTGCTTTTATGATCAATCTAGACTTGGTAGGCCTCCAATCGTTCTTAACCGGTTTGTTTTTATTACACACTAGGGTTGTCTAGGAATCGATTTTCAATTTATCGAAATATCGACTGATGTATCGATGATATCGATAATAATTTTATATTTACACGCATTTACACCGATTACAATTGTTTTTTTTTTTAATATTCTAGTAATACTATTAATTGTATTGATAGATACTTCGAAACAGTATTTTAGACACCCGACAGTAGTGTTCTAGTACTTTTTATTGATACTACTAATTATATTATTATTCGATAGTAACTTAATCAATTATGATCGATTAATTGTCAATAATCGGTTATATTGTACTATCGATTTTATTATTATATATTTTATCATTATTCTCATAAACGATTTGTCAAAAATAATCAAATATTTACTAATTAATAATAATGTATCATCGATTGCACATTAGAAAATCGACTATTATATTATTTGTGGCGTATAATTAAACTATCGATTATTGATCGATACATTTGATTATTAGACAACTCTATTATGCACAAAACTATCAAAGGGAATTCTTGTAGGAACGGTAATGAAGCCTTGTTCTATAAAACAAGTCTGCTCATGAATATACTGAACTTCTCACGTTACCGAACAATTTATTGCTGTTGACATCTCCACAAAACTAAAAGCCTTATTGTGGATCGACTGGTAATACAATAGCTTTTACTTCGTCTGTGTTCATGTTTGCTATCAACATTTGTTTGGATTGGTATACTTATAAGTATGGATTATTTTGGGGATATTATTTTTACGACGATATCTAAAAATATATATATATTATAACCAAAAAAATAGAACATATAATTATACATTGAGTACATTTAATATTTAATGCAAATGAACAAAGTTATAGACATAGATACGGTTTTAAGCGACGAAGTTTTTCATCGATTAAATCGAGTCGGCGCACCTAATATATATATTGGCAGTATTATGTCTCTGAATAGCAATTATTATTAGATATTAGTAGACATTGTTATAAGAAACAGCAAATCCAATTGTGTATATGAATTTACAACGCGGAATTGTGATTGCAGGTAAAATTCACTTTTTAACACGCAATTTTTTTGGTTCATAAAAATTGGATCCCAAATATTGTGAACCAAAAAATTCGCAAATATGGGACCAATATACAATATACATAATACAAACTTTTAATTTAAACGAGTTACTAAAGTGTGTCAAAATTGGCGACGTAACCGCATAATATGTATATCTAATAATACATAAACAGAATAGAAATGAATTAAGAATTGTAAAATCTTTTTCAATTTTATTTTAAAAAGACGATAGTTTCTTTGCATTCTCTTTTTCGAAGTCCAATTGCAGGTAACTATATCACATAAGCCGCCTACAGCGAGAAAGTTCTATTCAAAAATTGTTCATATTCCGAGTTTCGAATATTCCATTGCCGGTGGGCTTTATCTTTCAAAAGAGATGGATGCATATCGATTTTGTAGATATTCTTTCGTTATGAGGAAAAATTAACTATAGCTTTGTATACACAACGATAGCTTTACGGACTCTTTTCTATATAGTAAAAGTCTATACAATATAACAGATATTATATTGTAGACTTTTAATTTAAAATGACATTATGTGTTTTTTGTATAAAGTATATTTTAATTGCCTACAACACTTCATTCCTCTTTCAATTATAATTACACCTAACACACTTATAGTGTTGGCTATTTTTGATTGAAAAAACTATTTTCTAAAAATAATGTATATAGCAATATAATATATATATATATATATATATATATATATTTATATATATATATATATATATGTATATATATATATATATATATATATAATTCTATTTATAATAATTGATTAAATATTTATTTTTACTATTATTTTAAATGTGAAAGGAGTTGGTTAGTTACCCCTTAGCACCTTAACCGATCACTATAAAATTTGGTATACATGTATTATATATAGTATAGTATAGTATATACATGTATATATATATAGTATATGCAATGATATAACTTACTTTTTATCCCAGTTAGTGAACATCAGTGAACCTGGGCACGCAGACGCAGGTTAAAGCTAGTAACAAATAATTATATTGGTAAACTGCAGTCCACAAAATGGACCATACAATAGATACATTACGGGAAAAACAATCAAGTTACGGTCATAATATTTCATCGCTATGAAACGACGGAATGTTGGAAGTATTTTTATCTCAGTCATTAGTTCTAATTAATGACGCCAGATGAGGCGAGCTTTGGCCAGATATTAGAAATGGTAAGACTATTGTGTGGTAGTATTCAAAGAAATCTGTTAGATTAATATCTACACGAGTATTGTGGCAATTGCTTGATGTGTTTAGTTGTCGAAATAATAATATGTATATAATAAATACTGCTGCTGTCTTTTTCTTACTATGTTTTCTAAAACAAATTTTATTTCAAATCGGAACACAACTAAGCATAAGACTATTATAAGCATGTTGTATTTATTTTGTACTGTCTATAATAATGTTTTTCTATTTTGGTAACGATTTCCACTTATAATGATAGTTGTTACATAGTGTGCGTAAAAAATGCCTTATATCCATTTTTACGCAATAGACTCTTAAAAATTACAAAAATAGTTAAAACGTAGCAAACAAATAGTTAAAACGTGACAAATACTATTTAGTAAATTTATAATTAGTGAAAATTAAAGAATAACATGACCAAACTTGTGAAATTTCAAAATTACTTTCATTATTATGTATATAATATACATCAAAACATTAACATATGACATTTTTATAGAAGAGAGAGAGAACAGTCTCAGGCTACCAGCAAACATAACAGTCAGTTAAAGTAACGATCTACGACTAGTGTAAATGTAAACGAACGAAGATTAAATTCCTGCAAGGGGATTACCAAAATGAAGTAATCGCAATCTCTGGATAGCAGCTGAGGAAAAATGGCACCCGCGGGGTACAGTCGTATATTCCAACATTAAAGGGTTTGTTTTGGTATTATAAATTACTTGCACCGGAGTAAATGTTACGAAAGGGAAGAGTAAGTAAACAGTATTGGTTCATAATAAGTCACAAAATTTTTTTGATCAGATATTTTTTTCGGTTAGTTAATAATGTTTTTTAGATATTCTATACAATATTTAAATAATTAAAAACCATTTAGGATAATATTATAACTTGTCATTGATGTCACAGACATAGTGATAGTTAAAGGAATAGTGAAATATTCTTTTCTCCTTATTTTTTTTTATCTTATTCGAATATATTATTTTCATCATACCTTAAACTATATACAGTGATTTTGTAACGTTAAACGTATACGTAGTGCTCAACTTGTGCATATTTTGCTGCAGATGTTCGTGTTTGATTTCAGCATAGCAAGAAACCACCTCAGTCTCTTGGACTATTTTATTTTAATATGGTGGTAATCTCAAAAGGCTGACGAAAAACTGGCAGTCATCGCTGGATGAAAATGTATATAGTGCATAATTTTAATTTAGAATTTTTTATAATATTAAAATCACGTATTATCTGATTTCTTACTTATGACTTGTCTTTTTTTTATCCGATTGCTTCTCTACTGAGATTTTTTTTGTAATCTTTTCAATATATATTTTTTACAATATTAAACAGACCAAATTAATCTGAATTATAATTTTCACTATGAAGTCAAAAAAAAAAAAAAAACGAAATGATACAGACGTACAATGAATTTCGTGTCGTCCAAAATTTTTCTCGCGACCTCTGGCATGTTTTGTCGGAGCTAAAAACCACTAAGACATGACACTCTTAATTAATATATGAATAAATTAATACATATTATATTTTAAGACCAGAAAATGAATTACTCCAAGAAGTTTTACTCGAGTCACTAAGCCAGAGCGGAACCATAAAAAGTTGTAATGTTATAATTAAGTTTACTTACTACCGCGTCTTCATGATAACATTTAAATTTAGATCTATTTACAAGAATTAAATTATTCTCGAAACGTAAAGAAAGTTAAATGTATATTCCCTTAGCTTTAGCTACGTCGCTAAATTACTGATCCTACGTTGTTATTAGATTATACATTGCTATTCTGTCTCTTGTTGTTTTTATTCTACAGAGACTATGTAACTAAGTATATTATGTTGGAGATTTCATTAAATAATACAAATATTAAATTAGTAATAATCATGTTAAGAACGCTTAAGATATTTGTCACTATATATCCTAAGTATTTTTCCAAAATAAATTTGAAAAAGAAACTTATGAACAATAAATTTCTTTTACGATTTTTGAAATTCAGTGGTGTTTTATTTTAACAGTTTACCTATTTATTACTGACAAATAATGTATTATTATATTAATAATACATTATTATTAAAATGAACAACATTTTATTTTTAAGATTAAGATATCTTTGTAATATACTATTTCTTTTTTTAGTATACTACTTATAATGGCAAACAAGCTGACGGCCCACCTGATGGAAAGTAGTAACCATCACCTATAGACATGAGCAGTATCATGGACATAATAGAATATACTGTTTCGCCCATGATACATTGCCATTCCTGAGGACTCAGGTGTTATTCCTCTGTACCCTGTAAATTCACGCTATATCCTACCCTTTAAACCGATTTTTCTTTCCATCTTTGTAAAATACTGTTTCTATTTCTAAACAAGTATTCAATAATATTACGTATTTATTTTTCATACTGTAAGACGGATATGTTGTATGAATAGAGCTAAATCAGTTTCCTTTTGATTCTCATTTTGAAGGAAAGAAAATCAGGTATCTATATAAATATATAAAGTACTGGCATATTATGCTCCGCAAAAAAAACCGTTACTAAACAATATCCATTCTGTATTTTTTGCATTCGATATTTAAGTAGATACTTTAAACGATAATTTAAAGTATAACGTTCCATTATATCGGCGTTCGAACTAGAACAACGATTAAGTCCGTAATTAATTTCTTTCTGCTACAGACAGAACGTGCGAAGAGGAACATACCCCGATGAAGTCTAGAATGGTAGACATATTTATCGAAAGCGCACAAGGGAATATCAGCGTTAAATGCACTGATATATCTCTCCAACTGCACTCGATGTATTTTAGGATGGAATCGTTTGTACTCGGAAATTTTTCAAGATTTTTGTTCTTTTTAATTTTACATCAGGTGAACGGAATCTATTTGTTTTACTATTTTGCTTTCATCATACAACTCTAACATAAAGTATTTTGAAATCGGATAGTTAGAAATAAAAAAAAAAGATATGAACAAACTAAAAAGATAATATTGCATTTTCTCCCTTTGTCTTGCTTGGAGAAGACCTATATTCAATAATGAACGTAAATGAAAATTGTTTGGTTTAAGACAAGCAATTTTATAAGCTCAACTAAGGATAGTGATGCTCCCATATTATAATAGGAAAATATTAGTTTTTTTTACTTTCTGCATTATAGAGTTACTACTTTATTTAAGTTGCAAACGTAAGTACGTTACGTAATATTTTTATTCACATTATTTTTAACATTTTTTTACATAATTTTGCTGGGCTCGTTACATCTCTTGTCAATTTTAATCAATATTTCAAGCTTATAATTTGAACTTAGATAACTATAATGAAACTGTTTTTATATAAGAAATAATAATATTTGAATCTATAACCTCGACAAATTGAATAAAATTGACAATATAATAGAACTTGCAATATCGTCAAAGTAAAAAGTAATACTAATATTATGCAATTCAAAATAGTAAATAAACTGATGAACACCTATATCAAGTTGTCCATAGGTATATTTGAAAATGATAACCATTACTTAGACATAAACACATAATACACTATGACCTGTACTTACTAAAGGAATTATTTAGATAATACAGGTCGCTTTATATAAAGAGTCACTATTATTTCCTTATACGTATATATATACAATCATGTTCTTGTAATTTATTTTTCTAGTCTTCGACTGTAACTAAATTATCTAAAAAAAAAACATACAATAAAACTTATTAATTTAACGTGATATTGGTTTCTAAAACCAATTCAGGTATATGATTTTTCAACAATACCTCAGAACGTTACGACAAAAGTCGATACCTATCTATAAAGGAAAGACGAAATTTGTTTCCCCTCCAAAAATAATAGTCTTGTCAAGTACAAAATGTTTTATGAAACACCGAAGATAGGTTGCTATCTCCCGGTCAGAAAGAAATGAAAAATAGAATTTCGTATTCAAGATCACGGAGACGCGAGATATAACGTCTCCGATTCATTCCGACGTTTCCATTCTGCTTTTTGCATAATTGGAAGTATGTAATCCGTCTTTTGTCAATAGATATAATACGTTCTATATTGCACGGCCTACGGCTCACACAAATCATCGCTTTTCATAAGGTCGAATGTTTGTCTTTCCGTCCCTTCACGTTATACACACTCGCATGATATAGCCTTTCAGTCAGTCCAATTCACCCCTTATTTAGTGAATAGTGATTGGAAATGCTATTGAAATGTAATGAATACTTGATTAATTAATATCCAGGTATATGTATATATATTGAAAGAGTGAAATAGGACGTTAAACGGCGGCACAATAGTCTAGCACTACGATTAAATGTAAATCAAGTACAACCCTTTTGTTAACGATAATGAGTGGGGAAACGGTTTCGTCCCGAAACGGAATGTCATTGTACCAGTGAAGATAGACCCCTTGAACTGGTTAGGACAGTGGTGAATTAAACAACGGAAGGGATATGTATATCGGATGTCGCGGGTCTTCTGTAAATGGTCATTTCGTACTGTAGTTGGCTGTAGGCGAAACGGAAGCTTTCCGAGCGGCTGTTACTCGTACAATTACTACAAATGATACGACAACGATATTGTGATGTAGTTGCGATATCGTATCTTAATAATTTAATAAAATTATAACTAGACAATGTCTCTATTATGAGGTGTCTCAAAAAGAATAATAACTATATATTTTAGGATTTTTGTTTGTCTGTATATTTGTTCCGGAATCACGCAAAAACTGCTATAACAGGTTTATGTTTTATTTTGATACGCCATATAGAATTGGTCTATTTATTGGTTTTCCAACTTCTGAAAATTATACGTACTAAAAAAAACGTCAGGATGGTAAGAGAGTCAGTAGTTTTTACTGCCAGCGTATACTGTTAGCGCAGGCGCGGTTACCATTTCATTTTCATTTATATTCCATTTCAAAGCCAGTAGTTTTCTTGTACAACTTAGCATGACAAACAGGCATACGATGTACCTGATGGGAAGCAATAATCGTCATTTGGACATGAACAGTATCGATATCATAGAATACACTGTGATGCCTATGGTAATCTACATGATTTAATGTGATGTAGGTAACACACAACGTGTCCGTATTTGGCTGAGCATATTTTGACTACGAGACGTAGAATTCAAACCATTGTATCTTTAATTTAATAAAAGTTATATTTAATAACGGTTTTCAATATCATCAGAAAATTAGAAGTTTTTGTGAATTGATACACACAAGACCATTCGGGTTTGAAATTCGAAGTTGCAAACTTCTGGGTTTTATTAGTCAAAACAAGACTATGATATGTTCATAATAATGCATATTGTAACATGATTCAATATTCAATACTGTATATCTTCTATTGCAATCAATACTATAATTATATATGCATTGTATCGTTACATCCTCAGATATTACAATACAATGCATTCAGAATATTTCATTCTTTCTTTTTGTTACATAATAATGTGAATGTTTGAACGACTTTCGAACTAAAATAGTGCTTACGTTTAAAATCGAGTTTTACAATAGTGCTTTCCAAGTTTTAATGAGTCGCTGGATTTTAAATTAAAATGAGTCATTAAAGTAAAGAAACTTCATCGTTGTTATGTGATAAAATTGATATTTGGTTACGTTATTGATATTATGGCTAAATATTTAATAAATTAAATTAATTAATTCATCAAAATAGATTTTCTATTTATAAAAATCACTTAAATTAACTTTATTGGAAAGATAAAAATAGTCCAAGAAATATTTCAAATAATTATAGAATTATTTTATTAGGCAAAAATGTAAAGGGCGTTTACGTAATTAAAATTAAATAGGTACATTTGGTGGTCTCAGTATTTAGTAGTATAAATTGTGTAATAAATATTTATTTGAATTCATATTTTTTATTTTATTTTCTATTATACTTCAAATAACGGTAGATATCGATTAAATAAACAAGAAATTGGGATCGCAGATACTATTCTTAATTTAAAATAACAGGATATTTTTTTATTCAGTAAATAGGCAACAAAATTTAACTTTTTTTTTAGAAAATGAGAAGACATATTTTGTATTTCTGATAAAAAAATATGACTAGCTTGATAATAAATTACCTTTTTAGGATAAGTTATTTGTTGTATAATAATATCATAAAAAATATAAATCAACAAAATATAACACAATATATCAGAACGTCGTTTAATCACATCATAAGCAATAGACCAACAAATAATTTAATATAAAATTTGGTATTGGAACTCCATACTTTTCTGTCTAAGATATCGCCAAATTACTAAACGAACGAATTTCGTTTTATTCTTCCATTTTTCGATATTGAAATATATTTATGGTGAAATGGATGAATGCCAAATTAATTTATGAATAGAATTCAAAAAGAAAACAAAACGGAAAAATATTTATTATTCAGCTTTTGGCACTCCGAGTAGTTTCAAAGAAAAAAAAAACGCTGAAAAATATATCTTTAGGAACGGCACCTTTCTATTTGCAAATGTATTTCATTATTCAAATTTGCATCGAGAATTAGCATGAGTCGATAAATAGAACGTATTTTAAATAAAAATAAAAATATTTGAATCCTCTTTAAGTCACTAGATCTAGCTCATTTTTAGACCGGAGAGAAATTGCTGTCGTTTGCTTAAAGTGTTCATATCCATTAAGTTTCCGAGAATACCACTTTAAGCTTTACCGATGTATCGCTAATGGAATTGGTTTCAAAAATTAAAAATATATTTGAACAAAATTTTACATTAATTATCTTTCTAAATTAATGGGCTCCAGCAAAAATGTGCTAACTAAAAAATTTCATTGAGTAAAACAGAATAAAGTGGTGTGTCTATCTATCACAAATTTTAAGTAAATTATAACAAATGTGTTGTAGATGTCTGTAAGATGGAAAATAAGTATATAAGATAAATTCAGCAAGTAACGCCAATAATTATTAAAAGTACAAGTAAAGAGAAGTCGATAAGTAACTGCTTGTCTTGATATGGATATATGATGCGCAGGGATGAAGAGATTGTGGTAATAAAAATATTGAGTATGAACGTTGATATTAACATTCGAAAAATACTTGTACTTTTCCACAAAAAAGGTATAGTAATAAATACTTGACCGACTTCGCCGACATTTTTAAAGGGTAATTTTACACTAGTTCTTTCCTTCACAATCAATTGAAGAATGGCTGAATTGATAGACGATGAATTGTAGATGGTCATATCTATAGATGGAGGTACAAAAAATAGAAGGAATAGAAAGAAATTAATTATAGAGATGAATGGGAAAGACAAACATATACGCCGACCCTAAATAGATATGCTATAAAAAATTAAGATATTTGGCTAAGTGTTTTAAATATCTTTGTAACCTCTGTTTGTGAGAAATGCAATACAATGATTTATACATATGAATGGAATTTATTTAAAACTCTATACATAAAATAAGTCAAATTACCTGATAGTTGAATACGTGTAAAGTCTTATATTTCAAACAATCCGATCTAATCTCGCATGTCGAAAGTTTCGGTTCTCTAGAGTTTACTATTTGATCTGGCACCCAGGTCTAAAGGTAATGGTGAAAGGCTAAAAGTTTTAACATAGTTTCGTCTCACATCTGCGCAATAAAGTAATAAGTATGGATAAGATATTGTGAATTCTCTGTATGTCTGTGATATTTTTATTGACAACTGCATATATTAAAATATGTAATAAGTTGCAAACTATATTAAATATAATACATACAATATAAATACAAAATAATGAATAAATTAATAATTTCATATACATTTTAAAGTGTTATTGAATAAATTTAATTAAATACATACAAGTAATCTTTGCTAATACTTTAAATATACAAAAGTAAGTTTTGTTTGTTTGTTTGTTTGTTACCTTATAGTGCTTTAACCGCTTAATCAATTACTGTAAAATTTGATATATACGTACTATATGGGATGAAGAAAGATATAGGCTAATTTAATCTTAAGTGTCAGTAAACATAACTTGGTTACATAGACAAAGACGCGGATAAAATGTATAATTGTAAATAAAATTAAAAAATACCTACTAAATTGAAATAAAAAAATTAAAGAATTTTCTATATTACGACTTATTTAATTGTAATAGCAGTAGTATTAAATATATTGCTGTTTTATAAAAAATAACGTACATTTTGTAAGAGACTGTAACGCTGCTCCAGTCTTTCAATGTATATCAATCATAATATTTCCAAAATATAATAAATTTGAATTTCTATTATGACAATAAATTTAAAATTTACACTCTTGTATCTTAAAACGTTATATAGTATAACATGGTATTTCGTATTCCACTTTTGGTTACAAAATTAGAGATGTCAATTAAACATTACAATTCGTGTCATTAATATTCTCATCTTTATTTAATTGGCAATTAATTTAAGTGTGTCCTTTAAAGTTTAATGTAAGGAATATTCAGTACTATTAAATATATCATTACGTAAAATTCCGACACGATTGCCAACTGCGTCATTAACTAGCACTTACTATTTTTTAGATAATTACTATATCTTAAGTTTCGAAATAAAAAGGATGTTAATTATTTTTTTATTATTATCAATAAATTATATTATAGTAATATAATTAGTTACTAATTCTTGTATAAAACAAATTATCTATTACTTATTACTTTATATTGTGTAGAAAGTATACTATGTGTCTCCACTCACCACCCATTTTATCCTCAAAATTGCGCAAGAGGCAACTGAGGGAACAAAACTAAATACATATCTTAATATAAAAACTAAAGTACTCAACCGATTTTATTAAACTTTCTATGGAATCAATCTGAAAATTACAAATGACGGAGAGGAAGACGAATGGAGTAACAAATATAAAGACATACAAACGAAATTGCAAACCTCCCCCATTTTTAAAGTCGGTTGAAGAACTATGTATTAATAGGCTTTTAATTTTAATATCCTTCTCTCAGGAGGTCATAACAGTTAGCAAAGTAAATTAGCTCAAGTCAAGCGTATTACTACATTAAGATATAGCTACCTACTTCGTTCTGCCTAGCTCGTTAGGCGCCTAGCGTAAAAATATATATTTTAACTATTACATAAACCATTTTCCGCTGTTGTGTTCGAATACTAAACCGAACGCATCGCTTATTTACCAAAATTAACAGAAGGTCCGATTGCACGCCCTTTCATTTCCAAGCAAGTGGAAACATGTAAACTGGGACCAAACAATTCGGTGACCTGGAAATCTTAGAACAGTTTCGACCCAAAGATTAATTAGTCGGAGCAAACAGCTCGACTCTCGACTAATCTCGAAATCTGTGCATCCAACCGAAATAAATAATTATCTCCGCTTGGTAAATGCAATGTATATTTAATATATTAAAATGTAGTTATAATGAGTGGACTTGCTCAGTCGTCGTATACTGCGCTCATGTGAATGTGGTGCAGGGTATTAAGGATATAATTGCTGTTAGATAACATGGAAGAGGAAAGCAATAATGGCGCTGCTAAACAAAAAGTAAGCTGTTACTTACTGTGTATTATTAATCTTTTTCTGACATGGAATGCTTGGTAACTAATCAAGCGAGGAATTATTAAATATAACATACATTTTCATTGCACACATGTATATAATTATGATAATATATATTATATGTGTATAAGTATAAACATGCTGTTCAAAAGAATCGTTTAGAAAAAGTAAATAGATCTTTTTGAGAATGGGGATTAAAATTTATAATAAAATATTAAAATATGCATTGGATCTACCTTTTATTACATTTAAAAGTTTTATTAAGAATTATTTAACTAATAAGGCCTATTATATACTAAACGATTACTTACAAGAGAAATGTACTTGGCTTTAAATAATAATACATGGGATATTTAAACTATTATCTATATTATGAGTTAGGTCTGACATATATTTAAATATATTTTAACATACAATCTAATATAACATTTACAATAATGTACTTAATTTATGTAATTATTTAAGTAACTTTTGTTTTTGTCTGTATTGACACAAAATAATTTTGAAAACAACTTTTGTTGAAATAAAATCAACAGTAAAATTTCTTGTCTGTTCTTTTCAGCTATAATTGCATTCCGAATGAGTGGTAGAACCATAAAAAAGGAATGTACTCGTAAATTATTATTTTCTATAAGTAAAATTTGCACTGAATAATTCATATTATTCAAATTTAACAAAATATAAAAGTATAATATTCTAATTATTTATAAAATAAAAAAAAATATTTTTCACTCAAATTATTTTACGGTTTTATAATATAGTTTGAAATACGTTACTTCAAGCACCGAAACTAATAAGTACGTATATTTTTTTTATTTTACCCTATGAGAGAATCCGTTTTATGACATCGTTTTAATGTCTCGAAACAGAAGTAAAGGACTATAAAATCTTTCGGTAATTAAACCGTGAGAGAGATTCCTGGAAGCAATTTCACTTTTCATTTTCCGTGAATTGCTAAAACTTAAAGTCTCCATTAACATCTATATTGTCAATAAACTAATTTGAAAAAGAACGTAAAAGTTGTGAAGAACAGACATGTTTTTTTATAAAATCATTGTCATAAAGAAAGACACAGTCAACACCTCAACTTATATGAAAACTGTGTCACTACTAAATTGCTTACCTTGATCTTAAATTATTTATTAAAAAAAAAAACTTCTTTCTATACTAAAGCCTATTACAAATGACATCTTTATTTTATCATTTCTAGATTATAGTCGACATAAATTTTATCTGAAATAATATTATAAAGAATTTTTTTTTTATATTTTTAAAGGATAAACTCAAAACTACTCAAGTAGATTAAAAAATTCTTTTACTTATAGAACGGCTACATTGTGACATGGCCTGCATTTTACTAAAAAAAAAACCATGCGAAACTGGAGCAGTTCTTTTGATCTGAAAACTAAACTACAGAACCGATTTTGATAATATTTCTATAAAGTTAATCTATAAATATATCCTTTCAGATAAAAAAATCCAAATCCGTTTAGAATTGATACAATTATAAAACAAACATAATAAACGGGAACAAACATAATAAAATACGATCGAAATTGAGAAACTATTTTTTTTAAGTCTGATGATAAATGCAGTTATGGTATCTTTTTAGATCTCGTATTTGTGTTATTAGAGAGACTAAGAGGAATTATAAATATATTACTTAACTTATTATAATTGAAAAATCGTATGATTACAGATCTGTTGCCTACTCAGACAAGGGCTTCTTTTGATAGCATATTGCCTTATATTTATTTTGCTGGATACAAATTAAATATAAATTAATTAATTAAAATTATTATTTGTTATTATTAAAAAGAAAAATATTAAATAATTTTTGTTATAGACAATAAATATGAGAATTCTTTTATCAGAGCAAGTCAAAAGGAGAACGACGTCGCAGTAAACCTGAGCTGGATTCAGCTCGTGATGAAATAAAGCAGTTCAAAGAAAATTTACTCCAGTCCATCGCTACAGGAGAGTGAGTATTATGAAAGTGAATGTATTTAATAACATATATTCTCGTCAAGCATTCATTTTAAATATTCTTTAGACTTTAGTAGTAATCTAAAGATTATTAATTCAAAAATAAAATAAAACATACCAGACCAGACTTTATAAAGGTGGATTAAATTCACTATTATTTGATTTTAGAACGCGAGATTGTGTACTAGCGAAGTAAAAAAAAACACTATTTTGCTCCGTAAGGAAAACAATAACTTCAAATCGTCACAATATTTTAAAGAAACCGACAATCTGATGGGTTTACTCCCTGTAAAATCCGGTAAAATATATTTATAATTAAAGTAATAATTGTCTAACGTACACAAAAATATACAGACAAAAGTTCTAAAGTTTCCAATATTTTAAATAAAATTTTATTGTTAAACAGGTAGTGAATTGTAGGTGTATTTTAATTATTTTAAAAGAAGAACAGTAATATTACTCAGCAATTTTAATTTTGTCACGAGAGAAGATGATTCTTTATCATTGTTTGTTTTATTTTACTGGCCAAAAATAAATAATAATGATAATATTTGAATAAATGTATAAATTATACTAGATTTTTTTTTAAATGGATATACTACCGTTACTATAAATAACAGAACAGAATAAATATAACAGACCTACGCTTAGTCAATTATTTTTTGTACTGGTAATAGTAATTTAAAGAATAATGAAAAGACGACATTCTCATTATTATTCCGCATGAGATGTACCCATTACGTTTCAGAACTTTGGAACGATAAAAGAAAGAATTGACAGGTTGACACAACATCTCGTAAGACAATGCGAGAATTTCAGTTGCAAAGATCCATAAGGCGATCTTACTGTATAATGCAGAGAATGATAAAGATTGACAAAATATAAAAGGCAGTTGCAAATATTTAGAAAGCAGTCTTAGTGTAAAATATGGAGAATGAGAGAGACTTATATCTTTGTCGTTCTTCCAGAAGATTCTATGTAACATTGTCCGATTAATAGAATATGTACAAGATACTGCAAGAATTTCTGTAGTAAATATGTATAATACAGCCTTACTGTACAATGCAGAGAGTGATGAAGATTGGCGAATTAATGCAGTCACTTCTTTCAGAAGATTCTGTGTAGCTTTGACAGTTTGATAGAACCGATAACGATACATACATAGACTAGACAAATAAATAGACTCTGCGAAAATTTAAAAAACAGTCTTAAGAATGCGGAAGAATGTTAAAGACAGGCATAATTTGTCTATCTATCGTTTTTACTAACATTATAATTATAGATTTGTGTACCAATTTTGAAAATGAGTTCTAAATTAGTTTTTAATTAATATAGAAATACAATGTAAACAAGAACCTTTTATTAATGACAATTTAAAACCTAAAAATATCTCAGAATACGAATCATAAAAATCATTCACTGGCCAAATCGTCTTTGAATTCGCAACCTCATAGATTTCTTAATAAATAATTAAGTTATGACGCCCCCTTAAATTAATACACTTCTTCTATAACTTGTAATAAACATAAAAGTCTTCCACAGCTGTAAACCCTTCGCCCTTATTCATAATTTTTAATTTCCGTTCTGGCAACGCGCTCACGAAAATGTTTCGGTACTGCAAAATGTTTTATCGAAAGCTGATTGAAAAGACGTGACACTGAAAATTAAAGCTGTTGAGTTAAAGAGTTCGTATTTTATTATTTATATATTAAATGGAGGAAATGTCTTTATTTAATTAATGAAATGCTAAAGAAATATTTGGTATTATTTTAGGGCGCGTTCTTAAAATGTTATAATATAAATACGAATATTTACATTATAGCATTTGAATTTTGTCTCTATTTCGGATTGCTTGTAGATTAAACTATATATTTATAGAAAATGACTATAATAAAAAAATATTATACAACATTATATATAAAATAATTCGTTCTTGAAAGGTTAATTTTTAAGAAAATATTTGAAAACGAAAGATACAATTACTTAATTGTTATTTAGTTATTTTGGATGTAATCATGAATAATACATATTTATAATGACTGTATCATTTATGATTATATATAAATTTATAGCAATAATAATTAAAATAATATACCTTTCATAATTTTATTGTATGTTTTAAGATGTTAAATAGTTATTTTATTTTATTTACAGAAGTTGTAAATGCAAAGTATTCTGTAAACGTTATAGTTAGAAGAAATCCGAAACTTTTATACTATTCAACAATTCTGTTTTTCTCAGTGGTTCTTCCATAATATCTGAAAGTGGCGGAGAAATAACAATTCCTCAACAACCGAGATCTCGCTCGGCGTCCAAGGCGAGAGAAGCACTTCATATACCAGATAATGTTTTGGCCGAGCTCGACGAAACAAAAATATTTGAACTAAAGGAGGTACGCTTTCCTGTTTTTACATGTTAAGTAAAATTTTTATTTAGAATTAAATTATATTTAAAATGAATTTATTTTTCATACTGTATTTTAATAATTGAACAGTTATTGGGTACACACAAAACCTATTTTTTTCTTTAGAAAATCGTGAATAACTGTTATGAATCAAAATTAAAGTAACAGATACATAACATAATAATATTGCAAAAAGTTACAAGTCCGTTGATAAATAATATGGATAAATATTGGAATGTTTTATACTATACTATACTAGTATTTTATATAATTTTTTTTCATTACAGGCGTTCTTGTTATTCGATATGGACGGTGACGGTTACATAGATTTCAGCGACTTACGAGCGACATTAGTGAGCCTTGGAGAAAAGATCGATGAACAAGTAGTAAGAAACATGCTTTCCGAGGTAAAATTTACAACATTTAACTTAAATAATTTATGTTTTGAGTAAGATAGAATAACTTTTTCAGTTCAATTTTGGATTGGAAGAATTTGCCAGAGTGAGCACTATTTGTTGTGACAATTACTGTAAAAGTAGAAAGAGAAAACAGTAATGAATTTACGTTCTATTAATATTGTGAATATTTGGATGTTATACTCAAAGTTTGTGAAGATATTTGGATGTTATACTCAATCTCGCTTAATTGGTTGTACAGATTTCAATAAAATTTAACTAATACATAATGATAATGAATAGATACACATAGGAGATATTTAAAATAAATTGATATGAAGGGATTTAACAAGAGCAATGTTTGATTTTTATTAATATAATAAATGCGAAATTTATAACGATAGACAGAGAGATGCATTAAGCTTTATTATTCTTTTACTGAATGAATTAAATAAAATTTGGTACACCTTTAAATTATATCTTAACACATAGAGTTGTTTATGTACTCATCAACGGTGACGAAGCAACGGGATACAGCTAATCTAGATATTTTTATCCTAAACTACACGCGTACAATGTCGCGATCACAAAATATTAAAGTAACTATTTTAAAAAAAAAAAAAAAAAACTATTTCCATAATATAAAACCAAATATACTATCTAGGTTTAGTTACATACGTTCGATTGTCTAGAAAGTGGGTGACAACTTCAATATCACGTAACAGTTATTTAAAACTCGTTTTGTATAGGCAACGCTTCGATAGTTTTCAATATAAACCCCGGTTTTACGGTATCTGGGTTGTACTTGCATGAAATAGTCATACATATATTGTAATGTATGTATACTTCGTAAGTTTTAGGGAGACAGTATTGTTAATAAATAATAACGTGCAGGTATTTATTGTTTACCTAAGTTAGACGCAGAGCGCTATATTTTTGATACAAGAATGTTTTTTTTTTAATAACATAGAATACTTTTAAATATCATGTAATTGCCGTAACACTTTGCTAACCGGTGACGAGTTAACTCGTCATTGTACTAGCGTGTAAGTACGTCCTTCTAGTAAGACGGCCAAGAGCGTTTGGATTACAAAGCGTTCATAAGCAAAAAATTACTTTTCTTTATATTAAGGTTTCTATCACAATTTTAGTTTAATTCCAAAGATTTCAACTTTGACGGAATTCCCAGTCAATAAAGTACTAACAGAGTAGTATTCTACGTTAATTTGAACAGCAACGGTCGTGAGTTTGAAGTTTGATTAAAAAAAATTACACACACCTATAATAAATCAAATTAATCTAAGTAATGGCGATAGGCCCGCCTCTGAGTGCGTTGGGTTTTAATGTGATCGAGGAAATCTGTGTATATTGAATACTACGTTTACCATAACGTTAACGGTCGACAAATACCTCCGACTTCCCCATTGAGTACTTATTATAGTATATATAAGTATATAGTAGTAAGTACTTATATAGATTCTAACTGAACCGACAAACTCTCTACCGCTAGATATTAAGTTTATTAAGGAAATAATACTGTCTTATCTTTTAAGTTAGAGAAAACAATGCACATTTATAAAGTTTTATTAAAATTGAGCGGTTTCAGAGATTAGCATAACGGAGATCGTGTCCCTTAATTTTTATATATTCAAATAAATAAATATAATTAATATAAGCAACATCACGAGGTTAGTACATAACTACTTTTTTGACACAAAAGTAATTAACCTTGTAGTCTTCAGAACTGGCAACATATGAGGAGTGACATTGGCAGCATGGTATATTTTGTGACATCCATGGTGTTCCTATATATAATGTATATACAACTGTCATAATTTAATACATAGGACGTCAGCTTGATGGCCATTTACGTAAGAGGAAACAATAGAACTGTCAACCTTTATTGATTTCCTTGCCCATTAGCTACAAAACAATAAATAATATTCAGATATTTCGATTACAAATTAAATAATTTATTATTAAAAAAAAAAAACAGGTTTGATACGTATGATATAATAAAATATAGTGACGTGTAATTATAAATATTTTACTGAATTAGATGTTATTTTGCAGGAGGCTATATCGCTGGTTATTTAATTAGAATTATTATATTTAAATGTGCTACCATTATAACGTGTTTCCAGTTTGGGTGCTGAAGGGTTAACACTAGGCTCCGAGCAACGATCTATTAATTTGGCTGAAGATACCTCGTTTAGAGGTGAAACACGTGTCTCAAAACATGCGTGGGCGAAATGAAAATCGGTGTTTAATGACTGGCCGTGTAGTTCTGGCATAGAATAGGCTACCCCTTCCTTCCCGTGGGTGTCGTAAAAGTCGACTAAGGGAGAGCGAGGGATAGGCAGCAGCGTCCCTTTTAAAACATCTTAAAACCTGAGTGCGGTTACCAATCCACCTGCCGAACATGGCAACTACTGACAACCCCCCCCCCCCAGGGGGCGACTTACGCTCGATAGTGAACAGTTAAAGGCTGATATGATGATTAATGATTAATATGGACGATTGTAATAATAATTGTAGTCAATCATTGTGTTGGCAGTCGCACACATACTAATAATAGCGAAATGGAACAAAATAATTCTTATCAAATAACCAGTGTATTTAAAAAACTTTTAACAATTAAACTCAACACAATATATTGTTATAGAATTCTATAGAGAGAAATCGTGGCCGAGCAATTTAATTCATTCACATTTACAAAACAAAGCAAGCTCGAAACAGACTGAAACTTTGCTTTTCTTTTAATTCCTCTTAAGTATTGTTAGTAAAGTTAGAAGTTATAAGGGAACCTGTCGAAAGAGCTCTCTAAGCCCATGTCAATCCACCGCCACGCGCTTGTGACGAAGGGAACAGAAAATGTCCTTACATTCTTATAGGGAATCTAATTTTCTTCTATCGACTAGGGTAAGTTTTATCTACATTGAAAAGAATGACCTTGCTATTTTCTGTAATGGTAGTACGAGGTTTTTTTTTATTATTCTTACGCCCTTTTTACACATACTCGTGGTTAATGTCCTTTTTTCTTTTTATTAGTAGGTTTAGCTTAAGTTTTTTTAATAATTTATGTATATATACTCATTTACAATACTTTAATATATATTAGTATTTTTATGGCTTGTCAAAAAATATTAAAAACATTCGTTTTGATTGGAAAACTCATAACACGAATGTACTTGAATTATAAATAAAGTAAAAAAAATATATACTTTTATACTTCTATATTACTATAATAAATTTTAATTTTTAAAACTTTTAGTGGCTTTAAAAGTATATACGATGTACGAAGATTAAATGTTATTTATTTTACAATTTGAAATTGACTACGCTTGGACTAAACGTAAAGTTTTTATAAAATATAAAAATAACTATTATATTAGAAAATTTTCGAGTAAACTTATCATCGTCATCTATGTGATTTTTTCAATAATTCTAAATCAATTTTGTTAATTTTTGTCGAAAGAATTTATTCCCGTATTTTTTTTACTGATTAGTATTTTTAGCCCATATTTTTGTTAGTACCTATAAAAATATGCCAAATGAATGGTATCTATATATTTTTATCTATATTAAAAAATATATATGCAATTATACTCACGTCTCTTGCTTTTATGATGAACATAAAACCAACATGCTCATATTTCATCGAGTATATTTGAATCTAACGTCGCAGATTACTTTTGTTTTCAAACGACTTCAAAAAGACATTCTCAATTCAGTTGTATTTTTGTATCAAACATCATAATAAATACTCTCATAACTCCGTCAGTTGTAAACTGATTTGAAGAATTCTTTTTTGTTTGAAATATTAATAATTATATAATATATAAATATATATGGTATTACAGATTCGTTCCATTAAAATTTAATCAAAATTAACTCAGTAGTTTAATTTTTAAATAAAATAACTGGTTTTGCTACTACTGGTGCCGGTATTTTATTTGTGGTATTCGACTACTAGAGTACGACTACTAAAACAAACTATTTTGTTTCGGTCAGATTTGAACCCATGACTTCTAAGTTTAATAAGTATCTTTAGTAACCACTGGGCCACGAAGTTCTGCTCTGCCTTCATTGTTCATAAATAATAATATAATATATAAGCACATCCATTGCCTGGAGCCCGAGTTAAAAAAATAATATTTTTTCCGGCGCCTTATTGTTTCGCCGCCGGTTTAATTTACCTTCATGTAGTACAATTTATGAGTTACGTAAACTGCGTATATCGCCAAAATTTGTTCTAGAACTTGTTATGAATATTTGTTACAATATTTTTTTCTTGTACGAAAAAAGAACTTTATTTTGACTTGTTAAGTAAGAGAAAACGCTCATCAAAATCTATTATTTTGATAAATAATGAATGCATTGAATTGCTAAAAAGCAATTATACTCTAAAAATTCATTGTAAAATATGGTCAAAGAGATAGAGAGAGAGAGTACTTGGAAAATAGGATCTTTTAACAAACTAAACAGATACTAAGTAATCACTATAACAGCAATAATTGAATATTTTATATATCTAATTAATAACCATGTACGGACTGTTAAAATAAAGCATTTTAACATAAGTATATTCTAACACAGAGATACATACAAACACACATACTTTTTTAAATTATATGTGTGTAATAGACAATAATTCCTCTATTTATAAAATTAATAATCAATTGTTAAAACCACGTCATGACGGCTTATCTTTCATATTTTATTACCTGAAATAGGTCAGAAGCGAGCGTACCGCACGAAAGCTCATTTTATAATGCAAGTACCAAAATTAAATTTACCGACGCTAATTAAAATATATTCCTTAAGGCATGGAATATGAAAGTGCATTTCATCTATTATCAAGTCTCATATAGTAAGTTATTTATATATGGGATATAATATAATAAATATATAGGATTCTAAAAAAATCAGTCCCTCCGCAAGAAAAAGCAGCTCCTAGCTGCTCTAAAATCAAATGAGTTTTATATCTAGTACACAATACCAAGCTGTGTGTCTATACCGAATCACAAAAAATAATATAATTTGCGATTGTTAACATTCAATTTTGGTACTAAATATTGAAATAAAATCTTTTTTTCATGTAGGCATCGAACCCACTGGACTTTGATGCATTCGTCAACCTCCTAGGATATAAAACTTTGGAGCTTGACTCAGAAGAAACTTTGGTTGCAGCTTTATCTCGCTGGGACCAAGATAATACCGGATATATACCTGAAGAAAGGTAATTTTTTTCTATTTTTTCTTATAGACTTAAGTAAAATCTGTACTACATCAAGTTGAGATTTATGTATAATATGGGTCTATATAAGTAATAAATATAATTTTCTAATTTTAGATAACTTCAGACATCTATTATTTATTTATTTAAGGCGAAAGCAATTCGCAAGTAAACGATCATTCATTGGTTCTAGACGGGAGTTTGTCTTCTTGCCACTTTATTGATTTACCACAATTGCTCACTTTACCATCTCAACTTTATCAACATTTCTATCCGAAATTTATTTTGGAGTGATGAAAACAGTAATAAATCCTTATTATTATAAATTTGATAGCTTTAATATAATTTAATTTCTCAATTATTAAAATTGGGTCATCATTGTTAATCATTATAAATTTCACCCCATTCATCAATGAGAAGAAATTTATAATGATCATTGATAAAACTCTAACGTTTGTCCATAAAAGGTCGCCTTCTTCTTCTTCAACTTCAGACCTTTTAAGCGACTTCAAAGTGAGGCACGCTCTCAATTCGCCAATATATTTTTAATAAAATAATACTTCTTAAATGCCTCTTATGACATTTTGTAATGGAATGGCATTCTTACTTCATTACATGTGGTGAAAATATACTAATAGTGATTCGCAGTCATGTAATTACGAGGCACTATATTAATACATTTTAGTACTTCTAAACAAGTTTTTACTTTTGTTGTTAATAAACTCGGGAGTAAAAGTTATTAAGTGAACATAATTAATACCAGTAAGTTATTATTGGAACAATATTGTGTCTTCTAGCTAGCGTACATATGCTTCAGTTTAAAAGCAAATCAAATATTTGTATCAAGATTAATCAAAAACTTTACAGACATATAAAATATAATTATATTATAGTTAATATTGAAAACAAATTAATTTACTTGTGTAAAGTTGAACAACGCCACACGAGCGAATCCAATCCATGTTCTCTAATACAAAAGCAAATTAAATAAAATACTGTAAATATTTTATTTAACTCGCTTTCCTATCCGTCTCTTTATTACCTTGTCTTTGACAATAACGAGTCTAAATGACAAGAATTTTTGGTAGCATATTAAATTTAAAAATATTTAAATTTAGATCATGGAATTGTGTCTAAAAACAAATTGTTATCCACAACAAGCTAGATGTTGCTTTGCAAAGAAAAAGAAAGATTATAAAAGAAAATGGCAACTACTGGCAAACCTCCCCCTTATGACGGAGGCTATGCTAAGCAGTGGACAGTTAACAGTTGATATGATATTATCCTCATCTGGCGCTGAGTTTAGATATAATTGTTATTAACATCTTGACATCTTGCAAGTAATAAGGAATAAGATCCGCAAACTAGGTACGAGAACTTATCTAATCTCTGCGGTATTGAGGCGTGTTTAGGAAGTTGAACGCGAATTATTAAAGGAGACGAGCACATTTTGCGATAAACAAAGTATCTTTTATTCAATAACTCAAGAAGCTTCTACAATATTGATCTTATTAGGTTTTACCCACGACTTCATCCGTTTGACTTAACACATGGTGATGAACCAAGATAAGTAGTAATCCATGGCCTTATCTACTTTAAATATTTAAATACTTTGAGATTTTCCCAAGAGACTACAGCATGGGGTTCTTCAAAAGGGGGGTAAAGAGTTTTCTTCAGGGTCGGCAACGCACGCGTAATACCTCTGGTATTGCAGGTGTTCATAGGCTACGGTAACCACTTACCATCAGGTGGGCCGTATGCTTGTTTGCCACCTCAGTGGTATAAAAAAAAATAGTACTTTTAGTCTCTTTCTCCTATTAGTAAGAGCACAAAGATGGTATTTCTCATTCTTCTACTGGTAGAAGTTTGATATTATTCTTCGTTTGAAACACTAAGCACTCAGAGTTTTTTAAGGTCAGATTGACTTTATCTTTAAAATGACTGTGAAACTCGACTTTGTTTGTTGGATACGTTGACATCCAGGATTTTAGTACTTTTAGAGGTAATAATGAATATTTCCTAAAATTGAAGAGCTACTAAATAAATTTATATTATTAAATAATTTATTCTAGCTTGATTATACTTATATACTTCTGTAAATATTTTCAAATAAAAACAATTTCAAAATAGCATTGAACTCATCGCAATTTTATTTCCAGAAATTGAATACCACTTTTCCGTCCTAAGTTTATATATAGAATCTGAAGTGGCAATCCTATAAGTTCTATAATAACAAAGTTTTGCTATCATACCCGCACAGTCAGTCTCGAGAGGGAATGCGAATCCAAACTGAATGACAAGCGTCTAGATCGCATAATAATAGCAATACGATCTCTAAACGCAAAACAAACCCTCTTATGCATAATCTATGCAAATATTTAGACTTAGTTACTGAGCTTGTGACTTAGGTATTTCAAGTGACTAGAAATTTATATATTCCCTCATATTACATTTATTAATGACTAGCGATCCGCCCCGGCTTTGAACATAAATATGATATATTTCGGATAGAAATATAAATTTGTTTTTTTTTATTTGATTTAAAAGGCAAATTTTTGGTACTTTAGATTTCATTGTTGTGATTTTTTTGGTGTGTTGTAATCTGTAATTTATTAAAAAATAATAATTAGCCTATGTAACTCGCTGATAATGTAGCTTTCTATACGTGAAATGCTTTTAAAATAGGTTGAGTAGTTTTTGAGTTTATCTATTACAAACAAACAATGAAATCTTTTCTCTTTACATGCTGAATATATATCCTCGGCTTTGCTTTCTTGATTTCGACCTACTTTATTTCGTGCGTATATGTATCATGTATATATACGAACATTTTCGCTTTGTTAATTTTAGATTTTGCTTTATAAAAAAGCAACTTGAGACTTTAGTTGTATATACATAAACATACATACTGATGAACAACGAAGTATTTAGTAGACTGAAAATATTTGAATTTAGAATGCAGAATCGTGCTTTTATCTATACACTTTTCTTAACAGTAAATATGTAGTAATTTGCTTCGCAAAAACAATGTAATAGGATTGTTGACATAATCGCATACATAACATAATTGGGTCTTTTGGATGTTTTAAAAATCATAAGAAATCTAAAATTGCATACGTTCCAATCTTAGATTATATAGATAGAGCATCGATTCTCAAAAACAGGTTACCTTTTAGTCAGCTAATTGTTAAACTGCCTTGGTTTTTTTATTATTATTCTATATACTTACGCATAAAATATATCTTGACGTATTATTTAATAAATAAAATAAATGTTTACGCATTAAAAAGATGCAGATAATATCTATCATGAGATCACTCATAACTATTATATTTCATACACACAAAATTATATGAAAAAGTTGACAAGTTTTTTTCCAATGTTTTCTTCAATTTTCATGTTTACAATAAAACTAGAGATAGATGTTGTCTATAGACTTTAGAATATCTACGTATATGCACATCCAATACCAATATCCAGTGTTATTGATGGATACAGATGACCGTTAGTACTGTTTCGTCACATCGAGCAACCAACTTTGTGCGAGCAAATATTTGTTTTATTTACTCGTAAAAAAAACTCGATGTTATACGAGAAAAATAATATTTCTCATCAGTCTGTGACAAAATATATACGAAGTACCCAACATTTACAAATAACAGGAACAAAACATTTATTAAGGAAAATGTCTTAAAACATTTTATAATAATTCGTAAATAAACATCAGACGAGTTCAATTACAGTACTTCGGGTTGATTCTTAAGGATTGTACATAAATAATTAATGGTTACGACCCCTAGTGACAGCTATTAGAATACTGAAATAAATTATAAAATGTTATTATTATTATTATTTTCAAATAATATGGATATATATACTTATATCATCATCATATCAGCCTTTAACTGTCCACTGCTAAACATAAGCCTCCCCGGCCTGGGGGTATTGCCAGTAGTTGCCATGCTTGACAGGCGGATTGGCAACCGTGGTTAGGCTTTAGAGATGTGTTAAGAGGGACAAGGAAAAGGAAGTGGTGCCCTATTCTATGCTGGGACTACATTGCCACTTAAATTACACACACATACACTACACAATATACACAATACACATTACACAATGTACTTATATATTGTGCTTATATTATCTTTATAATATTATAAATGTGAATGTGACGAAAAAAAAAATAAAAATATTTATTTAAATAATTAAATAAATATTTTTATCTTATGTATCAGTAGTCACAAAGAAGTACTCAAAATCTCAAAATTTACCTACTAGTCCATGTAGAATATATAAGGATTGTATTGGTACATAATAAAACGGACTTTTATTCATTTTTACACTACGTAATTTTCTAGTTATGAAAAAAAACATCACTTCTCTTATCTCCGAAGTTTCTGAAGCGAAAAATCTAAAATAATTATCTCTTATAAGAGTAGGTATATATGAATATTACAAGAAAATTATCAGTCTTCAAAAACAATCATAATTGTGCAGTCTAGTTTTAAACTACATTTATGGATCAAAATAAGAAATTACGAATTGTGGTATTCATAATAATAACTGTTAATTGTCTATTTCGTATGAGAAATGCAATAAAGGTCATTTTGTGTCATATATATTTATGTACGGAATCCTCGACGTATGAGTTTAACCCGCACTTATTTATTTCGTTTATGTTCGACTAATGTTTCTTTAGGTAAAAATGCTCAGTTTCATTGTGAAAATAATCCTTTAAAAGCGATTTCGATATCATGAATAGTAGAATTTGTTGATGTCTTTCGAACGTGACCGATCAAAAACATTTTATTTATTCATAATAAAAAATGTACACTGATTTCGTGTCAAAGCACTTATTTAAATATTTGACGATGCGATATAAAGAATTATTTATACGTGTACAGTAAAGCTGGATTCAGGTTTATTAAAATTCTCAATGCAATCTGTGTTTTACGACGCCGCCGAATAGGCGTTCATATAATTCCAGGGGAAAATTTGACTTGAAGACAAATACGAAAACATTTGTAGGCAGTACACACGGTAGTAAAATAAAATTATGTGTTTCACTTTAAATCTACACTTTGTTTTCTTTAAATTGATTTTCTATTGTTGTAACGAAAATTGTTATTTTTAAACGGAGCAAAGGCAAAAAAGGTTTCACTAGAGGGAGACTTTGTACACAAGTCGTTTGCTTAGGTAACTCTGTCCCTTTCGTGTTTCTACCGTAAGTAGTAGTGTTTGCAGGGCTGTGTTTTGGTTTGAAGGCAGGGATATTGCTGTAATTTTACAGGGAACAGAGGTATAACATTTTACTCCTCAGAAATGGCAACGCATGGGGGGTATCAAGGGCGAAACAGTTTACTCTATTATGACCATGGTACTGTTCCTTTATAAGCAACAGTTACCGCTTTCCATCAGGTGGGCTGTCAGCTTGTTTGCCATTATAATTTGCAGAAAATAAGGGTATTCAGTAATGAACATCTGAGTCATAGATAGACATGGAATGAATAAAAGATAAGAGTCTAAAAAATATGTGAAAATTTGCGTTTTTTTATCTCTGTCTCACATTGCCTTAAATATAATTGTAATGTTGCATTTTCCTGGGTTAAAAATAATTCAATAAAGAAATTGTTTTTATTAACAATAAAATAAATTGTATGTATACTTTCAGAATTCGACACGATCTTATGACATGGGGAGATCGTTTCACTGAAAAGGAAGCCGACTATGCTTTGGATGAAGCGCCTATAGTGCAAAAGAATGGCACACCAATGATCGACTACGTACGTTTTTGCAGTCAATTGTGCGGTCTTAGGAAGGCAAATAAAAGTAACGAATGATTCTGGAATATTTGCATAACATTTCTAATGTAGGCAATGGTTGCGCTTATTTTAAAAAAGTTTAATATTACAAATATTTGTTATAATTTATCTATTTGTTATATTTATATAAATATTATTAGTTATATTACATTTTCAGTTTTAAATAAAATTTATAAAAAATGTTTGTAACTGTTTTTATAATAATGTAATGGAATAATATTACATGTAATTAATATAATTTAAGATTTTGTTATTTTTTCAATAAATAAAATTATATTTCATGTTCTTTTTATGAATAATATAATTAAAAAATCCTTCACTTCCAACCGTTGTATGTATCTGTAATCTATAGTAGTGTTAGAATAATATTATTAATATTGTTTAAAACTACATTTTTAAAAACATCACAGGGATTTGGAAAAATTTACTTAAATTGAATAAAATTTATATGATTATAATTAATAAGTTTGAAAATACATTTTAAAAATATAACAACAGTTTGGAGAAATTGATTTTGATGTAATTTAAATTGTGTAAAGTGGAAACGCAACAATTTTGTAAAAGCAAAGTTGTGATGCTTGGAAATGAAGCGTTTTCAAATGGGCTCTTGCGAAATAGAGAAGTTTGAACAAGTAATAACCGACTGTCATGAATTCAACTTCGTCGGCTTTTTGGAGTTTTAAAAATGTACTCTATATCTTCATTATTTACTAGACGCCAAAATATATTATTCATCAGTAAATTATACATTTATTTAATATCTAATCTTTATGAGAGTTCGTTATGGTGGAAATGTACAAATCAACCATAAATATTGATATTAAAATTCAGATTTCAAATTGAAGAATTTCTATAAATTTTAAATTAATGTTTTTTTATGTACATTATTAATTTTTTTTTTTTTGCTTTTATGAAGTACTAAAATACAAAACTTCTGACATATAAATAAGGAAGTGACATTTTGTATAACTAAAGTTATCAAGTGGAGCATCATATATTGTCATTGTTGCTGTTCAAGTGACGGTTCTATTTTCCAGCAAGCGGATTATCTACATATTTGGCATTTTTATACCACTTAGAATGGCAAACAACCTCACGTGATGGAAAGTGGTAACTGTCACCTATAGATATGAACAGTACCATAAACATATAATTTCTAATTTATATAAAAAAGAAATTAAGAAAACTTGTTTCTATTTACATTATTCATTTCAAACGTCACGAAGCAAACCTAGTCAGTCTGAAAATCTATAAAAATGATACCAAAATATTATATTAGTGTTGTGTAGAAAATTTTCAAATTCTCGGAATAAATATTAACAAGCAACTCACTCAAGATGCTCCTTGTAAATGTCGAAGTCTGTGAACACGAGCTCGACGATTTGGTGCGGCGCCGCGACGAAGGTGTAGAGCAGGCAGTCGATCCGCGCCGGGTACGGCCGCGGGTAGTCGGGGCTGCTGAACGTACCACGCTCCTTGCCGTACGTGGACGTGAACCGAAGACATGTACAACCTGCGACAAACATATTATTGATCAATAGATATGTCGCAGTCAAATAGCTTAATTCACCTAAACAGCCTAGCCTTTTTACTAAATGGCGCTGTTTAACTAGCGGTCCGAAAAATATTCAGCCATTTATAAGCCAAATATTCAACATTTAACTACTTGCGTAGCCTAGTTATTTAAATTTAGTTCCACTTTTTACCACTTCGCACTTACACTCACACACTGTCAATATGACATCGGTAAGTAACAATATTATTGGTGTTTTTCAAAGCTTGATTGTCTTTACGCAAAAAAAAATAGTACAAAACTAGCGGTAGTAAATATAACTCTAATTACTTACATAAATGCTTTGTTATTAAACTACGCTATTTGATCTCATCATTACCAGATAACAATTGTATATATAATGTTGTATTTTAAAGCACTAAAAACAATTTTTAATGTCTGATATTTTATCTTTTTGTGTTACCTTATTCAAAGAATGGTTTGAGCATCAGTCAGGCAGTTCATTAAATGTAGTATTGTTGTTTACGGATGAATATGATTCAGGCCTCTAGTCGAACTGCGTGATTTAGTAAAAAGGCTAGTCTGCTAATTGAGTGGCTAATTAAGCTAATTGACTACGACAACTATATCATAAAAGAATATTCAATCAGTGTTACAAAACTTTCTGCAACTTCCTATTTTTTTTTATGATTCTTAGAATGATAAACAAATTTGAAACCCTAAAAATGAACATTTTCCTTCTTTAAAGAGCCAGCAATTGGTACTCTTTACCAATTACCAAAATCGGTTTAGAAGTTAAGTTTCTAAATAAAAAAAATAACTAGTTTTGTCACAATTGAACTCGTTTTTTTGTTGGATATAATCTTTAATTATCGAAAATTATTTAGTTTGTTTATTTCTAAATGGAAATTAAATAGTAAATACTAAATAATATCATATGATATAGATCTACATAATTTTTGAGATAGAAAGTACATAAACTATTTTTTTGCCAATCAACATATCTCAGTCATATAGTCAAAGTTGCAAGTTAAAACTATTATCAAATAGTCTAGTAATGATCAGACAAAATCAACACTTTATAACCGTTTCGGTCCTTAAGCAAAACAATCTGCGGGACTGTGTAAACCGCAAATGGTTCTACCTTGATTGGGGTTGGTAATTCATGGAAGGGTTGTAAATTATTCGTCCACATATCCCTACCAGAGGACACAGTTAATAACTAATAGTACACAAATCGTAATTTGTCAGTTCAAATATCAAATTCGGAGATGTATGTGAAGATCTCAGCGGAGTAACTATTGCTGGAAACTAATTTGACATCTATATGTTCAGATGTTTTAAAGTAAGTTCTTAATTTTTCTATATTTGCTACTAGCTTAGAATATATAGATAGTGTCTTCATACAAATGTTTCGCTAAAAACAAGTCGACAAACTTTTTTATTTACATTCGTATGAGTATATAGTTACCATAACGTACATTTATTACGAAGTATACAGGAGATATTATATTGTAAAATTTTAATGAAAAATAAAAACGACAAAGTTCTTACGTATATATTTTAAAGAACTAGATAAACAGTCCATTATTTTAGCCGTGAACTATCCACTGCTGGACATAAGCCTTCCCCGTATGGAGAGTTTTTCCAATAGTTGCCACGCTTGGCAAGCGGGTTGCAACCGCAGTTAAGGTTTAGAGATAAACAGTCCATAATGATCCATAATTATGTTTATCTTTATTGGATACTTCGATTTATATCTGAATAGATATAATTTTTTTGTTTTTAAATTAATGAAAATGGCTGCCATTTTAATTAAAACATGTATATTAATTTGTAAGCAATATCTTCTTTTGTATCAAAAAATCTACCTGATCTGGGATATTTTTAATCCAATTACTTACAACACTGTAAAAAGTGAGTTTGTTTTGATTAAAAAATATGTCAAGGTTTAGTCAGCCAAATATCAAATTGCCTAACTGAAAGTTAACCTGTTTTGGACACTCGATAGAAATGTATAGAGGGAACATATATATAATATGAAGCTACTAGCTTCAACCCTTGACTTCGACTTGACTGGTATAAAAGTAACCTATTTTCTTCTCTGTCTCATGTAGTAAGTGTTTAGTATATGAACTCCGACACTGCTAAATCGACTATAATGAAGTTTTGTAAATGGGTAATATTTGTTCCAAGATGAAAGGCAGGATATTATTATCCTGATAAAAAAAATTTACTCATTATATTATATAAAATGTCTATGAAATATCTTGTAGTTCAAAGAATATTTATTGCGTAGCAAAATATACTTGTTTTGCCAATAGGTAGATATCTAATGATTAATTTAGTCAAATTTCTTGAAACTGGGTTAATGTCTTCACTTTATCCTCTAAGGCATTAAGTATAAGTAGATTAAGTTAATTAGAACGGTATCTTAATTACAAGATTAATTGCGAATTTGTCATTAAATGTCTGACGAGTAGGTAATCTCAATAATTTAAAATTTTCTCTGCGAAAAATAATTATGACTAAATTAATACGGGAACAATATGGGAATAAACGTTATCGATTCCAAAAGTAATCACAAAATCGGTATCGTTATAAAAATGGGTGATAATTTCGCGTATATTACACGAAAAGCACAATTTTAAAACTTCCTACTTTTTGATGTCGCTACTACTCGAATGAAGGTGGCGTCCTCTGGTGTCAAGAAATTCTTGGATGCATTTTTTATAGTGGGTGAAAATGGAATTGTATCCCCGTCTACGTTATTGGTATACGTATATATATTTGAAAATTTTAATTATTTAAAAAGCGAATATTTTTGTATTAATAAACTGAAGTACCTGCTTATGTAATACTATAGTGAAGCAGCAGTATATTAACGAACTAATATAGTATCTATAGGAATGAAACTTAGTGTTAATGATTTTGGTATTGGATCTTTGTCTTTGTAGCAGACAGCTCGTCAATTTCAGTCAACTATTCCAATTTGCCAGTGTTCCTTGATTATAGAGGAGAGGAATTGATGTGAATTATTGAAGTTAGTAGGGCAACTGTTTGGTACTAATTGGCAAAGATCACTGAAGTGATAAATATGCAAGAGTATTTCAAAGAGCACGTTCTTAATTCGATGGTAGTCTTCTAGTATGAGTATTTTTTTTTTACATGATGTCTTCGACAATTACGAAGCTATATTGATTTTTTTCAATCACTAAGGTCTACTCTACTATACGTTTGTAACTAATTACTTCAAATTAATATTATTCTTTTTTGTATTTTATGTAAACGAACTTGGTTACCAAAAAAAAAACATTTCTTTCTTTCTGTCATAATCGCAATAGCTGTTTTTTATATGTATAAAAATTCTAATTATTAAATGCTTACACTTTAAATTGCTAATCCCTACCCTATGTAATAGCTGAAATGATCAATAATCCAAAAAATATATTAGAAAGAGATTATACAAAAAATCTTTTACATACCTCTATTACACTTATATTTGATGCTAATCAACTTACTTATCAAAGACGCTAGGCAGTGCACGTCTTGAAAACAAAACACAGCTATCATATTATTTTACATACAATAACGTGAAAATGTGTTACGAAGTCTAATGGAATATGACGATTTAATATACACAAAGAAAACAAGAGAATAATATTTTCATTGAGGATTTTGTTAAATACAAATCTTTAAATGTAATTTTCATTTAAAGAAACCTTTCGAAAACAATTTTTAGCAGGGCACAGGGCATCTAAATGGTGAGGGGGCAAATCTGGCTAATAGTTACGAGTAATCCGGCCCTAATAGTCTCTTACCTTAAACGCCTATCATTGAACCGAACTTATGCTTGTATACTATCTTTATTTATTTATCTCGATGTCAAAATCAAATATATTGTAATCACTTCAAGCAATGACACTTCAATGCCAGTAGAAATCAGACGACCTTATTGAACGTTAAAGTCATTTAGAGGACTAATTGTAAATAATTAATTTAACATCTAAATAAGGCTTGAACTATAATTGCATAATAGAATTTCTTATATCTATTTTAAAGTTTTGACAATACTAAATTACATTCTAAGAACCAAATAATGTAACTGAAGTTCTGTATTTCGTAATATTTTTGTTATTTCATTAGATGTCAAATTACATCACTTGTGTTGTAACGAATTATATTTTTTTTTGTTACCCAGAAAAAAGCCAGGGTCAGTCAGCATTTCATCTATTGAGGTTAATTAGAGACCGTTTATATAAAAAAAATTGTCCGAGAGATGGTGACAGGTGAGTCTTCCCTTTGGGGGGTTTTGCCAATAGTTGCATTGCTTGGCAGGCGGATTGACAACCGCAGTCAGGCATTAGAAATATTTTAAATTAAATTTTTATAGGGATACTACTACACATCCCTCGCCCTTCTTTAGTTGGCTCTTACGACACTCACGGGAATGGAAAGGGGTGGCCTATTCCATACCAGGACCACACGTCCATAAAATCTAATACGTTCAGTATAAAAAATATGGACATATCGAGTATACTCTACTATATGTATATTTAATTTATTTACTTATTTTTTAATAGAAATAAGTCGCTAAAGGGAATAAATATCATCTGCATAATAAACAAGATTATCTCAGATTTATTTACTGACAGCAGTTCTATAATTAGAAGCCGTGATTGCTCATACTGCCCGATAAGGCATTGGCCGAAACGGTGGGGTACCCGGAAATTGGAACTGTTCCGGGCCGGACCGTCCGGGGAAACTTGCCAGATAACGGGCCAACTTAACCGATCTAACTAGAAATTAATATTACATTTACTATATACTCGTATATTTAGATGCATTTGGAATGTATATTATAATGTTTCAAAGTGTTGGATTTAGGTTAAGTTCTAATGTACAAAATGAGTTCTTGCTAATTTACAGAAGTCTATTTCGTTTATGAATTTGTCCCGAAAAAACAGACTTTAGTCCCACAATATTGGAACAAGACGAATACGGGATACACTACCAGTTAAAACAATCAATGTTTCATCTAAAATTCACTGAGATATCTCGTAATATACACACTATCTGACAAATAATGGGTTTATAAACAATATACAAACAACCTAAATTTCGTTGAAATCATAAAATCAGAACTGTAGATTCGGCATCAGTTATATACTCTATTACGAGTGTAATATATATTTCTGTATCTATAAATGCAACTAAACAATTTTCTCAAAGAAACTTTATATATATACTAACTTGGTAGCTGAACTTGCCGGGTTAATAAGATAGGCTCAAACTTATTTATATTTTTCTGATCCATGTTACTTTGGGAAAAATGTTTGGTTTCTCTAGTAGAATACATCCTTATAATGTGTAAATTTTGGCTTTTTTTCTTTTCTCAATGTCCTCTACCCAAAGGTTATTTGAAAGAGATTGCTTAGCGATAAGGCCGCCTTTTGTTTCATTTCTCACTACAATTAAATGTATTTATTATTTTATAAATGGTGCAATAAAGTATAAATAAATAAATTATTTCGATTTTAACAAATACCACAATAAATAATATCTGTTTTTATTTATATAATTTTTCTTTATTGATTACATTACAAAAAATGTTTGGTACAAAAAGTGGACTTGATCCTATATAGCATTCTCTCCCAGTCAACCTTTGGCAAAACAGAAATAAAATTATGCGGTAAAAAATTGAAAATTGTTGTAGATAAACAGCCACAGACATATCTATATTGACCTATTACAACACATACAATGGAGAGCTACCACGTATTATGATCATATAACTGTACTTACATGAATACAGTAAACAAATATTACTTACATATACAAATACATATATATCATAGAAACATAAACACAAATATAAATATACATATACGACTATATACTATAGTAACCTATCTATTATGATATTTAATATTAATGTACATCATCCTTCTTTTCAACCAATTTAAAAAAAAAGAAGGTTCTTAGTTCGAATGTATTTTTTTATGTTTGTTACCTCATATCTCCATCAGTTGTGAACCAATTTAGAAAATTATTTTTTATATGGATATACTTATAAATTTAAACCATAACCATAACCAGAAATTTAATCAAAATCGGCTCAGTGGTTTAAATCAAAATAACTGTTTTTGCTACAACTAAGGTCAGTTTATTTGTGGAATCTAACCTTAATTATATAATATTAAAATATTATAGGCCGATAATATAATATCGTAATAGTACCAATTAAAATAGTTTTCATAATCTAAAGTTACAAATTTATTTTATTTGAGAAAAGAATAACTTTTGTTTTTATTTAATGCATTATTGATATAATTATTTTGGTTACCTCAAAAGGTACCTTATCACACAAAAATACTAAATTAAAATTTTTACCCATGTAAATGTAAATTTTTTGCCATCAAGCATTTTTATTCGACTGGCTACTTGGGTTTGAATGTTAAGGTATGACAGTGAAAATTACTGAGTACGGGTGGGGACCATGAGCATTCAAATGTATTCTATAATGTTCATAATGTCTTTTTCAATTCAGCTTCTAATCGAATAGTTGACAAGCAGATTGGTAACCACAGGCTTTAGAGATATTTTAAGAGAGACGCTGCTGCCCATCCCTCGCCCTCCCTTAGTCGCCTCTTACGACACCCACGGGAAATGAAAGGGTAGCCTATTCTATGCCGGAATCTTTATACTACTACTCAGTATATGGTAGTAGAAATTATAACATTAAATTTCGAAAATAAATTTGATGAAAAATTTGATTTAAAATAGACCCCTTCAGGTCAGGTATCGGATTCCCATAATGTCGCAGCGGGGACAATGTCATTTGATGGTTATGAGCGATGCACAAGTTGTGCACACCCACGTTTTTTTAGAGGACAGAGGGGTTTAAATATACATATTGGAAAGGTGCATAAACCTCAATCTTCACCTTTAGTAGATGGCAATATAAATCCATCAGAAATTTCTGTAAATTCCGATCACTCAGACTATAACATACCCCTATGGGAAATTTTAAGTCAGAACAAAAATAACGTTCCAGTAATAAAAAGGATTTCACGGGGGGCCAGGATATCGGTGGCTACAGTATTGAGGAAATGCATTGATAAAGTGGTTTCTAACAATGATATGTTAAGTTGGATACAACTTTTAACTTTTAGTTACAAAGTTCTCAATGTAAACAACAAAAAGGAAAGTGATATATCGCTTACACAGAAAATTAAAAACAATTGTTCTGATGAGATTGTTTTTGCTTCAAACCAACATAATCTTTACAATCAAAGTATTAGAAGGACTAGGCCAAAATTTGATATTATTAAGAGTATTGAGACCAAGATAAATGACGGTGACGTAAGAGGCGGTGCGCAGCTGATTTTTTCTAATGAGACCATTGCTCCGTTTAATGATGAAACATTGCAAGCTTTAATAACCAAGCATCCAACTGCATCTGTTCAGGAACAACTAACAAATCCATCCCAGGAATTAAATCCTGGGCTACAAATTCTTGCGAGAGATGTTGAAATTGCTATTATGAGCTTTCGTAATGGGTCTGCAAGTGGATTGGATGGGTTATCTCCACAACATTTGAAAGATTTGATATCTAGTACGACTGGTGATTCTGGAAGAGCTTTGTTGGAGAGCCTTGTGTCTCTGGTTAACCACATGTTATCAGGAGGTATTTTGGAGGACATAAAAGAAGTATTTTATGGTGCTAATTTATGCGCCTTAATGAAAAATAATGATGACATTAGACCTATAGCTGTGAGTACAACTTTGAGACGCTTAGTGTCGAAAATATGTTGCAAAAATATTAAACCCAAGCTTACGGAGCAGTTCCAGCCTAAACAGCTGGGTTTCGGGACTAAGGGAGGTTGTGAAGCAGCTGTTCATGCAGCGAGAACTTTCATTAATTCTGGCAATGGGGAGGTATTTTTAAAGGTAGACGTAAAGAATGCCTTTAATTCCATTGATAGACGTTCCTTTTTAGCGGAAGTTGAAAGGATTGTTCCAGAGGTATTACCGTTTCTAAAACAATGTTATGGCTCGCCATCAATATTAGTATATAACAATCATCCCATAAAATCTTCTGTAGGATGTCAACAGGGCGATCCAATGGGTCCTGTTATTTTTAGTTTGGGTATAAATTCTATAATCAAGAAACTTCTTTCACCTCTAAATATTTGGTATTTGGATGATGGCTCGCTAGGGGGAAACGCATCAGTCGTTTTATCGGATTTGGAAATTTTGATAAATGATCTAGCTGGAATAGGTTTGCAACTGAATTTTGACAAATGTGAACTTTATATTAAAGGTTCGATGTCAGAGGCAGACAAACATGATATTATTGCTGGATTTGATTCTCTGGCTCCTGGAATTAAAATAGTAGCCATCGAGTCCTTTAATTTATTAGGTGTTCCTCTCATGAACGAATCTATTCCAGCATACGTGGATGAGCAAATTGAAAAGTTTCACCGGTCTTCTGAACGTTTGTTTCATATAAATACACACATGGCATTATTTGTGATGAGGTGGTGTCTATTTGTGCCTAAATTTACATATGCTATGAGAAGTTCAATGCTTTGGAAGTTTCCAGAACAATTGATGAAACTAGATAAGATATTAAAGGAAACTCTAATCAAAATTCTAAATTGTCAGTTGGTTGATGATGCTTGGAATCAAGCCACATTACCAGTGCGTCATGGAGGATTAGGCGTAAGAAAAGTTTCATCTGTTGCTCTTCCGGCATTTTTGGCGTCAGTCCATGCTTCAAACCCTCTTTGCGGAAAAATCATTAACCCTAGTTCGGGTTCCGTAGAGATTTGGGGAGTGGGCGAGGCTGTGAATGCTTGGCAGTTGCAATGTCCTTCATCTGATATGCCTAATATATGTCACTCACAAAGGCAGTGGGATGAACCACTCTGTATTAAAACACAGCAGAACCTTGTGACCCATTGTGAATCCGCTGAAACTCGTGCCCGTCTTCAAGCAGTAGCTGAAAGGGAATCGGGATATTGGTTGCAGGCATTCCCGTCAACTAATACTGGAACGCTTCTCGACGATTGCTCCTTTACATTATTAATAGGTTTGCGGTTGGGTGTAAAAATAGTTCAGCCCCATCGTTGTAGCTGTGGAGCCTCAGTTGAAGAGCTGGGATACCATGGTCTGTCCTGTGTGAGAAGTGCAGGTCGAATACCTCGCCATGCCATGATCAATAACATTATTCATAGGGCACTTGTGATGACACAAATACCAGCGATTTTGGAACCAAATGGCATTTTCCGTGAGGATGGGAAACGACCTGATGGCGTAACTTTGGTTCCTTGGAAAATGGGGAAATGCTTGGTGTGGGATGCGACGTGTGTAGACACGTTAGCTCCAAGCCATTTATCTAAATCGTCCTCTTGTACGGGTGCTGCGGCGGTGACAGCGGAAGCAATAAAGAGGCGTAAATACTCACATCTAGAGGGGTCTTATTGTTTTCTGCCATTTGCTGTAGAGACGATGGGCCCGTGGGGCCCAGATGCAAAGAATTTTTATCGGACGATCGCAGCGCGCCTCATCGAGGTTACTGGTGACCCAAGAGCTGGTAGCTACTTTGCCCAAAAGATAAGTTTGGCAATCCAAAGAGGTAATGCTGCCAGTATCTTGGGTACACTGCCTCGGTGTGGTGCGTTGGGAGATAACTTTTAATTGTTATTAGTATTTAAGGAATTTAGTAGGTATTAACTAACCATATTTGTTACTCGCTTCTGTGAAAATTTCTAAAAAAAAAATTCAAATAGTCGTCATTTTAATTAGTACATGTATTTTAATTAGTACAAAACACAGTGTAGAAGGACCCTCCACTGGATGGAGTGACAACCTCAAATGCATTGCAGGAAGTCAGTGGATGCAGGTGGCTCAGGACTGATCCTTATTACAGTCTATAGAGGAGGCTCATGTCCAGCAGTGGACGGATAATGGCATGAAATGATGATGAAGATGATATTCTATTTATTACAACATAAAAATCACGTTCTGATATTGACGTTACATAGAAAATGCAATATAATCTACTTTTCCTGTTCTCGTGAAAAGTGTGAAAAATCATATCTATCTTCAACAGTGGACAGATAATAGGTGGTATAATAACGATGATATTAATTCATAATTTTTAATTATTATTAATTTATTTATTTATTTATTTATTCATTAATACAAATATGTGTACATGGCGGACTTAATGCTAAAAGCATTCTCTCCATTAATTCTTAATTCATACGAAAATGTTATATAATATCAGACTGATATAATATCAGAAAATAGTTATCTATTCCAATTTAAAAAATCGACTTGGTCTGGAAAACTTTTAATTTAATTACTCGCAATACTGAATAAATGTAACGTTTCGTCTTGGTTTAGAAATAAAATGTGTCAAATTGAGCCAATCAAATGTCAATTTAGCTGACTAAATGTTGACAAGTTTTGAGCACGCTACGCTTACTCTATTTATATTATCTAAGCGCAATACAGATATCTAAAAATAAAATAAAATTACGAATTAAAAGTCTAATCGAAGTCGATCTTTGACATAAAATGGCGTTCATTTGACTCAATTGTAACCAAAATGCCAAACGTATTAATAGGAACCGATGAACAAATTGCACAACGTTTCTATCGGAGCGTAAAAGGTCGCTGATATAGCTTTGCGCTGCCGAATACAATCAAAACAAATATAATTAAAACCGATCTCGGAAAGCCCCAACTTTATTGAAAGCATTTTGTGTCCTAAAAATCGATCCCGAAGTATAATAATATTTATTGCAGTTAGCAGTGATCATCATCATCATTATATTTGTATCAAGTCCTTTATGTAGTAAATTCAGCAATGACGACTTCAAAACTTTCCTTTCACGTGCTCTAATGTAACTAGTAAAACCATGACACGTAGGTTCGCTTTAGTATAAGTCTTGCACGTTATCGTGAATCGTGGTGTCAAAGTAAGTATACGTTCTTATGAGGGGTTATAAGAGTATGTCACCACACCATAACTTGTTTAGAAGATAGAAAGTTAAATTTATTTGCATAAACTTGTGTGTGCAGTAGATATATACTGGGTGTTTTAATTCTGTTATAGTTCTAATATGTTTTTTCAAGATTTGTATGCAAATTTCTTTTTGTGTGTATGTTTGACGAACTGCAGCTTTACAAAAAGAAATATTGCAAGTAATTATAACTTCAATAATCGTATATTAAAACTAAATGTCAAATTTATAATAGATAAGCCCTGTAGTGATAAACTAAGAGTACAAAAATTACCACTTCTTTTCTTCTCCTAAGGCTTTAATGTGACGTTAAGATACTCCTAGTCTTAGAAAATATAAAGCAAGACTTTGTTTTTAAATATAAACTCAAACTAGCGACTCCAATATCGATAAATGTATATAGAATCAATTGGTATCTTATCCAATATGTTTAGTTTCATTACATATTGATAAGTAGATACCCACTAGAACTTTGCAACCTGTGTTTTCAACACAAAGAACACCGGGTAAGTTTCTCAGTGTGCTGAGTTAACAGCTGCTCCGCTTGGCTAGCCGGCCAAGACAAGGACTCAGTTGGTTTAGTTTCTATCTACAATTGTTCTTAGCCGTACATTATATATGTTGGAACTTGAAACTAAAACTATAGGTAAAATCCTACAAATATTATGAATGTCAGTGTATGGATATTTTGATGTTTATATATTTAGATATGTTTATTATTGAATCACTTTTATGGGACTGAAATTATTTGAATGATATTTAGTATATATATATATATATATATATATATATATATATATATATATATATATATATATATATATATATATATATATATATATATATATATATATATATATATATGTATGTATATATAATATACATTATATACATTAGATATTCTGTATCGTCCCAAACGGCGCTTCAATCGATCGATTATTCGATTCTTAATCGAATGTCCACACCTCGCGGATATGAAGCGATTACATGATTATTAAGTTGGAGGGCAGTTAGTGAACTTGTCCTTGCACTCGGCTTGAGATCACGTACCGTCGCGAATCAAGAGCATAACCGAACAGTGATCTAGGAGATCATCAAATTACAGATAAAATATTGTGTATTTAAAGATTTGTGTAGGCCTACCAATCAAGAATTTATAACAGCATCCAGTCAAAGGTGGAAAGCAGTGCGGCGCATGAGATTCCTTCAAGTAAGTGCACGTACCTTCTTAAATATTGTAATCGCTTCATCCTCATTATCAGAAGTAAGGACAAACGTATTTCCACCGCTTAACGGTGTCCCTACATTCTTTTTGGTGCCGAAACCCGGGAGATAAATCTCGTAATATCTAAATATCGGCTGTATAGATCATTATCGTTGCATTGGGACTTTACATATTCCGATTACATATAAATTAATACTCATATTTATTAATTTCGTTATATTTTAAATCATATTTTATCATTAAAACCTTAATTAGAAATCGGAATTCACATTCCTGAAACAAGTGGGTAGTCCGCGCGGAATTGTAACTTTGCCATTGCCAGTGCATTGAGTAGGCTTAATTTTACTAATTTATAGTGATTTATTCGTTCCTCCTAGTTTTCATTGTATCGATGTTTAATGTTTATGTAGGATCATAAAAACAATCTTATTTATATCGGTGTTTTTATAATTTATCGGCTTACACGAACATTAAACGTAAATCGTAATGATCATCCATCTATTGTCTAGGTATTTACTAATTTTGTGAAATCATATAAGCAATCTCATTTAATTCGTGCTTATATAACTACTTATCGGTTCATAATAGTTATTGAATACATATTACCATAGGATAAGTACTGTAATATTCTAAGTCTTTAGTGAACAAAACAAACAGACAAATTTCTTATTACATTAATAGTGACTTAATATTAATATTTTCATCGATTCTGTAAATTTATTCGTTTACAAGTTATATTATTGTAAAATATTATTATCAAAAGGAATTTCATTCGTAACTAGTGCATATTTTAGTAATATTTATAGTGAATTTAATATTGAAAACTTATAGATATATATAAATAAACTTAATATCTGTTGTGGAATTATAAATATTCTATTGATAAAATATTCTCGTAATAAATTCTGTCTACATAAAGTTCCGTTGACTATAGAAATTAACATTTACCCTCAAATTATTAATATTTTTTTTATTTTTTGTTTCGATTCTCGAACAATCTCGAATCTATTTATAGACTTGTTCTTCATTGTTTAAATTTGTAAACAACTTATAAATTGATCGTTTTTGCACGATGTCTGTTAATACAAATAAACGTAAACTTAGTCTGTCAAAGCGCAGTAAATCGAAGTATGAAGAATACACAACTCGTGATTTGCCATCATTAAGAAGAAAACGTACTATCGTGTTTAATCGTTTATCTAAGGCATTGCAAATAGGCAATGACGCGAAGTTAGATGCAACTAAGTTGGATTTATTTTTATCGTACTGTAATGAATTACAGAAAATTTCTACCGATTTCGAGAATGCACATCTCCTTATTCTGGATTTACATGATGATTCAGAGTCCGATGATGAGGGTGTTCGTGAGAGTTTTGATGATATGTATTTTAATGTTCTAGCCTTGCAACGTACATATACTAAACCTAAGGTACGGAATGAACCGGAACAGAACAGTTCTTCACATATAAAATTACCCAAGGTCACTCTTCCCACGTACTCAGGCAATATTAAATGCTGGACAGAATACATAAATACATTCAATTCTTTAATAAACGAGAATACCTCATTAAGTAATTTGGAAAAATTTCATTATTTGAGATCGTCACTCTCAGGCGATGCTTTAGCGTTGATACGAGCCTACCCTGTAGCCGGTGAATATTATATCGACGCATATAACGCACTAGTTAATCGTTATAGGGACAAGCGTGATTTAGCGTTTACCTGTTGGCGTGAAATTTTAAATGTGGAATTTAAAATTAATAACGTAAAGGAGTTTCGTCGCTCACTAGACATGATCGATGAGAACTTAAATATATTACGACAGGTAAATTTACCCGTTCAAGAGTGGGATTTTGTTCTTATTTATCATCTATTATCGAAACTTGATACTAAGACACGTCGTGAGTTTGAGGAAAAGTATTCACATATCCAAATACCTTCTTATAAAATAGTTAGAGATTTCTTACACTCGAAATGCGAAGCACACAGTCGTGATACACACTTTACCGACTCAAATAAACCGCATTACAATCATCATGAATCGTCGAATACTCATGTCGGTATGCATGCAAGGCGTGTAAATGTTTCTCACACACTCGTTGCAACTAATGAATCCAAGGGTACTAGTGCATCATCTAGTGTTGCCAGCTCAACAAAAGGTTGTCCATATTGTGGCCAGGCTCATTCGATTGCTTCATGCAAATCATTTATCGATAAATCTATTGACGAACGCATGGCAATAGTCAATGACAAAAGATGGTGTTACAATTGTTTGAAATCTTCGCATCAGTTAAAAACTTGTGCCTCTGTATTTACCTGTCAGAAATGTAAGCGTAAACATCATACTCTGTTACATAAGGACACAATAAAATCGGTCAATACTGCATCATTATTGACACATAACTCGAGTGTCAATACAACTGTGCTGCTAGCAACAGCGATTGTTACGGTAAAGGACCGTCTCGGTAACATTCAAACTTTTCGTGCATTGTTTGACACTGGCAGTCAGAATAATTTTATTACTGAAGAAGCAGTAAATCGTTTGAATCTTAATTTAGTTTCTTCTTCTTACTCAATTAAAGGCTTGGGTGACGTGTCGGCGGCAACTAGCGGTATAGTACGCTGTGTAGTTGGAAGCTTATCGGCAAATAACACTGAAGTGTCATTTGAACTTGACATGCACGTCATTCCCAAGATCTGTTGTGATCAACCCATTGCGAAACTAAACACTTTTGGGTGGTCACACATCGAATCATTAAATCTAGCTGATCCTGGGTTTGACATACCCGGCCCTGTGGATTTGTTACTTGGTGCAGACGTCTTCGCGGATTCGCTCCTTACCGAACGCATTAAGGGCGGTCCATCGCAGCCACCAGCATTTAATTCAGTGTTTGGTTGGTTATTATTAGGCAAAACTTTGTTATCATGTTCATCATTGGCCGCGTTGCAATCGAATGTTGAATCAGAACGTCTTGTGAAATTGGTTGAACAATTTTGGGAACTCGATAGTGTATCACAAGCTAATTCATATACTCCTGAAGATATTCTTTGTGAGAAAGAATATGTCGCAACCAGAACTCGAGATAAGTCTGGTCGATATGAGGTATATTTACCGTTTAAAAACTCATGTGAACCTGTTTTCATGGGATCTCGTGAAATAGCGGAGAGGCGCTTTTATGCACTTGAACGGCGTCTGTCTCGGAATCCTGACCTAAAATGTCAATACGTTAATTTCATGCAAGACTATATTCAAAGCGGTCACATGTCATTAGTACCTGTTTCAGAAAATCGTCGCGGTAAATACTATATTCCGCATCATTGTATTATACGGCCCGACAGTCCTACAACACAGCTTCGCGTAGTGTTCGACGCATCTGCGAAGGATAATCGGGGTAACTCTTTAAATGAATCTCTATGGGTTGGTCCGAAGTGTCAAACTGATATTACAAGGGTTCTTTTACATTTTCGGGAACATGCTATTGTTTTCATGGCAGACATACGCCAAATGTATAGGCAAGTTCTTGTTGCTCCAGCCCATAGAGAATACCAGCGGATATTATGGCGGTCTAACTCAGACCAACACGTATCTGAATATAGATTAAACACCGTAACTTATGGTGTTTCTTCGGCTCCCTATCTCGCTTGTCGTACTATTCAGCAGCTCGCGAGAGATGAAGGGGATTCGTTTCCTCTAGCAAAAGAAACCGTCACATGCGATATTTATGTTGATGATATTGTTACTGGTACCAATACTATGTTCCAAGCTCGCGAGTTGAAGTCGCAGGTTATCGCTTTGCTCAAATCTGGCAATTTCGAATTAAGAAAATGGGCTAGTAACAAACCAGAATTGCTGGAAGAAATTCCACCAGAGCATTGTCTTGTAGAAGCTAAATCTTTTATCGATGCACAATCTTGCACACTCAAGGTTCTCGGTCTTAAATGGGATCCACTGCGTGATTCGTTTGTCTTTCACGTGCAACCTCTTAACAAAGTTTGTACCAAGCGATCCATATTGAGTGAGGTTAGTCGCATCTTCGACCCGTTGGGATTTCTTTCTCCAGTGACTATTCACATCAAAATCTTAATCCAACAACTTTGGGTAGCTGGCGTAGCATGGGACGAAACACCACCTGACAATATTGTTCGTATGTGGACAAATTATGTACAACAGTTACCATCCATTCAAAATTTAATCGTACCCCGTCGTTGTACTGTTGATCACGCAATATCGTATGAGCTTCACGGGTTTTGCGATAGCTCGGAGAAGGCCTATGGCGCTGTCATTTATTTACGTGTTACAGACAATAGTGATCGTATACATACTTATTTTGTATGTTCCAAAGCTCGCGTCGCTCCTTTGAAAAAACTAAGCTTACCACGTCTGGAATTATGTGCAGCAATGCTATTAGTAGACTTATTAAAGTTCGTAAAGGAGACATACATGCCGCGTATCAATTTCTCTATTACTCTTTGGAGTGACTCGACTGTTGTACTGTCATGGCTCCGAGCACATTCATCAAAGTGGACTACATTTGTTGCGAACAGAGTTAGCCACATACAAAGTATAGCGCCTATTGATCAATGGCGACACGTTTCCACACATGACAACCCCGCAGATATTTGCTCACGAGGCCAGTTTCCTCAACAACTTGTTGATAATACTTTATGGTGGGCGGGCCCCACATGGTTACGTAAACCACACACCGAGTGGCCATCATCTTCTTCATCTATCACTGACATTGATGATAACATAATATCTTCGGAGATAAGGCGAAACACCACGTTATTAATTCAACAAACCGCACCGATTAATCCAAATCTCGATCCTTTTTTAGAGGAATTACTCAATAGCGATCTATCATTAGATGCTATTATTGATAAAATTGCCTATGCAGTCATTCGAAAATCTGATACTACAGATTCAGTGTTATCAAGCGATGAGCGACACCAATCACTTCTTATGCTCGTAAAATATATTCAATCCTTGTCGTTTTCTATCGAAATTGAGAAAATTCGTTCTAGACAATCGTTGTCTAAATCGTATCGTAAGCTCAATCTATTCATTGATAACCAGGAGGTGCTCAGGGTGGGCGGTAGGATTTCTCGCTCTGGACTCGAATACGAACAGGTACATCCAGCATTGTTACCATCTAATAATTTGTTTACATCAAAATTAATTCAATCGGTTCATTTGAACAATTGTCATTGTGGTATAAATACTACACAATACTTAATATTACAACAATTTTGGATAATATCGGCTAAACGGGTCATTCGACGCTGTTTATCGCAATGCTTTAATTGTTTTCGACTTCAACCTAAACCGTTACAACCTTTCATGAGTGACCTTCCTAAATATCGCGTAAATCAAGTAAAACCTTTTTCTGTGGTAGGAATTGACTACGCTGGCCCTTTTCGCATTAAAACCGGACCATATCGTGGAGCTAAAATAGACAAGGCCTATCTTTGTTTATTTATCTGTTTGGCTACGAAGGCTGTTCATTTGGAAACAGTATCCACTCTTTCTACCGATGGATTCATTGCCGCCTTACGCCGTTTTGTTGCTCGGAGAGGCAGGTGTTCGACAATACATGCGGATTGTGGAACAAACTTTATCGGTGCTCGCAATCAACTAGTGTCTCTCACCGAAACTGCATCTAAAAGTGAGCGAATTGATTTTAAATTTAATCCACCCTCTGCACCGCATTTCGGAGGTGTCTGGGAGATCCAAGTGAGAGTGGCAAAAACACTTTTATATCGGGTTGTAGGTGACCAAGTATTGACGTTCGAAGAGCTCACCACTCTTTTTACTCAAATCGAAGCGGTCATGAATTCGCGTCCCTTGTATCCAATGAGTTCAGACCCAAACGACTTCCAGGTTTTAACGCCAGGGCATTTTTTAACTCTCGAACCATTGACGTCCGTTCCGGATACGGATTCAACTCACGTTAATATCAATAGACTAGATCGTTGGCAGTTAATTCAGACATTTCAACGTTCTTTCTGGAATAGGTGGAGGAATGAATATTTACATACATTAACCTTACGAGCCAAATGGACGAAAGATTCCAAACCATTAGAACTTAACTCAATGGTCATTATCAAGGATGATAATCATCCACCTCTGCACTGGCAAATAGGAAGAGTTGTAGAATTACATCCTGGACCAGATGGTCAGGTTCGTGTAGCCACTATAAAAACGGACAAGAACAATTTGATCAAGAGACCTCTAGTAAAGCTATGTCCTTTACCAAATGAACCATTCTAGTAAATTATTCTCGTTTATCATATATTTATTTATTTAATTATATATTATTATGAACAAGTAGTGTATGTATCATATCGTTGTATTCAATCTTAAGTTACAGTATCGTTTTTGTCTTTGTTAAGAAAATTACTATCGAATTTTGGTGGGCGGAATTATGTATCGTCCCAAACGGCGCTTCAATCGATCGATTATTCGATTCTTAATCGAATGTCCACACCTCGCGGATATGAAGCGATTACATGATTATTAAGTTGGAGGGCAGTTAGTGAACTTGTCCTTGCACTCGGCTTGAGATCACGTACCGTCGCGAATCAAGAGCATAACCGAACAGTGATCTAGGAGATCATCAAATTACAGATAAAATATTGTGTATTTAAAGATTTGTGTAGGCCTACCAATCAAGAATTTATAACAGCATCCAGTCAAAGGTGGAAAGCAGTGCGGCGCATGAGATTCCTTCAAGTAAGTGCACGTACCTTCTTAAATATTGTAATCGCTTCATCCTCATTATCAGAAGTAAGGACAAACGTATTTCCACCGCTTAACGGTGTCCCTACATATTCACATGTGCAAAACTGCGAAATTGTATCTAGTTGTAAATAATTGATTAAGCCATTAAAAAACCAAGAAGTAATATATAAATTCATTTTTACATTTATGACAAAACAGTAAACAAGCATAGATAATATCTAAAAATATATTTAACTTTATAACTTTTCTGTTTATAAACACTATCTAAAGTTAATTTGAAACTATACGAAATTGTAACTATATCCAAATGTTAATTTACATTTAATTGAATATGTCCAGAATTTGTTATCATTTTGATCTCTGATTTACTCCACTGAAATCTAAATCTATTAAGTTCTATGCATATAAATCAAGATTGGAAATAGTATTGCACATTGAATGAGATTTAATGCTAAACTTTGGAACTGTAGACATTATATCTGTATATCTTATCTTCACCCCAGTACCAATAAATCAACAGCAAACTAAAGCATTTACGGTTAAGCTTTATTAAAGTAAAATACAGAAATACTTATACATTCAAATAGTTCCTTAATGTGCCTATTTGAAAGCCACCCATAACATCCCACCATAGCCACCCATATCTACTATAATATATGTATCTTTAAGGGATTTATGTTTTTGTATGTATTTTGACAAATTCTTTTTTGCAATCGATAAAGTTTGTGTTATTAAAGTCTCTTTGTAAAACAGTCCTGCTTGACGAAAAGCAAAATGTGTATGTAATCTTGGGTGATAACTCCTTATTCACAATTCGTATAATTTTAAATTTGTTGTGTACATGCGTCTATTTCGTAGTTTCATCACTTTTTGTCGTCCGTTAGTGCAATTTATTTTTATTTTAAAATAAGAAAATTGAAATAAATGATCAACCATCATACATCAATCGTTTTGTCAAAAATTATCACTTATTTTTAGGATTTTATACCAAAAAGGTACCAAGGAACCTTTATATTGTGGCCTTGTCCGTTCGGTTGTCACACCGCTGTATCTAATTAATAATTTGAAATTGGAAACAGTTTTACATATTGTTAGCTCAAACATAATGCAAATTACAACATGTGTGAGCGTAGAAAATAATTGAAACAATATTGTTGATTTCTGTGCTAGGGTTTGTGACGGTTCGCCTATAGTACAATAGGTTTAATACCATAAGTACATAGAAAAGAAACAGGGGTTCCTATGGGTGACCGCTGCGAAAGCTGAGCTATTTAATATAAACAAACTTTAAAGTCAAGGTTCACAATAGTATATAGAGAAGACGTTACCATATATGAAATATTGACACAGAAGGGAAACTCCTTTGATGTGTTTCCAAAATGTAGTGGACGTCACAAGAAAATTAAATACATTAAACAAAAATATATTATATTTTATATTAACCAAATTATAGTTTACCTTTTTCTCATCAGGTGTAAAAAGGATGCATACAACACAGTTTAATAAGGTTTATGAGAGCCTTTAAAGTTTTATAAATTCGATAATCAATTTAATAGAAAATACCAAAATACGTTAACATATAATTAAATTGAATTTAAAGAAAAGTTCAGTTCGAATAATAGGCTAAATCCGATTATTGAAATATCTACTCTTCGGTGAGATAATCTATGACGATACTAGATGAAGAGAAAAAAAAAAAAAGGAAGAAAGGGAGAGCCGGCAGATCGGCGGGCGCGCGGGAGTCGCTTTTTAGGAATTGCGCAGTAAAAAAAAAAAAAAAAGGACGGCAAATGGCGCGGGAGTCGTGTTTTAAGGAACTGCGCAAGAAAATAAAAAAAAATAACTAGGATATAGATCTAGGAGGGACTGGTTCAATGAAGGGGTTTGAGATCTTAGTGTATCACTATGGATTAAGTGTGTGAAATTAATCAATAGAAGACTGGAGAATCCGGTGAGCTTGTTCCATTTATTACTACGTAGTTAGATTTTTGACTGTGATCACAGACAAAGTCTATACTTAATATTTTCCCAACAACTATTAAAATACGTATTTAGTCGAGTCCATATACCTTTAGGTAATGCGTATATCGTTAAATGCAATCACATTTGAACAAAGTTTACATCAATATAATTTACGTACTTACGTTATTCTACTCATATACAAAATCCAATTATATGGTCGTTTGATAGAACTTCATCAATTTGATTCAATGTTCTAATTGTCCAGTTTTGGAAAATACTTATTGAATCAACTATTGAACTATTACAATACTAACTAGTTTCATATCTAGTTATTATAAAGTATTTATTTATTGAGGATAATAGACTAAAGTGACTATGGTCTGGTCTCATTGCTGGGGAAACGGCCGTTGATGAGAGAGAGGGGTTATTGAGTGGCGGCCCTGTGGATGCAAGTGCGGTGTGGGCTACCTCCATTGTTTGGAGTGACTGTTTTATGTGTATTGTGGGGCTGTTCCTTGTGTCAGTCGGTGGAAATTGCCTGTGTTCAGTCGTGGGTTAGTGATGGTTGAGACGATGATGATGATGAATTATTTGTATTTATTACACTATTACAGTGTTGGTTTGGAATATCTGTTCATACTTAACGCTTCATGGTGAAGTGTTTTTATACCATTACTCGGTCGACCAGATTAATGATTCTTAGTCTATATTTGATTATCCATGACTACATGTGGGGATTTGTTTTACACCAGATATACAGAGAAACAGCTTAACTGTTGCAAGTGATTTTATGTGAATGTATTACTTTTAATACATTATTGTGTTAGTAGATAAATTCATGTAAAGGTGGGATGTTTATGGTAAACAAGCCTATATTGTTTAAATAGATATTTTGTCTTGATTTATTATAAACTTTAATATTGATTTTGTTGTAGTAAGCAAGCTGATAATAACAACTCTGTGTGTATTACTGATTACTAATAATATTTGATTGTGCTGATATTATAGGTGGGGATTTATTTCCTAATGGTAATAAAAGTATTAAAAGATTCTCTGACTATAGTTACTCTTAACTAGGTATGAGGTACAGTATAAAATTAGTACTAAATGACAAGTATGAGTTATGTATTTTACTCATATTTAGAAAGGAAGTTGTCCTGGCGATAAGGTTTGTGTGTGTTGTTTGTTCATGTTATATTGACTAGACAAGTTCAGACAGGGTTAATATTAGTGAATATTTACTGGATTTATATTTAATATACATGTTTGAATATTTTATGGGAATAGTATGGAGATATACAAGTAGTAAAATATAATATTAGTATTTTATAAATTTAATTATTGAGTTATATGTTTATGTCGGACTGTATCCAAGGAGATATTATCCTATTAATATCAAGTTAGGACAATTACTTTAAATATTAATGAAGCAAACACTAACACTGATTATTCACTTCTTTAATAAATTTACATTAGAGGTTAGAAATCAAATAGATAGCATATTGGGAAAATCTTCACCACACATGTATTTGAGGAATGTTCTTGATAATTGGTACTGTGTGTATATGTTATTGCAAGTACAATTGCAATAAGAATGTTAAACTTCTAATCTTCTGTTCATTCTTGAAATTGAGAGTTGGCTTGGCTACTGATGTGAATATAAAACTGCAGTATTGCTGGATACTATTAATTATTACTGGTGTAAACCATGATTATTTATATCACTGATATTTTAGTTATATATTACGGTTGATATATGATGATTTTATATTTAATTATATTAAACAAATACAAATAAACAAACTTGCTAGTATTTGTTACGTTGACAGTTGTGATAGATAATCAAAATTCAATTCAATACATCAATACGTCATTCAATACGTCATTAATGTGACAGATGTCAAACAAAAGGAGATTATACACGTTATGATTCTATATCTAAGTCTATAGAAAATTTATATAATTTTCTGTTATTTTATAATAACTGTGGGGGAAATATTGGAATTATTTATATGAGAAATTTCACTTAAATGATATGATAATTATTTAAAGACCTAATTTCTTAGGGATTTAATCATAATGATTTAAAACTAGAACATTTGTTTATCTAAGAAATCCTCTTAGTAAATAGATTTTACTAAGACACCAAAAGGAAGTAGATATAGTATAACTATAATACAGCTACAATAATTGTATGGGACTTGTGCTGTCCTCCTGGTATGGTAGGTAGGTGTAGGAAATAATAAACAATAATATGTCACAATGCGACTCACACGACCACCCGCCCGGACGTCACCCAGAGGAGTGGCAGGAGTGGGGGGACTTGCAGTCTCAACTTTAATGAGTACATCACATCTCTCCCTTTTCAAAATATTTTAAATTAATAATAGAATATGAATATTTTTACTCTAGGAAACTTAATTATTATTTTTTAAGCATTTTTGAATAGTCATTTTTTTTATAAATCTACCGCCCATTCGGAATGCAATTTCAGCTAAGAAGAACGGGCAAGAAACTTAGCTGTTGCTTTTTTCAAACAAAGTTGAGTTTACAACAAAATGTGAAAGGATACAATTACTCACAAATTTCATATAGATACAACTACAACAATATAGTTTTACATTACAGTCATAGGTAACTAAAATAATGTCATGATATTACCATATATATTATGTTACAAAATATAACTTAGGCAACTAAATATAATAAGACTGGTTTGTATAAAAATAACTATATGATTATTTCCTCTCGAAGTCCATCGAGATCTTTTTTTTCATCATCCTTATAATTTCTTACTGATCTTCCATCTTCTTAAGTATATTATTGTGTATATTTCATCTCAATTCTTGTCTAGTCCCATAATTTCTTATAGATATAGCGCCAATAAGTATATGTATACAGGGATTGAAGTATCGCATACTCGTATATATTTTCTTTAATTATATTCCGAATACACTTTCTCCTATTTTCAATATCTATGTCACTATATCTTTCCCTTCCAATTTTAAAATGTTCTTTTATTGATTTGTCTCTACCATTCTAAATAAATCTCCTTATTCTTAGCATTTACAATAGAAGAGATTTTATCTCTAATGACAAATCAATAATGTGGCATAATATTGAAACTTATGAGCTATAGCAGGAGTTTATCCCTCCAGTCAGATTTTGGGTTTTAATTTATTTGTACACGTATTATAATGTCACATTTTTGTATTCTACTTGCTTCGTTCTACTGCGGTCAATATGGTGTCGAATAGTATAGTTTAATATCAAATTCTAAGCAGTTATCCAATGTTGTGCTGAATAAAGTGTCAAGTCTTGTAAAATTTCTTTTACTTATGTACTCTTAAGAAGATTTATGGTCTTATACTAAGTATATCAGAATTCCAATTAATAATTCCTACAATACATATACTGACAATATTAGAGACGTTACTATTTATAATCTCAATATTTACATAAGTATGTCACATTTATTATAGTTTAGACATCGATTAATTTTAGGAATGTTACATAATATATTGTTTTAGATCAGATGTAATGTAGACAAAATTTTATTTCTTCATGAACATTGATTACGACATCTATTATATGTACCAAAACTGATATCAATCCTTTGTACCTTGATACATAATCTACTGTTTACGGCAACAGTGCCGGGGTGCCAGAATAATTATCCTGAGTCGTAGCGAATGCTCGTTTACGCTATCTCAAATGAAATAAAAGTAGAAAACCATTAATAAAGGACTCAGAATTCGTATTTAAAGAGTTTGTAATGATTGACTTTAAGGTTCAGTTTTCCTGGGAGCATCTAACTACTACGTGCATGGCTTATAAAACTTAGTATCCACAATTTACTAACTCTTTTTGCTTGGAAATTACGAATTACTGTAAATGTTTACTTTTCTTTCCAGAACTCTGAACACAGTATATTTAGCGAGCTTACGCCTTAACATTTTATGTATTTGTTCAATCATTGTAGCCAAATTTTGAGTCCATTTTCTTTTATTGTGTACCAATAAATTGATAAAGATAGATAAGTGTGACTGTGTACAACTTGTAATTTAAGATATTGATAATATAGAGTTGTATACATATCTCTAAAATATTTACACATAAAATCTAAATAATATTATAACACATTATCATATTTATTTCTCAAAATAGGTTACTAGTTTTATAACTTTAAAATTTTCCAAGAACAATTGGTTTTCTAAGTGATTCTATAGTCTTTAGGGACTTACAAGTAATACTTTCTGAGATTAGCTCATGCCCTAAAAATTCTACTTACGATTGATTAAACATGAACATAAATCCTTTATTAATACATTATTTGTAACCTACGTGTACGGATATGTAGGTATATTATTTTGCCTTACAAAGTTAAAATACGTTGAACACATTTTTAAACTTTCGCGTTGTGAATCGCGAATTTAAATAGATATAGGACATGTTTTAGCCTTACATCATTTGTTCGAAATTAAAATATTAACAAACAAACAGTTAATCTTGTGTAAGATATTCAATACATGTTTAGGTGTCTTATTCATTTCCTTTATTTGGGATTATTTCCAATTGTTACATTTAAAACATTCATGTGTATATTAATATACCTATTAGTTGGTGGATTTCATGTCTTGCTACAAAACCGTGACCAATATTTGTTTATATTTAAACTAAGGTAAGTCTCTGTTATTAAAAATAAAGATACTTAAAGTAATAAATTATATTTATATAATTTATAGATTTTGACACGTTAAATTACAAGTACCATTGTTACACAGACTAAATAATATAATATTTAGTCACTTTAAACAGAGATTTAAATAAACAGAGTTTTAATTATTTATTGTAATAGGTTCGTAATCGAAACGAAATAACCACTTGCTTGTTATAAAAAAGTTAAGTACATTCTCTCTAATCTCAATTTGATAAAAAGCATCTTTTAAGCCAGGTTTAGATAAAGATAAATTTATTTGCATAAACAAATAAATTTATCTTGTTGTGTGTGTGCAGTAAATACATATTAGGTATTTTAATTATGTAGTAATTGTAACATGTTTTTTACCAAGATTAGCATGCACATTTTTTGTTTAGGACTTTTCCCTTGACAGACAGATTTATATTCCTTTTTTCTATTCTTTAAAATAAGTATGACTAGAGAAACTCAATTCGCAGCTTTGTCTACAAGTTCGATTATATTTTCTGTTTATTTGAGCTATACTATTTTATTTTACTAAATACTTGATTTTATGATCAATATCTAACTGATGTTCATTTAGATATTGAATTTGAATTTTGGATTTTTTTGTTTGTTTTGTGTTTAGTAAATTAATATACAACTTAATTGTAATATATAAAGAATCATAGCAGTCTCTTAGGTACACAATAAGCTACGAGTACAATTTTTCTCTACTTCTTCCAAATCCAACCAAGACTGACATTTTAAATGGGCCCAGTACATCAGCGAGTCTTTAGGACTATATGTCCTAGAATTTTGTCAGATTTTTCTTGATTAGTTTTTTTTTTAAGTAGTCCTAGGTTTTGTCGACTATTATTATTATTGTTACTTTTGTACCCCAATTGATGGGTATGTTACTTTTGTACCCGAATTAATGGGTATGTTAGTTTTGTATCCGAATTGATGGGTATGTTAGTTTTGTACCCGAATTTATGGGTATACTAGTTTTGTACCCAAATCAATGGGTATGTTTAATGTAACTCCATCACTTTGGCAAGATATATATTTTATAGTGGAATAGAGGATGGTTAACATTTAGTTCCACCATTTTGACAAGATATTTTATAATAGAATAGAGTTACACTTAGTTCCACAATTTTGGCAAGATATTTTATAATGGAATAGAGTATGGTTAACATTTAGTTCCACAATTTTGGCAAGATATTTTATAATGGAATAGAGTATGGTTAACATTTAGTTCCACAATTTTGGCAAGATATTTTATAATGGAATAGAGTATGGTTAACATTTAGTTCCACAATTTTGGCAAGATATTTTATAATGGAATAGAGTATGGTTAACATTTAGTTCCACTATTTTGGCAAGATATTTTATAATGGAATAGAGTATGGTTAACATTTAGTTCCACTATTTTGGCAAGATATTTTATAATGGAATAGAGTATGGTTAACATTTAGTTCCACTATTTTGGCAAGATATTTTATAATGGAATAGAGTATGGTTAACATTTAGTTCCACAATTTTGGCAAGATATTTTATAATGGAATAGAGTATGGTTAACATTTAGTTCCACAATTTTGGCAAGATATTTTATAATGGAATAGAGTATGGTTAACATTTAGTTCCACTATTTTGGCAAGATATTTTATAGTGGAATAGAGTATGTTCAACATTCAGTATGAATGTAGTTATAGGAGAGTTGAATGATTGTTAGGTAACTTTATTTATTTTTTACTTGATGGATTATTTGGTTTATACTATTTATTTCGCCATATAACTAGCGCTAGCACATTCATGCACTTATTTCGATTAGTGCGATATTGCTTTTGACCTAAATGGCTTATAAATCCACACTTTTAGCAGAAGTTATTTCTTGCAACACATTAAATAACTATTTTGATATGTACTCTCGCATTTCATACACCGTATATTCTTTTCGTTTGAAATCTCTTTACAAGATTTGGTTTCTTTGGTGTCCTTTTACTGATCTTTCATCAGTCTCTATTGAATTGCTTCCACAATATTTATTTCTATTTTAGTAGAATTATCTTTTAACTTAAGATCTGAGGAAATGCATTTTTCTACGATTTGACAATTGAGATGTCATAATAAGACAATTTGCAAAACGGGAATTTTATGGGTGGTACATTATTTATACGTATTTACAATTTAAAAAAAAAACTGTAATTCAAGAATAAAGGCTTTTTTTATTTTATTTTTTATTAAATGATTATACCTACCTACCGTAATAATGTATGCTATTATAATTGTAGGCAACAATATTGTAAATGCGAATACTTGTACTTGTTGTACAGGTGGATAAATGGATTATTCTCAGTTACAAACACAGCCTTTTGAACTTATAAACCAACATAAATACGTAGGTAAATTTATGTGCCCTAACGGCGAAAGGATAACCAACTCAGAATTAAGCAGAGAACTACCGGCAACGCTAATATTCTGCTGGTTCCTTGTAAGAAAAATAAAATCGTAACCTCAACTCTTACCAAATATCTGTCAAATAATGAAGTTAATGTGAAGTGTTTGAATATATCATAATTATCTTATGATAATTACATTTGTATTAGGTTTATACCTACATACAAATCTATTTATTATGGAAGCAACCTCTATAATCGGAACCACCAATTGCATAAACTTCTTGTATCTAAATAGATTACAGTTTATGTGGAATTATGTATTTGATGGGCTTTGCTCATTCGGATTGTACGGTGTATTTTATTTGTCAGAATAATTACTCCGACTCGGCTAATACATGCAGGCACATTTTGTTGTATGTATAGTCAGTATTCGCTGGTATCCCCGAACCACTTATCTTAAGAATTCAACTGTTATAATCACTTATACTGTGATGTAAATATAAACAGAAAGCTTGCGGTACGATATACCTAGACATCAACAAACGCCGACCATTTGTTTAGGCATGTATAGCAAGTTATTGTACGACTATGATGCGCAAACGCGTTAAAATCAGTCACAGTGTGTCGCTAAATTACAAAACGTACTATGCACCGTAATATGTATTATCAATATTTTGCTCTCTCTATACAATTTATAGAATCAAGTCTTTATTTCTTTTTGAAATTGCTTTTAGTCTTTTCTATATTTAATAAATTGATTGAGAATTAATAAATTATCTTCTCTCTTCCTTGTGAATTTAGAAATTTAACAGTTTAATGTTATTCGTGTCAAGTTACATTAAAATAACAACGCGATAGTTACACACTCTTTGGACTGATTAGAACAGGTAATTTTGTAGTCGTATGACATATATATATATATATTTTTTTTTTACTTACAAATTTTCACCTCGTCGCCAATTTTGTGCTGTCCTCCTGGTATGGTAGGTAGGTGTAGGAAATAATAAACAATAATATGTCACAATGCGACTCACACGACCACCCGCCCGGACGTCACCCAGAGGAGTGGCAGGAGTGGGGGGACTTGCAGTCTCAACTTTAATGAGTACATCACAGGACTTACTGTCCTTTCTATACAAATATATATTTAATCTATATCTTTCACATTATAATTATGCAAAATATTGCCTCTACTACTACAACATACACAAATAGGACTTATTGTCCTTCCTATATACCTATATATAATAATTGACCTGGCACTTTAATGTGTAATTTATCAGTACTTATGACAACAACCAATTAGGACTTATAGTCCTCTCTATAAAGCTACATAATTATTTAATCTGATTATTTCACAATGTGATTAATCAAACCTCTACAAATATTACAAAAGATCTCTATTACTCTCAACACAATAATAGCTTGTTGGACTTAGTGTCCTCAAACTTATAGAAAACCCAACTGGTTATTTCACGAGACGTTGTTAACTTGTGATTAATCAGTGTCTTTTAAAGGACTTATAGTTCCTTTAGATATATCTCTCTGAATAAATAATTGATTAATTCACAATGTGGTTAATCAACAATAATATTATATATAATTGACTGGACTTATAGTTCATTCAATAGCACTCATTACTTTTAGTAGCTCTCGACCTATGGGTTGGACTACTCGTTCTTAGGCTCCGGCCTAATCAACAGATTTAACTTGAACCTTGAGTATTCTTGCTATTAAGTAAATAATATTAAATTGACAATGCTATGTTATGATATAGCAATTATCAACATTATATGGCTTGGCCAATTCCAGGGTGTGGAAGGTATCCCCTATCACACAAATCTTCATCTCTATCGGACTGTCTTCACAGGTGATCTCTAATGTCACATTATAGGGCCGAAGGGTTATGTCCCAACAAAGTAAGTTCTGGTGTCTGGGTGATCTCGCTTCTTGGTCTGATCTCTTGTGGAGCCGAAGGGAAACCCCCATTGAGTAAGCTCGTAACAGGGTGACGCTGGGAAACAGTTTCGTACTGTTAGTGGGTGATCTCTATGTCGCCATATAGGACTGAAAGGGTCATCGCCCATGAGTAAGCTCTCGTGTCGGAGTGATCCTGGGATTTCAGTTCCGATCCTTTTGCCTCTGGCAAACACCAATTTATACTGGAAGCATCGTGGGGCTAGTGGAGCCACTGTAATGTTGAAGTAAATGTACTTATGTTTGGTTTGGAACTGAGAATACTCATTCCCTTATTACCATCAGAGTGCATTAATAAATAGTAATACCCTTCCCTACCTTTTAGGAGGAAGAGTTATAGATAGTTGGAAAGTCTTCCACTGGTCCGGGCGTGTGAGGGGCCCGACCGCTCCCCCATTTTTTTATTATTACAGTTATTCTGTAATTTACTATTAAATTAACATAACTTCCTAGTTACATGAATTATGAGTATAATTCATTAATTATTCTTAATCCTTAAAGATTTATAAATCATCTTCATTATTTAACTCCTATCATATACCAATTAAAGAACCTTTTGGTTATTACACACACAACGGGTCCTACATTACTAGACGATCACACTTTTATTTATCTGGCCAAATGATCAAGTGTTCTACTATAAGATCTGTTCAATATTAAATGTTTATTGTAAGAGTTTATATGATTCATAGGATGTTTGGGGTGTATAAGGCAATATAGGTATGGGGTTATATTGAGGGTGTTAGGCCATTCTTTAGGGTAGATTTTCATTATATTTTCATAGATTTCATTAGGTAAAGCCTTCGTAGGCTTTTCTTAGGCTTTGTAGGTTTTCCATGTGTAGCAAAGTTTAGAGGGTAGTTATTATATAGGGGTGCACAAAAAGGGGGGACCATCACAGGTTCTAAAAGGGGTACTCAAAATTCCAAATTTTTTTACTAGTTCATATGAAATATCACATTAAGAATTGCATTTGTACATTTTAAAACTGGTTTTTATTTTTTTATGCTGCATAGCTTTTTAGTTATTATCGAATATGTGAGAAAAAAGCCACTCCCCACCTCCTTATTTTCAAAATTTTCAAAGCGAAATGTCTAAAATAATTTGCAGTTATAAACTTCAAATATTTAAGATTACAAGAAAAATAAAACAAAGTTTCTAATTTGCGCTGTTATTGAGAATTTATCAAAAAAATTTCCAAGAACAATCATAGTTATTCTATATCCTATAACTATCCAGTTTTCAGCGACAATTTTAGTTCAAAATATGTAATTGCATATTGCAGTATCAATAATAATAAATATTAGATGTTTAGTTTGTATGAGATTTCACGTTAATAAATCATTGCTCATTTTATGCCACATATATTTAAGTATGGAACTCTCGACGTATGAGTTCAATTCGCACCTGACCGGTTTTTGTATAATTTCATATTTATAATATTATATAGTAAATTTGATATGTTGTAATATAGTTAATTTGCTAGAGTAACAAACGAATGTTTTATATTTAATACTAATGCATTATATAATACACGTACTAATTGTAGTTGTATATTCTAACGTATTTCTTTTTCTAAAAATATCTTTATAATAGACAATATTAATTAAATTAATGATCATAAATGGTACCTAATATAATAACATATATAATTTGAGGTCATTGCTTAATTACCTAATCGTTTATTTAGTTATCTGTACTGAAATGCGAGTATACCTAGGTTAGATATATGTACCTATCTAAATACTATGTAGATAATAAATACAAAAACAAATTATTTATCGTCGCTCGTTAAGATTTCTAGTGAGCGTAATATTATTGAAAACATTTTAATATTTATAAATTCTGATAACGTAACGATACCATTTTATGTATGCACATTTGTAGAATATATAATAAGTGATTCACTTCGAGAATGTGTTGATTCTTACACAGTAACTGATATCACTCCGTGGAAGCAAGATGAAAATTGTTCTGTTAATTTCTTTGTTACTTCTATCACAATTTGTTGATAGCAGGGTAGCTTCTGGTGAGACAAATATAGAAGAATATGACGAATTAACATCTGTACCGTGCGTTCTGAGAACTTTGCAAGGAGGCGATCCTTTTCCTTCAGTGGTTGTGAAATGGCAAGGTGAACTACAAAGATTGACGTGGAATAAAGATAGAAGTATAAGACTGGATCAGAATTACAAGCAGCCCGAAGTATCACATGCCTATCCCACAGGAGGACTTTCTGGAGGTCAACAAACTGTAGTTGTGGACCCATTTCGCGATGCTCCAGTAGTGCCAGATTCTTACAAGGTCGAAGATATTAAAGAGTGGTTTAGTAAACAATGTGTCACTTCATACTGAACTTCGTGTATGTTGAGTGGAGTTTAATATTATTTCTGTACGTTCTTGGTAGTTCACTGAAATTAAATAAATAAAAATATGTCAATAGTATCAGTATTGTCTTTTTATAATAATTATTATATCTATATTAGCAGTATAATTTTAAATATATTTTTAATCTAATGATTTGAAACACAATAATATATAACAATAATGATTAAAAGAAGCTTGTAAATAAGTCTATTTTTAAATAAAGGTAAATTTTATTCCATTTTCCTCTTATTTATATTACAAATATAATATACTCTTGTAAAATTATATATACCTATATATTTAGGCGCTCCAGTGATGATAATCGTGACAACAAACAGGTACTAAAATAATATAAGATTGTGTTCCATAAGAAAACGTTACATCAATCGTAGAAAACTAGTATTTCGATTTGAAAACTAAACTACTACATCGATTTTGATAAAATTTGTGTAGGACAAATCTGAAATTATATTCTTTCAGATAAAAAGAGAATTTTAAAAAACAGTTTCTGACTGAGGAAGTTATAAGGTAGCAATCGTAAAAAATACCATCGAATTCAGAATCTACTTCTTTTTTTTAAATCAGTTGATTATTTCATCATATAACATTTTTCTACATGTTTCACAAACGCGACACTTAAAAACCTGTTTTAGCTGTAAACTCAGAGAATACATTTTACCTTGTAATTGATCACTTAAAGCATTAAGAACACGATGCAATAAGTTGCGATGTAACTTTATATGGGATTTAATCGAGAACTTCCGTTGGGGTAACACGTCGTGATGCTAAAACTGAGTTATACACTAATCTCGGTACACAGTCACTTAAAGGGTAGGATTATAGTAGGTAAATCTCAACATTTTAGTTAGTTTGCAAACACAAATTCGGTACAAACAAAGTTTGCTACTGGTTTATTATTAATCTCGTCTCGGGCACATACCGTTGATTAATCACTTGAGCGTAGCACACGTACCTGTCAAATAAACTTGAAGTTACCTTGTTTTTTGTATTTTTCTTACAAAGTAATAGAGAAGTTCTATTATTATATTCTTTTATACCTCAAGTTTTGAAAATTCATTTGTAATAATGTAAGGAATTATCTATAAGCTGAGTAGGCTGAAGCCTACGGCGGCAGATTTTAGTGATGGCAAATTAGGCGCTATTTTTTTATAATCATAAAGTTATATTACATTTCGTATTCCGCATATTAGTTGTGTTTAAAATTTTAAACACAGCTAATGTACGGAATCAACGTCATTGAAACCTTCATGAATAGAGCATATTCTTTTCGAAAAGGTTAGCAACACACCTGCAATTTTTCTAATACTGCAGCTCGCCTGATGGCAATCACTTACCATCAGGTGAGCTGTAAGCTCATTTGCCTATAGCCTATATCATTAAAAAATAAATAACAAAATATTATAATTATTGTGATTATAAACTGAAATATTAAATTCCAGAGATCAGATGGTCAGAAAAATTTGAATATCTTACTGGCGGTAAATGTGTAAGTCCTCCAGTTTATTCACGGTCATTAAATCCTCTTTTTCTATCTGTAGGCAAAGTAAGTAAATAGTTCGTAATACTGAACACTGAATGCTGTACTTAAATAACGTAAAAATCCTTAAAAATAATTTGTAAAAAACTGATTGACATATGTGTATTTTTGACAAGAATGCTTATCTAGTTCTTGAACCCTTAATCATAAGTAGTCATGATTCCTAAAAATAAACTAACTTAAATGTATCCGGTTGTTACATTTACAAAAGATATTATATACTTACGAAACTTATTATAAAATTTTACAAACATTTACATTATTATTCTCATTCATGTCATTACGCTGTTGCCTATTAATTTTAACTATAATGATATTCCCAACACGTAAATAATTACCGTAACAAGCCTATATTGTTTTAATACCAAGGGTTCCATTATTGTTAAAACCTTAACTGTCTCTTTGTGTAACTTTGCAAATAGTCGAAGTTTTCTCGTAAATAGCTTTCCGCTACCAGATAGGTACTTATATAAGGACAAGGACAAACTATTATAATTAGACGAAATTCATATTAAACGCACAAGGTATACCAAACTACGTGAAATATCAACATATTCCTAACATCAAATAAGTATTTACTCAGTCATGTAATCTGCGACCCTTTAGGACAGGAATGAATTACTATTACTTAGGTCTGCATGTTACATCTTAGCCAATTTATTAGTTAACATCAAATATGGTACGTCTATAATCAAACACACACAATTTCATAATAAGAAAAAGAAAGAGACTAGGCAGATCAGACAAGTTAGATGGTGGGAAACTCTGGTAATGATTCAGATTACCTAACTCTAGTGACAACCTTCATGTTTACTACAACGACAGTCGATTATTGCCTTTAACTACCCCATTAGGATTTTTTTGTGAGCATTTTTACTTACAAAATAAAAAATGAAATCATTCGTCGTATAAAATATCACCATATCAGCCGTCAACTGTCTTCCGATGAACATAAGTCACCCCCATAAAGGGGATTATGCCAGTAGTTGTTGCGCTTGGCAAGCTAGTTGGCAACTGCAATTAGGCTTTACTGGTCATCGCTGCCCATCCCTCGATCATTAAAATTCCTTAGTCGCCTTTTACGACACCCACAGAAAAGGAAGGGACGGCCCATTCTGTGCCGGGACTACCCGGCAAAACATATACCTTAATACTATAAAATAAAGATACTATATTATAAAACAGATATGCCTTATTAAGTTTTAGACATTCGAGTTTCATAATTTATAAAGACACGGTCAGTTTTGTGCACAGTAACCCTCAGTATAGGGACACAATTTGTATTTTACGTGACAATGAGTGGGAAAAAAAAAAAGCTTCTGCCACGAAAGCGGTGGCATAACCTGGTTAAAATATCACGATAAATTGGTAAATAATAATACTTTACCTAATGTTTATATTAATTCTCGTCTCTTGTAAACCATACTCATACCTTTTTAAACATCAATGTATAAATAGAAACATGAAATTAAAGTGAGTAATAACAGCTTACAGACTGCTTTAAAATCACAGCTGTAAATATGAGATGGATTTATCAATTAATAGATCCAAACAGCCGGTAGGTATAGGTTATGCCTAACAATTATATCGCAATCTACATAATAAATTACGATTGATAACAATGGGATCCGCAGACCCGTATCGTTGAATTTTCAATGACGGTTAATTCAGGAACACTCGTTAAGTTTTAATAATCCTTTCAAAGACTATGGGTAGAAGCGTTATATAATAGGATAGCAAATAAACGAGGGTATTCACATTGTACTGCATCATGTAGTTACATGATATATTCATATGGGTAAATTACACATAATCTATATCAAATCTCACTGGCTTCAAAAATCATTTAATTATTATTCATATTTTGATAACATTTCTACACGTGTACTTACGGGCGTGCCTATACATTTTAATTATTATCATGTTACTTTATTTGACAGCTTCTAGATTGTCTTAAGAAACTAAATCTAAAATTAAATAATTTATATGTTTATTATAAGTATTTAAGAAATCTATTTCAAAATACATATCTGGTGAAAGAAACAACACGAGTATAAATATTGAATGGTCACTTTTATATACTACTAATGCAAAAATTAAAAAGCACCATGTGTACTTCTACACCCCAAATACTATACAAAATTTCATGACGGTTGGTTAAATCGTTAAGGCGATATAGGGTAACAAATAAACAAACAAATAAAAACTCGCATTTACATTATAATGTTGGGAAGAAGAATCGTACCCTACCTATAAAAAAGGATAGTTTAGTAACAAACATATATGTTTAATATGTTTGTTATTCGATCATGTTTAAATGATTAAAGGGATATGAATGCAATTTGGTACAAATATAGACCATGTCCTAAAATACGTAAATATAATACAGGGCATTTTTATACTAATTCATGTGGGCTTAAGGATGAAAATCTATCTAAAACAACGCTCTTATATTTTCAAGCCTACACTATTTCTATTAGATTGCAAAATCTAAAAAGGTTTCTTCTAAATTTATTTCTCCCACGTCTACCTACTACTAACATGATTAACATAAGGGAAACCACCTACGGGAGGGCGAAAGTCTTCAGTGATGAATCAAAAGATTCCTTGAACCGTTTTAACGTTATTGAATGAAATCAGTACCAACCTTACTCTTCTCTTGGGATTAATTCTTAATACATGTTATGTAGCAATATCTACCCACTATATATAAAGCACCTATGTATTCGCTCCCTTTACATTTTTTACATTTTATTGATATAAAAGAAATTGACCCGAAAAACGACGGCGGGCTCTCATTGCTGCTCATTCAAATTCAAAAATATTAATAAATTATACTTTTTTTGCTGTATCCAATCGCAACTCAAGTTTTTTTTTTTTAAGAATTTACAGGGTACAGAGGAATAACACCTGAGTCCTCAGGAATGGCAACGCATGGGGGTATCATGGGTGGAACAGTAGATATACCATTAGGTTAGCTGTCAGTTTTTTGCCATTCTAAGTTCCATAAATGAATATTTTTATTATACATAAATTTATATAAAAATAACATTACATATAAGTTTCAACACCGCAGTCACATTCAGTTCGTAATTGGCACAGTTCAACAAAGATGATGGGCACCGATTATTTTTGTTATGAAACGTAAAAAAATTATAATATTAAAATTTTTATAATTTTATGAAAAGTACGACCACCTGCTGCGTTATAAACAAAGGGTCGCAGTGGTTGAGTAATCTCGCTTTCAACCATTCTCTAGTTTTCACGACCATTTTAAGACACCTAAACCCCTGTCATGCCGTCTGGCTGAGGACGGCCGCATTTAATATTCAATTAGGACCATTCGGCCATTCATCAGGCTGACAGACCAGTAAGTGCTATCCTATTCTGGATGTGAAAATACACTTTTTGCTCTATTTACTCTCTATTCACAGTTTACATAGTTTTATAGTGGTAAATTTATTTACATTTAATTTAATCAATTAATGTCTTTATTACAATTAACGAAAGAATGAATGAATGAATGAGTATACTTTATTTGCATTATACAATATAGGAAATAAACAAGACAATTTACAAACATAACGATACAATTGTATAAGTACAGTAAGGCGGTCTTATTGCTGAGAGCAATCTTTTCAAGACAACCTTAAGGTAATGGACTAATTGTTGTACAAGTAGGTATAATAGTGCTTTATAATTAAAAAAAGCATCTTTTGCAAATTAAAAATATATAAAAATTATATACATATATACATACATATACACATACATATACACATACATATATATACATACACATACACACGCATACATATACATACACATACATATATACATGCACACATACATATACCTATCAATCAAACAAAATTATATAATCCCATGCATATATGTCAAATATGTACCCAATACTAAGATACATATTAATAATTATAGGCACAAGGAAAACAAACTAAGAGAGAACTGAGAGATGGTTTTATAAAGATTTAAATATATATACTTTATTCAAATAACTGAATATTAGGTATATTTAATCTTTAGGTAGTATCTAAACACTATTAGTTTTTATTTCATGCTATTGTGGAAGATTTTTCTTTTTGAGTATTTAATATTTACTTCTATTAAACAAGCAGAAAATATAATCATAACAACTTTATCTATGATACTTACCGTTATATTAGTTGATATATAAATATATACTGTACATTATAGTGCACACAGATGCTTCATCACATAATGAGAAGTAGTTTTCCTAAATGGTTACTATCGAATGCTGGGCAAGGAAGTGAAGAGACAGATGTTTGAAAACCCTAATAAATTTTGTAACCTAAAAAAGTGGTGCCCATCATTCTATATACTCCGTGAGATCCGATCCTAGGCGTACTGAAGTCTAAATTTTATATAACATAGTTTTTGCGTAACCGTAGGTATCATAAGGAATACCTTTGCAGATTTCATATAACAACCGATGAATTGAGACCATGTAATAACGCCGACACTCAGAGCCTTGAACACCTTCTAAAATATTGTCCCCATTTCGCCAATAGTCATTTTATTCACTAGCTAACGTACCAACTATTAAACATTTCGGAACTATACTTTCTTCAGTACATAATCAAGAAAGAAAATAGCGCTAATTTGTTTAAAACACATTTAGTAAATATAATAGATAACCTAAAGTTATTTAATAACACGTACTGACAAACGCATACAAACTATATTTGAACAATAGATACAGCGGTTAGTTTAACAGCTTGTTAGCAAAGGAGGGCTTATCTCTAAAAGAGATCTCTTCCATCCAACTCAATATAGTTAGAAAAAAATAATTAATTGTATAATATATACTTATACATAAATAAATAATATTTTCATATTTAATTACCACACATAGTGCTTGTAATAAAAATGTGCTCAACTTTACATGTCTACGTTAAACTATAACTCTTTATATGAGAAATAAAAGAAGAAAACCTGATGTAAACCCTTCAAATATATTAAAGAAAAAATGGTTATCATCAAAAGTTAAATGAAATACTATAAAAAATATTTACAATATTTAAATAAACAAAATGAAAATTCTGAACAAGTATTACTTATAATAAAAATAGTTTCGCTGTACACGAGAGATTCAACACGTAACAAATTAATAAAAATATATGGATGATTCTGTCACCGATGATAAAAGTCCTTTGGGATTTTCACGTGTGAGTGAAATCTGTGGACAGAATAACAACGCACCTGAAAAAAATATTATATAAATGTTACTTATCTGAGGTATCTATAAAAGTAAAACTTCACACACGTAGATAGATTTTTAAGAATAATATAATATATAATCTATATTACTTGCTGATAATGTAGCTTTCTATAGGTGCAAGAATTTTTAAAATCGATTGAGTAATTTTTAAGTTTATCCATTACAAACTAACAATAAAATATTTTCTCTTCATGATATTAGTATATGTATATAAATTTAAACGTATATTCATATTATGCATATATATATATAGTGTTAAAACAGCAGCTTCCTTAAATTTTTATTTTTTAATTTAGAGTTTAATAGCAATAATTTTAGTGATAAAAAATCTGTAATTACTGTTAGACCAAAACGGGAAAGAATTTTCACAACTATTGAAAATGTATATTTTATATATGTATGTTTATATACACATTGTCATGCATAAAAAACGCATTTCAATTGAGAGAATACTCTCCTTTTTAACCCCTCGATGCAAAAAGAGGGATGTTATAAGTTTGATATGTCTGTGTGTCTGTATATGGAATCGTAGCTCCTAAACGAATGGTCCTATTGTAATGCTATTTTTTTGTTTGAAAGCTGACGAGATCAAGATAGTTCTTAGGTACAATTTATGAAGATTTATTCCAGCATTAGAAGGTCATCAGCTCTTTTTATAAGTTTATTATTCCAAGGGTTTTATAAATTTTGAATAAATTTATAGTTATTGGAATTTGCTGATAATATTAATAACAATTCTCAAAATAAGGGTTACCCAATTTAACCATGATATAACGCGAAATGACAACCTAAAGACGAATAACCAGTTTCATGTCACAATCATTGTTGTGACGGCCATAAAAACCCCAATAAAAATGACATGAAACGTAAAAGGAATGAAAGGGATTAGGTATATCCCGACAGAACGCCGTAGTTACATTCCGGCATTCATATTTAATTTAGCTGTACCAAGCACTTTCGCTTATTACCTGTACAAGATTTCGGGACCCTACCTCGTATTGTTTAGGGAATCTCACGAAATTACTTCGATATCCTTTGCTATTATGTCTTAGAAAAATCTAATATACCTACATATAGTTGCCATTATTGGTAGGAAACGAGGTTGCTATTAATGGGGATTAACAGCCCTATTGCTAGCAATACATCGCTTCCATGTAGCTTTGCCTAGAAACTCACTGTCTAACCGGCCTTCCCACTTATTTGAAAGTAAATATGGTTGTCACAGGTCAATTCATTTCAATATAATATAAATGATTCTTTACAGATAAATTTGCGTATCATTTATTTAAATATAGTTAATAAAGAATTAATTAAATTAAAAATGAACAATTATATACAAAAAGTATGAATGCAAAACTAACATAGTTAATAGTAGTTGGTATGTTTTAGCCACGATAGACATGGCTAAATATCGACCAGACATTCTGAAACTTATTTTGTCTATGCCCACTTTAAGAATTAATTATTTTCTGACATTTTAATTTTACTACATCTTAAAAATCACTATTAAAATCTATTTTAATTAGTGTAGAGTCTAGGTAGTGTGATTTAAAATAATGAAATATTTATAGTCCAAACTACTACCAAAAGTTCTAAATTTAATTTTACCTAAGAGAGACTTTCTAGAATTTTGTCGACAAAAGTACCTACCTCTGTCTCATCCATTAATTCAGATGCCTAGCATTTTACTTATCTAATGTGTTCTAGTTTAAAGAATAAGATAATTCCAATGAACATATTGAGTATTAAGACTTAAGATTTTCATAACACAATCATTGAGTGGTTCGTAAGATTAATTTCTACATTTTATATTAAAAAATAAACAGATGTGAATGTAAACAACTAAGTAAAGATTTCAAAATTCCAACGGGAAAATGAAAAATCGTTTCGCACGTTTACCATCTAACATATAATTCTGTGAACTATATAAACTAGTTCACTATATTTGTATATATTCCAGTGAGCGAGAAATCTTTGAATAGAACTCAGTGATGGAAGCAATTCCTGCAGCATTGTGCTCATTATTGAACCAGTGCGACAAGCGAGCGAAACAATGTCGGCTCGCACTTGGAGCTACTAGTTACAATGTAATCTAATTCACTACATTACATACTGAATTTGAAATGCAATAGAATTAATCATTTAGCATGTTGATGTGGCTTATGTGGAAATGTAGTAAACAATGAAAATTACATAGCCAAGAATAGAACAAAAAATTGTATGCGACAATTTCTCAAAAAATCGCCTGCTGAATTTATTTTTGACAATCCGTTTTTATGTCCGCCATATTTATTTTATATGATCGTCACTTCATTTGCATCTTGCTTCGGTAAACTATGTCAGGATATAACTAAAATGGCCTAGAGGCTCTTGATGCCAGAGGGCGTTATCTTTACACGAAGTATGAGAATATATAGTGTCGTCGTTTCCGTAGTTCAAAATTACAAAGAATATAATATAAAATTCATAAAATTTATTAACTCGTTTAGACTACACGAAATGTCAAACAGGTGTACTAATTTAGACACATTACATAGTTAAATATTTATTTAATTATGAAAAACATTATCCTCCCTTATTCAGCAGTCATTCAAAAATAATTTTAGTTATTAAATTGTATATATAGAAAAAAAGTGGATACTCTTTGAGACGTACAATTCATACAAGTAGATAGGATCCAGGACTTTGAATTTAAGTAATTCTCTTTGATGAAACAGACAAAGAATCGGAAGAAACAACTCAAACAACCAGATCCAAACCAATTCGGAAAAGATCGTTTCTTAAATTGAGCTGATCAAGGGCAGACTCAAGGGTAGGGATATGGTACTATATCTACATGTATATGCCGAACACACTTTGACGGTTAATGTACATAAATAATACTTTTTTTAATTAAAGTTTTTTTTATTATCGGTCTTTTATAATATCTATCTACCTTAAATACTTGGGCTAATAATTTGGAGTGACATAAATATACATAAATTCTATTAATATAATATTATAAATGATTTATAATTAGAGCAAATATTTGGAAATCTGTTACTTCTAGATGAGTAAATGAATTTGAATATAATTTCTGTATACAGACAGGTAATCTATTCGACAGTCACAGATACATTTACTTTAATTCAAACACATAAAATCACAAATAATAGCTAGAATTATTATATTAAATAGAATGATTGTAAATATATTTAAAAGTTGTTTGTTTCATTTAAACGACATATTCGATTTAGGGGGAAAAATTTTACATAGATAAACCATATACTCTAATTAACACACAATATCTTTTTTACCATAATTTATGTTAGCAAAGTCGTTGAATATAACTAGTTTAAAATAAATATACATGTCGGTCTCGAAGAGATGCGTAACTGATCACAGTCATTTATCATCGTAACCACTCAACCCTGGCGGAAGGGTTTATCATGGCGAGTTGGAAAATGAAAAACTGTAAGCCAAATGTGTCCAAACAATTTAATACACCTGACAGTCAGTGAGCTCGCGTAAAATACAACTACAAAAATATAAACAACTTTTAAATAAACGTCACATATCAACAAGATTAATAAAGGACTACGAATTTATTAATTTAGTAGCTTAAAAATTAGTCGCTTAACCTTTAAGATACTAAAATGCAACCTTTAAGATAATAAAATGTTCAAAAAATTATGCATACTAAATGATTTTTTTTTATACAACTTAGAATGGCAATCAAGCTGACGGCCCACCTGATGGGAAGTGGTAACCGTCGTCTATAGACATGAGCAGTACCATGGACATAACAGTTAACTTTTTCGCCTGTAGTTAACTGTTTCGCCCATGGTACCCCCCATGCGTTGCCATTCCTGAGGACTCAGGTGTTATTCCTCTGTACCCAGTAAATTCACGCCATATCCCACCCTTCAAACCGAAACACAGCCATGTAAACAACTGTTTCACGGTTGAAACACGAATGGGACAGAGGTATCCAAACAATCGACTTTTGTACAAAGTCTCCCTCTGGTGAGTTAAATTAAGTTAAAATAAATTAAGAGATAAAACTATAATTTGTATACAAATTGTTTAATTAAGAACGTTTGTAACTTTTGCTTGTCGGTAAGTTTTCGGAGTGGCAATGTCTCAAATATTTATCAATTTTAAAAAATAATGAAATGACGATAAGTATTTTTGACTGATTATTTAAAAAGCGCTTCAATAATGAAATAAAACGTTAACTATTGAATACGTAGCAAAAAACGTTTATCACTTAAATGTTTCTACCTATATTATATTTTGCTTCAAAGTTTTTTAAATACATTTTAATCATAAAAATTAAAATTTTCAGTAACTGCTTAATAGAATTATTGCATCAGATTATAAGATTGCATGATTAATATTTTAGTTTGTGGGTAAAGCACTTTCTAAATCATCAATCAGAAACATTAAAAATTATTCTATTGTTTTTGAAAATCAACAGATAATTGACAGATAATCGACAAATAGTTCTACACTTCCTAATGAACGCTATGCAAGTCTATAAATAAGAAATTTTGCTCAGAGCTTCCATATACAGCGTGAGTAATTAAGATTCAGTCAAGATTTATGAAAATTCCCCAAATACATATTCGCGCTGACGATAATTGTAGAAAAAACTATTAAATACGAGTAAATATCATAAATGTGAAATTGAGTTTGTTTGTTTGTAATTTTTTAGCGCCTTTACAGCAAAGACCATGAAATTTGTTTAACATGTACTTTACAATATAGGACCAGATATAGGCTACTTTTATCCGGGTCAGTGGACACAACCTAATCAAGGCGCCGAAGTCACGGGTAAAAACTAGTATAATAATAAAACTAACACTGATAAAGCCATTTTTACTTTACATATATATGGACAGATATGTATGAATGGATTTGGATAAGAAATAATAATAAGTGTGTATAAATGTGTATAGTTGTGTATAAATATACACAACTATACACATTCGTACATACGCTATGTTCGTGATTCACTGTTCATCCCAAAGGCTGACTGGTAGAGAATGCTACTAACATTAAGTCTACCTTTTGTACCTTATTTTTTTGGGTAATAAAGTTATTTAAATAAATAAATAAAAAATGCATATATTTGTATAAAGATAATAACAACTTATTAATATCCACGGGTTTCTCGCATAAGAGGAGGATATAGTCCACCTACTATTGTCACGTCAACTCGGCCTTTTAATACAGGATTTAATTTTAGCTTTTGCATCTGTAGTACTAACGTATCACAGTTTGTTCTTTTACTTAGTTCTTAGAACATCCTGAGAATAAAGAGTGATAACTCATTGCTCTATAATCACAACATTTTATTGGTGTAAATTTTTTTATAACCTGTTGTTTGATTGAAATATCAATGTAAAATTAAGTTAATACAAACAAACAAATAAACAAACAAACTTTTTTAAGGAACAAATTTATATATTTTTAAGGCTCTCAGTAGGACTATTATTGTATATTAAATATGTTATGTGTCAAATGTAAATTATGTATTATAAAGATTTTACAACAACAATAACTATTGTAATATATTATATACAAGTATATATATTGTGCATATACATGAATCATCATTTATTAGTCTCACTAAAAATCAAAAACTGCTTGACCGATTTGAGTAATATTTTTTTTAGTTTCATTCGTTATTTTACAGAGGTCATATATTAAGGCTGATAAATTGAAAAACTAAAATAGGTAATTTTGAATATGAAACTATTGCTTGAAATATTTTAAATAAAAATAGTAACAAATAAAAATGCACTCTTAATATGTGCATTACATACATTTTTTCTTTAGGCTAAAATCTGACTAAAATCTGTCTCATTATTTATCGTATATGCGCTTAACCTTAGAAACATATTTATCATAGATATAAAAAAAATACATTGAGATTCCATCAAAAAGACACAAAACAGTGTATTAAATAATCAGAAATGTATTTATTTTATCCTAAATTACATTAATACATTACGCTGGGAACCTCATATTAAGTATAATCTGCTCTTCGATAACATAATCCATGCGTATAATCCATCCATTATAACACAATATAAAGTATGTATAATATATATAAGTTTCTAATCCACAAATTAAACAAATTTAGTTGTTAGAATATTATAAAATAATAATAAGGGTTACAACCTAACACTTCTAAAATAATCCAACATGCGGCGAACTTTACGTTAAGGTTTTCACGCTTCACTGGCGCAATATAGAGATGTAATAAGCCCGTAAGTCCTTAATTGGGTTCAATGACTCCACAAATGTTTGAACTTTTAACAGCTTTTCATCTATGCACACATTAAAGTTATGATATTTACAAAAACACGATGTATATACTCGTAACAACGGAGGCAGAGTTTTGAAAGTTACTCCCAGAAGGGGTTTAAATATCTAGTGGATGAAAGTTTGTATGGAAGTTGCCGATGCGAAATCTCATCGGGCATACGGTGAATATAATGTAAAATACTGGCTGTTAACCGCGGCTTTGCTCGTTCGAATCTGCTGCCTCTCGTTTCTGTGTTTATCAGTAAGTACTTTATTTATAGATGCTTTTGTATCGTGAAATAATTATTAAATTTATAAACTGCACGTTAATATATCACTCAGATAATCTGGTTAGGACAAATTTTTTTAACTGACTGCTTAAAGAAAGAGTCAGTCATTAGGTTATTCAAGTGAATAATTTATATACTTTATGTATGCATGTATTTCTCGCAAATTTTAGCCTAAACAATTTGATGGATTTTTTAAATGAAGATTTATTTTGCTAATGAATATTGTTAGAATTATTTTACTTATACTATAATCTAAATAAAGACATCATAAAATAAATATAATGGTTATAAATTGTCAAAATATATTGTTCGAAGCTTTGTAAGTATAAAAGTAAGAATAAACAAATTGATGTACGCGTATTTTTATTAAGAATTCTCAACTTTTTTTGAAGTTACTTCAACTCAGATCTTTTTATTGTAGGCACCAAATTAATTAAAATTAACAGTCAAAATTTTTGCCACTTGAAAAAAAAATTACTTTAAGATAACTCACCTTAACATAAGATTAAAAAAATATTCACAGAAAATTATTTTCAATTCCCAATTAGTTTCAGCAAACTCTTGAGGGCAATAAAATAAAATATAAAAAAAATATATATTGCAATAAAAAAATACATTTAAAACGAGGAAAACGTTCAACCCTTTTGTAATATTCAACAAAGAGAAATGGAATAGCTGAGTAGATTCTTTAAAAGCGTTAATAAATTGAGCCCGTAGCGTTGCCATTATTTTGTTGTAGCTGACCTGATTAATTACGGAGCTCGCACGATGTCGCACTAAGAAATATATGAAGTAAAGCGTACGTCTGTGGTAAGGATTATGTTGTACAAAGCGTCTGAATAAGTGGATGCCTAAGTCTAGACAGTTGTCTTTTTCACTGATTTTGTCCTTTTTTGATTTAGAGAGAAATAAAACCAATCATTGGCATTATTATGCATTAGTATTGTAGCTTCGTATACGAAAAGGAAAGAATATTACATAGAAAAAAGGATTTCAAGGGTTTTTTCTAATATATATACGGAAAATATAAAGAATAAGACACGACATTAATGAAAAATGTTATGTCAAAATATTAACAGAATATTAAAAATTGTAGTAAAAAATTCTCTACGAAAGGTTTATTTGACTTTTAATTTCAGAAATTATTAAATATTTGGTATTCTATTGTGTGAATTTTGTGAAGATGTTTAGTAACATTTATAATAAAAACACGTTACTATAGATGCGGCCTATGTTCAGCAGTGGACAGTTAATGGCCCCCATAAGAAGAGGGGTGGTTGCCAATAGTTGCCATGCTTGGCAGGTCGGGTGGCAACCGCAATTAGGCTTTAAAAATGTTTTAAGAGCTGCTGCTCATCCCTCGACCATTAAGTTTCCTTAGTAGACTCTTACAACACCCATGGGACAGGGCGGGATGGCCCATTCTATATTGGGACTACACGACAAAAAATCAAACAACTCTCTTCTCATTATAATATTACGAAGACGCCTTAGATTTTTCGCAACGTTATTATAGATGTTCATGATATGACGATCTCGTAATCATATCGTAATGTATAACTGTTACTGGAAATATAATATATAAAATCACCCAATCGTGCGACTTCCTAGAATTAATGATTGAATCTCGGAAAAATCTATTTTTATTATAATAACTATTATCTAAAACCTTTTTCTGTATAATTAAACAAATAATAAACTGAAAGAGCACAAAGAACTAATATTACGTTTATTTCAAAAATTCTTTTATTATAAACAGTTGATGGTGTCGCCATTTAAAGTACCTATTGCTTAACCTTGCTGTGGTTGGAAGTTCGATTCTCATACAATAGCTATAGTGGTCGTGGTATATTATATTTCGTAAAATAACAGTTAGTAACATATACATTTTGATAAACGATGAAATCTTTTATATACATCTACATTAAATTTATATATTTAAATTTCGAATGCGGAATCATGTGTGTATAAATAGGATTGTTGCGCAGAAGGAGGCATTTTTTATTCTATTTTAACATAATTAATATGATATCAATACCGAAATGAACTCTATTTCAACGTAATCACGTAACATAGTCACGAAAAAGAAATAAACGAATTAACAATCTCCTTGCAGAAGTGTCTTAAAAAATCAAAACGCATCTATGAAATTACCTTCGTGATTGTATATTTTTAGAAAGTATCAATATTAATGAGTTAATAGCTCAAGAGTAAACAATGAAGAGCCGTGCCAACCAACTTTGTTTGGCCGCAAGGTTATCTGGAGACTGAAATATTCGAACCCTTATGCATTATTCAGCGACGACCGCCCATCATGCGCCTATATCGGCCATTTCGTGTACATACATGTGATATTGCTTTATTTTTCTCCTGTAACTGCTATATAATGGCTTCCCCCGTTGTTCAACTTTCTATTCATCGTTAACTAACTGTTACTTGCAACTTTATTTACTTTATCATTGGTTTCTTATTTGAATTTAAAATTATCAAATTTTTATTTTATTTTGATCAATTTAGACGTTAATGAAGAAATAAATAATTCTTAATATAGATAACTAAAAAAACAACAAGTACTGTCCAATTTATCATTTTTAGATAAGTTACAAAAATGTAAACTAAACAATTAGATACTAATGTATGAAACTAAAGATGTTACTTCATTCTATAAAATCCAATGTTTAACGTGTTTTTATAATTATAGAAAAAGTAAAAATATTGCGAATTTTATTCTCTAAACAGTGAATCGGAAATGTATTACTGTACTTTTTATTACTCTAGTCATTCGATGAAATACTGAATAAGACATATTATGTATATTTTAAAAGTATAGCTTTAGCTTTAGTCAAAGCTACACAGAAAAAGTAGGTACTGAATAAAATGTATGTGAGTGGATTAAATATTCAAGAAAAACAGTATAACCATTATAACTAACTACTAGTTCAACAACTACCCGAACTTTTTATGTCTATAGTCTCATAAAATACTGATTATTGTTTTATGTTATAAACTACAAGAACTATTTATTAAACTTCAACTTAGAATATTAAAAATGTAATTTCAAATATATTTGATATTTTCGACTGAAAATACTCTTTGTAAAAGTATCCAGCATTTTTGTGATATTTGTTTCCTGTGATGAAAATTAACCTGTTCAAAAGCTGAAACAATTCTGTACAGAACACGAATAAAGTTTGTTTTTGAATACTGAAAAATGCATCCGACCCGTTTCGACACGGGTATAACAAAGGTATGGTTAGGGATGCCGGCTGTCCAAACATAATAAGTATATTTTTTTTAATGGATGATAATGGAATGGTAACCCCACCTGCTCTATCGGTATACACCAGCGGGGCACCAGTAATGAATGATAGGTGAGGATGAAGCAGGTTAGTTAGACCATGGCGAATTAAACATGAATTGTTCACAATGGTTTCCAGGGGGTACCACATGGAGGTCGATCTAATAGGGCATATTGCTAGCAATGGGGCTGTCAAACTCTATAACTCTAATAAACAAGTTTTGCAGTTGAGTAAATCATTGAATTAAATGATAACTCAAACCTCAAAAAGTAACTCAAACGCGGTAGGTTACTAAACTATCCTCGAAAATACGAAAAACAAGGTTACGTGTAGTTCCATTACAGACACGAAAATTTGCGGTCACGATAATTTGTTTGCGGAATATCAACACCTCAAATGCTAGGGTCTACACAATTCTCGAGTATAACACGCAGGAATTACCAAACACTGCCTCGACCCGTACAAACTGAGAAACTGTGACGTTGCTTTGCCCAGGCCGTATTCGCAATTCCGATACAAATTGGAATATTAACCAAAGGAATATATAACTCAAAATTATCTATGCAAAGAGCAATTTCCTTTGTTTGCGGTTTTGACGATTGATGATTGATGAAGCATATATGCAGATTCATATGTTCTTAGTTTTCATTATCATAATTTCAAATAAACATTAATAAGAAGCAAAATAATTCCTTACATTTTAATTATGTAATATAATAACTTAAGAAATTGGCTCACTAACTAATCGATCAACGCGCAGCCGAAAGTACTCGATCTGGAAACACAAAATTTTGTACAAGGATCTTTTTATAAAAATGCACGTGAAGTAACTAGCTCATATTATATATTAAGAAAAAAATAAAAATATATTTGTTCACCCAAAATTAAGTGAACATATTATATAAAAATACGCGCCGCTTAACGATCACGATAACCTTTCTCACGGTCTAATAGTAAGGGACCCGATTTGTATCATTTTGATAAACAGCGCACCTGTTTTAGAATGGTTTGGGTCCACTGTGTTTGTCTGTGACAGTTTTATTACAAACACTCTTTGTTTCCCGAAAAGGCAAGGGAATTAAGATGTCCACAGTTATTCTTGACAGTAGATCAACTTTAATAGAGTTTAGATAAGAACTTGTATATAGGTAAACAACTAAAAATTGGCCGCATGACTTTGATTATGGTAATAACAAAAACGATTTTGTATAATTCGTCCGTTTATAAACGTCGTCGATAGTTTTTCTTTTAGGAATTCCACTTATTTAATAATATCGTATGTAAAAAATATTATCTATTGTATATCGCTGTATCTATTGTTCAAGTGAAATAAAGAATATATATATTAGAAAACATGTTTTACCATGACCAAAAATTGCTACGAATTTTTATAATTATGATATAGTTCTGATGTACTTATTTTAATTATAAAAAGCAAATTAAATATTTAAAAATAATTTCCAGCTTATTTCTAGCTATCTCATAGAAACAAAATTTAAAGATACCAGAAATATAAAATACGTGGGCATATTATAATATTTAAATAATTTAAAATGCAATTCGTTCCAGTTCCCAGTGCGAGTGCCAAGTTCTTCCTCATATTACATTCTTTTCGGACAATAAAACAAGTCAAAGGAAAAACGAAAATGAATCAAATATAATAATATTATTCATGCGTCGCGTAGTGAACACAAAAAGGCACTTATTCGACAAAACTCAGCTACGTATTAATAATCACCCTCTAATCTCACGAAACCATCAACCGAATAAAGGTATTTTTGTAGTACCAGGCAATTATAAGGCTGAAAGGTGAACGTAGTCGGAATCGTACAAAATGGGGGCGTTGAAGAAATGTATTATGTACATTGTAGTCGCTTTTAATTTACTCATTATCCACTGTCATCAAGACAAACAAATATTTTAGTACTAATACCATTATAAATTATATTATGGATTTCGCTCGTGTGTAATTATAAATTCCTAACTTTTAAAAAAGTATTTTAATATTCCAAATTCAGTGTGAAATAATAATTTTAATTTTAGATTAATATCATAAATCTTCTCAGTTGAGTAACTTTTTAATAAATATTTTCAGTTCTAATTTAAACTGAATTAAAACAATTTTTATGCCCTTCTTTTGCCTAATACTCTGCCAATGCCACGTATTATAATTTGACGCATAAGTACAAAGTGTCTGTCAAATATAAATATTACTCACTGGGATTGACAGCATATCCTTCGTCGACGACATTCATCGATAGATGTAGGAGCACGAGCAACGTGGCTGACAACTGAAATAAAAAGAAAAAATATTAATAGGTACTTAATTCCTTTCGATTTTGTCTATATTTTTGTGAAACATGATAATTATTTTCGACAATAATGGATTGATTTTAATAATTCTGTTTGAACTACAGATAATTAATTATTATTTATTTACTTAAGCAAAGTCTTAAATTATCTTGGGTAAAAACGAACTTTTGTCTAATATCCCATTTAAAAAAAAAATGGTACCGTCACTTAAAATCTCTATAAAAAACCTTTTGTGTCCATTACTCAAAGCAATATTTTTTCAAGTCTATACTCCTTTTTGTTACCTCTTTGTGTTACCTCTCATATTTTAAGCTTTTACGCAAAGTAAAATGCAACGAGCTCGAAGTAGAATGCGTCTGTTAAAATAGGTAAAATTCAACTTTATGCAGATACTTGGGGATAATGCAACATAAAAATTTTTACTGAATCGCAATATATAAATACATATTTTTTTTTAATATAAATTGTCAACGCACCAATTAAATTTACAGAAACAGTATGACTGTAATCTCATGAAAACTAATTTCTGAGCGTAGATAGTTAATTCTTTTTGTAACTAAAGAGAATCAGATAACACTGAATTACTGCTTTTAGTGTTTCTAAATGTTAGACTTAAGGAAATAATATGCTAATTTATTTCTAAGACAACAAATTAAAGTACATTATTTTGGTGCTGGCAGTTTTTGCCCTTATCTTACAATAGTTACAGGTTAGTGTTTTATAAACATCATTAATTTAATCTTAAATTTTCCTCTATCTTTCCCGTGGGTGTCCTAAGAGGCAAATAAAGGAACTTAATAGTGAAAGAATAGGCAGCAGTGTCCTTCTTAAAAGATTACTAAAGCCTAACTGCAGTTACCAACCTGGCTGCTAAACATGGCAGCTACTGGCAAAATCTCCCCCAGTAAAGGGAGGAGAGATAACAGCCGATATGATAAAGAAACATTATTAAACAAAAAATACAATGTATACATATATTATATATAACTGTGAATAGGTAAACAGTCTATAAGACAAACTTAGTACGGTTTACCTAGTCATAGGCTTGGTTATGCACACATATGCACACACACTCCGCGACGCAACGTCCGTCTTCGGCCATCGCACCTACAATTCTGACCGCTACTGACATTTCGGACATATGTACCCTCGTGTATGTACAGTCAAGACAGTGTAGATATTTCCATATATTACAATTAGCAATTCTTGTAATATGTACGACAAGGATTACCTGCATATTAATGGATTAAGAAGGATTAGCTACATAATATGTATGTCCGGATATTTGACATTACGAGTAATCTGAACAGCTCAACGGATTATTACAAATGAAGAGACTTTGAAACCTATACCAATATAGCTTAATCACTATTTTAATGAGCTCTACGACGACTTAACCATCGAATTATATAAATCATAAAAATTCCAAAAAAATACTTTAGTAGAACTAGAACTTAATTGAAATATTAATACTAATTAACAAGATACCAAAATAATTAAATAAGAGGTATTATTCAATTTTATTGATGGTGATCATATAGTCCTGGTATAGAATAAGGCCACCCCTTCCTTTCCGGTATATGTCGTAACAGACGAACTTAACTAAGGGGAACTTAATAGTAGAGGATGGAGAGCAGCAACCTAACCTAACTGCGGTTGCCAACCTGCATACCAAGCATGGCAACTACTGGCAAATCTCTCCTTTTGTTAGGGAAAGGCTTATGTTAAGCAATGGACCGTTAATGGTAGAAATAGTGATTCTATATTATTGCATCCATAACAATTAAATTTAGAAATCGCTCTTTTTATTAATCAATTCCTCATCTTAGTTCAGTAAAATTAATAATGATACCAAACTTTAAGAATCGTAATTAATTAATGTTTAAAATGATTCAATTTTTTCATCCATTCATTGAACCATGATTGGGGCACTTAAATACCGCATTAATCTTGTTCTCAATAATTTTGGGTCAGGTGTTGTTGGGTTATTGATGGCTCGACGACCTGGTGTTACCTTTCTCCTTTGTACTATAGATTAAAAATAGTTTATGGCAATTATTATTAAGTAAAAATAATATAAAAGTACTATATGTACTCGGCTTTATGTATTTTTTTTTAATAATTTATGTTATTTCGCTTTTTATGTATATCTATCTATATATGTTGTAATTTGTGTGCTGTAAGTAATGCAAATAAATTATCTATCTATAGATTGATTCTCTCATATCTTCAAAATCTAAACTAATATTAAAAAAAAAGTTGTTTGTTATTGATAAACTCAAAATAATACCTAATCGATTTTAAAAATTCTTTCACGTATGGAAAGCTATATTATCAGCAAATAACATGGACCGTATTTTAAATAACCATGCGAAATCGCAACTTAAATATTTAAACATCCATATTTCGTGCCTAAGTGATTTAAAGATTCAGTACGTCAGTAAAATGTGTAATACACTGTAATGTTCATATATTTAGTGGGACAGAGGTGTCCACACAAAGGACTTTTGATCAAAGTTTTTTTTTTAATTCGAATCATACTAAATAAAGTTAAGTTTAAGCCGGACATAAAAAGTTTTGCTGTATATCTTGCTCTTATTTCCCCTACTTTCAGAGCCTACTATTTTTACGTCTCATACTAAAGTTTCAGCAAATATTTTATGGGCAAACACTTTCCCGAGTACACATAAACCATATGAAACCGGAAATATTTTATCTTGGCAGTTTTTACTAGAACGTGTTAGTTCTAAACAAACTTCTGGGATGTGCAGCAAAAGCGCACTTTAAATTCAGCGCAGCTGCGAGTTAAATTTTGGTTTTATTTCCAACTAAACGCGCCAAAGTTTATGCTTTTTCAAACGCATTTGACATGTACCTAATAGAGTTAGAAACATGCGGAGGGAAATATCTATTCAGCAAATGAAACTCATTTTTCCACACTTATACACAGAAACATGTATAAGTGTGGAAAAATGATTATACAAATCTACTTTAATTATGATATAGTGAAACTTTTACTTTATTAAAATCATTGATCAAGTTATGTTGAAATATTTGACCACGCCTTAATTTAGTACTATAGTGTATGAAATAGAAATCAGCCCTTTTTAACTCCGCTACACACATCCTTACGTATAATTATGAGTCACAGCGTAAGAATAGATTGGGTGGAAGTGACACTCTTGTTATTTTAAATTACAACACAATTAATTTTACAATAACAAACACCACCGAACACAGAGTTATTTAGATCCAAATTAAAGAAATTCTAGCAGTAGAACTTAAAATTTTTACGAAAAAATGTAAGTATCTTTGTGATTGATAATATCGATTTCATACTGTGTCCATCATCATCATTTCAGCCATTATCCGTCCACAACTGTTCATAAGCCTCCCCCATAAACTGCCATAAAGAACGGTTCTGAGCCACCTGCATCCACTGACTCCCTGCAACGAATTTCAGGTCGTCACTCCGTTTAGTAGAGGGGTCGTCCTACACTGCGTTTGCCCGTACGCGGTCGCCACTCAAGAATCTTCTTTCCCGTGACCAGCCCATTGCCACTTCAATTTGCTTATCCTTCGGACTATGTCGGTTATTTTGGTTTCTTTGCAAATATATTGTGTACTTAGAATTAATGTGAAACTAATGAGTGTACTATCATATAATTTAATACTAAGACTATATACTAACTATGGAACTCTTGTGTTATATAAATATTTGCTACAAAAGCTCTTCAGGCCGTGTTCAAGTTTCTTAGTAAAAATACATAATTAACATCATAATTATTTACAATAAATGATAAAGTTCATTGTAAAAGATTAGGAAAATGTTAATTTCATTTTCCAGAAACAAATAATTAAATATCATTATACTCGTATTTCGGCTCCGTTCCTAATGTTTGTTTGCAAACAAGCCGCCCGATTATACAGGACCTTTCTCCTTCAACTAAATTATATCTGCAGAGCAAACAATACAAATGCGGGAAGTTGAGAGGTCAAGTTATAATGGATGCCGTGTGACACGGTATCAAGACAATATGTCATAGACGCATCCACAATTCGTAGGTATCTCAACTAAATGACAGTTTGATTTACGGTTTATAGTGTATTATTCAAAGTTATTTAATGAGATGTTAGATTCGATACGCCATCATAAAATCAGGGGTTGGTTATCATTTTTCACTGCCCCTCTATTTGTTTGACCAATCAATTAAAAATTGAATTTTATTGCTATATTTTCATCCAAATCGATTCGTACTTTCTACAGATTGTCTATAATTTAGAAATAGAAAAGTGTTAAATAATATGTTTTTGAAGTAAGTATTTATTAAAGTAGATAGATAGATAGATAGATAATTTATTTGCACGACTTACAGCACACTTACAACAATAGACATAAATGCACAGTGAAAAAAGATGAAAAAATAAATGAAAACAAAATGCATAAAATAAGTAAAAATTTTTTTCCAAGTACTTCTGGAAGATCTCAAGGTTTATCCGTTTTGCATAATTAAAAAAAAGTAAGGCTATTATAAAACTAAACTACTAACTTTTGTTAGAAGAAACAAATTACTTATTATAAAAAAATAAAAATGGGTGCCATATGAACACATATAAAACAATACGTTAAAGAAACGTATTGTAGAAACGCTCTTATAAAAGTTGTATCTACTCCTACTTAATGTATTGTGCATGAATTTTATATTTGAAACAGCAAGCAAGCTGACGGCTCTTCTAATGAAAAGTGGCAACCGTCGCCTGTAGGCATAAACAACATCATTTTAATAGAATACACGATATATTCAAATTTAAAATACATAAAAGTAGTGCTTATATGTATGTGTACTTCTTTCCGATATTGTTTCAAGCATTCACATATATATATATATATATACATACAAAGAATTAAATTGTTATTAGTTGTCTAAAACAATATTGCTCTTAATTAAATTCAAATATATTTGATCAGTTAAATCTTGATACGATATATCAATCAATCCACCTGGAATATCGTTTCGATAAGCACATTATATGAGCACTATATATTAAGACACAGAATGATGAATAATAGTTACAAGACTGTAGGGAACACACGTCAATCGTTGACTAATTAAGACGAAGTACCCCAGACTTAATTAATGAATTGATAGTAATGTACGAATTGACTGATCCAAATTGGAAGTGTTGTATTAGTTTGCTAATCAATAACAAAGACATTAAATTGGATTTCTATTTGAGTCATCAGCTAAACACAAATATTTGTAATTTAGTTTGCTAGTCTAGTATTTTGAAAATATTCAACCTCTTTACATAAGCTTATTTGAAATCATTTAAATAAGTAACTTTCAGAGTATAAAACAATAACCTGCAATACAGATATTGTAGTTACGGTTTCAATATTACTATAATTTTTTTATCATCTATATCGTCTAATTGGTCAAGCTTAGAATGAAAATATGTAAAATTTCAGTGTATATATACTGAAATTTTACATTATGAGGTTATGCCTCTATAGAGGCATAACCTCATAATCTACAGGAATACAATACACGAAAGATACTATGAGCATAATGGTACATTCTCTGATATCCATAGCGCTATTCACTTTTATAGGCGACTGTTTTCACTGCGAGATCATTAGCTTATTTGCTATTATAAGTTGAATAAAACTATTTTTAAATTCAATAAAATACAAACAACATTTCCTAAAGGAAATCAATTAACATTATAAAATATTAACGTACAAGCTAGAAACTATATAATTTTCCAAGAGAGGACCACGTTAAAATTGCATCAAAAGCTTTGTACGGGTATAAGCTACTGAGAGCAGCAAGCAATAACTCCGTGAAGTTTCTAACACGATTTGCCTGAATATATTTTCAAGATGTATTAAAATGATAAAATTGTCTCAGGAAATGAACACGTCAACTTGTTACAAAGTTATTTGAATATTAGTTGACACGTGATACGGTAAGAAAGTTGTCGTTCATTCTTATTCATTATAAGTTCACATAAAGTATCGTAGTTTCAGTATAACCAATTATGTACTTTTCCTATTGTAGTTCATCAAACTTTTTCCAACTTTAGATTTAACTGTTTATTGCGTTGGCCCCATAACTTTGTTTTATCAATATTGTTGTCGTTGTCTTTTCTTGAAACAGGTCAATGATGTTGATTATTATATTAACATATCAATAAAAAGAAATTAATATTATACTTATTGTTAAAACAGTTTATAATGTTTGTAAACTTTTGATACGTCGTGTAAAATTTATGCGAAAATTTACAATGCATTTGATACGAATTTGTTATATCAGATATACATAGATCAGTAGTTTGTCATTTTGTATCCCATCAAAAAGATCTTCCTATATATTTTTATTTATTGTGCGTGATATACTAGCGAATGTTTTTTTTTTTATAAAAATAACAAACGTCAGTGAATCAAAACAAGTTCCAAATAACAAGATCCCTCAGAATGGGCTGACATCAACGTTGGACCTCTTGTTTATCTAAACAACTGAGGAAAGGCACTATCTATGTGTGTTACTATTGTGGACATATTGAGGCTATTTGCTGAATTCAACAAATCTGAACTAGGAACCCGTATGTGAGTAAGCAGCAAGTCTTCATTTGTAAATATCGAAATATAGAGTAGCAATCAATTTAATACGAATTAGTTATATGTCCGTCCGTCGTTGTAGGAATCTATTTGGAAAATGCACTAAATGAGTGCTTTATAAATTACAAGTTTTACCTGTGACTTTGTCCATGTGACTAGAATATATTGACTGAAATAAAAAAAAGTAACCCGTGTCCATACCCGCCCCAAATTTGCGCCGATTGGTTTTTTGGATTTGGATTAATTTGGATTTGAGTTAGAGCGCCAAAACATAACAAACAAAACAGATACACATTAATATTCATAATATTGAAAGATTTTAAAAGTCTATAGCAATAATTGCATATTATCGAATAACACATTATTTATAAATAATTTTGTTACTTAGACAGACGTGACAAATGTGTATGTATGTATTAGATAATCGTTAAAGCGGATATTAAAAATCTATACACCTGTCAATTAATAGTTATCGTGAGATTTTTTTTTTTATATTTTAGATAATACTTTGCTTATAAATAATTCGTATATATAATGAGAAAAGAAAGTTTGGATCTCAGCTGACAGCTATAAACAAATTTTCATGCCAAACTCGCACAAATCATGTCAGTTGTGAGGGAACTAACTTAGGCAATAAAGGGGCGCAATATGGTGTTCACAGCAAATGGCCATATGATGATAATATATTATGAACAATGTTATTCATGAGATCTACAATACTCAATAGTACAGATAGATTATAACAATAATAAATCTTCACCAAAACGTAATTAAAACACTAATAAAAATTACGAAATTAATAAAAAAATATGTTTAGAAAAGCTATTGTATTTTTAAGTTCTTATTATATCATTGCCTTAATTGTTGTTGCGAAATTTATTTTATTGTTATTTTTATACAATCTTAAGTAAATACTATCTTCTATTCTAATCTTCGTGTATAATATAGTATATCTTGTTTATGTGTGTAAGTATATTTGTTATTTATATATATTTATGTTTATCAATAATTACTAGTACCGCATTCGAGTATTCTGACACTGCCCTATGGTTGACTGAGAGAAAATGCTTTTAGTATTAAGTCCGCCATGTAAACATACATGTACCAATGATTAAATAAAGAAAAAAATAAAACGTGAGATAGTTTTAATGAATGAATTATAGTAATTACTTTGATAAAAAATACTTGAATATTTTTATCAAAGTAATAAATGAAAACGCTCACCTGATTAAATAAACAAAAAATATACGAAAGTAGACTATTTTATTATAAAGTAATCAAAATAACCTTCTGCTTGGATATTCACAATAATATTATTTATTATATATACATACATACATATATATAATATAAGTATATAATTAATAAAGCTTACATGAATTTATGTAAGAGTACAAGAACACATTATTATATAGAGTTACAGCGCTATAAAGTTAATATTTAATCAAAATGCAACTAAAATTTATCTGACTTCGAAATGCTGTTAAATAAGTACCTATTACCTACCAGTAACAAATATTGTTCCACTGAAGAGCAGCTAATGGTAGACGGTCAGTATCCATAAATCTCGATTAAGTCAACTTTACGTTGACATGTTTCACTGCGCCTACATGCGGTCTAAGAGGTCTGAGTATCATCATGCCAACATAAACCTAGGCATATTGATTGTAGTCAACCTACGAGGCCCATTATCATTATCATATATTTATATTTTTTTTTTTATGGGTGAAAATGGTATGGTAACGATAACTCCGCCTGCGCTAATGGGATACGCTTGGGGGAGCACCAGTGAAGGATGATAGATAAGAATGAAAACAGGTCAGTTAGCCCATCATGATGAATTCATCAGGAATAACCATGATCTATCTACCATTACACACTTTAAGCAACTAGAATTTGTAAATAAAATGCTTCTTATAACAGACTGCTTGTTCTGACAGATTCGTTGCCTAAACTGTTTTTTTTTTTTCGATTTTAAGGCATTTATTTACCACGCTTATATATCACACAATATATTAGAGAAATATCTTTAAACTTCTGTTGTGACAGTTTATATGTTATATTTTATATAGAAATTAGGAACTTTCATAAAAAGATTAATTCGTCAATTCATTGATCCAAATTAAAATTAAATTAAAATACAATATAATTATCCCTACACCCAATGCACACCAGCGAACAATAATAATACAGTTACAAATAAAGACGGCATACATAAATGTAAATACAAAATAAAAACATATGAACGCAGCTGCACGAGTATCTCAAAAATGGTATTATTAATTATAATATTTAATATATATATGCATATATATATAACATGATATGTATACGCACTTTATGTACTCGCGACGTGACCTTGACACTGCGTCGCGCGACGGCCGTGGAGCGGCGCACGCGCATCTACCCCACATCTGTATGCGTACGCCCCGCCCCGTACATGACTATCACAGGCGTCGCAACCCGCGTGCTTGCTATTTTTATTGCAGACAATACTCGACTCATATCTATGTCCGTATATTGAATTGGCAATATAATGACATAGAGAAACATCTTGAAGAAGCACAACAAAGATCAAATGTGAAATCAGAATAGTCCATTTCCTAAAATAGTCTGAACGAGGACCTAATTCCGAGACCTCGACTTGCCAACGCAAAATAATGTCATCCTTAATATATCGACAGCCAGCGCAACAGTTTCAGGATGGCTACCATGTTTTTTTTTTATGAATGACAATGAATTGGTCACCCCGCCTGAGCTAACGGTATACGCTGGCGGGACACCAGTGAGATGATGGGTGAAAATGAAAAACCAGGTCAGTTAGCCCATCGAGAGGAATTCAGCCCGGTTTCCAGGGGAGACCACGTTGAGGTCGACCCGATAGCGTATATTGCTAACAATCTAACTGATGGACTATCAGATTATTACTAACAAGATTTATAATGTAGGTGTCTATTATACTACTACTTTACATTAGGGTGGCGATTTCTAATGTTAGAAATTTGCAGGTCACCTTCGTTGTACACGAATGGAAAAAAAGGAAACATTAAAGAAGAATTCCTTGCAATTCCAACGGGAACTGAAGGTAAAAGTATTTGCATGGACAATGACAATTAAAGACAATATAATATTACATAGAAGGATCTAATTATGATTGTCAAGAGCGGGAATTTTGGAACATTAGTCAGCTTATGATTACCAACGGTATGGTACCCATTTTGTGCACAGAGATAGCCCTAGGTACATGACTATTTATTTTACCTGATCACCTTAACTCTTATCCCTTAAAAATTATAGAAGTATCAACAATTAAAATTATAGTTAAATCTAAACAAACTCATATAGAATTGAAACCCAGATAAATTCATATCTAACCTCGTAAAATAAAAAAAAATTACTTGTATTAAGACTTTCCCGTAAAAGACCTTTCTTTATGCCAAATTTCATTCTAGGTCAAAAGAAAGTACCCTATAAGTTTTAATCGTGAGTCAGTTTGCCAGTTACTTTGAGAATACGTGTTTAAAGGTTCATAAATTTTTATTAACCTAAGTTATAAAGCTTTAATTTTTTACAGAACAGAAAGTTAGAGACTTTAGTACTTCATATTAATTTCAATATATTACAATATATATTTTATCTGAACCAAACAGTTAAGAAAGAAGCTTTAAGGGTCTAATAGCTAGTTACTACAAATAAATTAACAGACAATGTATTAATCTTACAAGAGCACTGCAATCTTTAAAATCTACACCATTAAATATAATAAACAATGCAGCAAAACAAAAACAAAAAAAAACGTAATTAATTTTTTTGTATGGAAACATTAGAAATAGAATTTTCAAACTAAACTACACAAAATTTCGTTAAATAAATTACTCCTAATCAATAAATAGCATATTTCTGGCATTTTATCTCAGTGCATCTTCCAATGTTTACCTAATTTAGAATGACACCGCAGATTTCGAGAGTTATTTTTAAATTTTCCGATGTTCTTGTTAGAAAAAAGCATCTTTTATACTTCAAACGAAATTATTCGTGTTTTGTGGAATTCTCTAGAAACTAGAGTAGGTATTACGTACATCTTTCATTTCTGAATTGGTAAAAAACTTTATAGAAATATAAATATGTTATCATACATATATATTCATTTTTATGTCATCTTAAGATACATTACTGTACATACTGTATACTGTACATATGAAATATTGTAATTATACACAATTATAGAAAGATTATTTTCATGAACGATTATGAATTATTGTGAAAATTCTTATTTAACAATACATTATACAAAAATAATATACATCCTTAAAATCACTAGAACATAATCAGTATTATCAACATCTACATCATTATAATCTCATTTACATCCTCCATTCGCCCCTCTTCTCGAATGTAAAGTGTATTACCATATTTCTTTGAAAGTTTGCGAGCATAAACGCAATTGAGATAATTCCCTCCTTTGCGAAGATGCACAGAGAATATTTACGTCAACGATATACTTGGCAGTTTAAAATAAACAAGAGGCAAGAATATGAGCAAGTTTGTATACGAGTCGGTTTATCACGGCTAGGGTAGATGACCAAACATCGTTATAAACGAAGTGAAAGTAAATGGGTATTAACACGAGGCGACGCTGTGCTATAGGGGATTTATACGCATCACGAACTTTAAGCTCGAAACATTTTTTGACGTTAACCTTTTTCTTGTTCAGTATTAGTCACAGTAATCTATCAAACCCTAGTGTGAGTAATTTATGGGATTATATTATTAAATGCCGTGCGGTACCGACATAAAATGGGCCACCCCTTCCGTTCCTGTGGGTGTCATAAGAGGCGACTAAGGAAACTTAATGATCGAGGGATGAGCAACAGCATTCTAGTATCATACCTTAAAACATCACCAAAGTCTAACTGCGGTTGCCAATCCGTACGCTAAACGAAACAACTATTAGTAAAATACCCCAATAGGGGGAAGCCTACGTTCAGAAGTAAGTAAGACAGTTAACAGCTGACATGATGATGATGATTATTATTATTATTAAATAACTTTTCCTGTACTCAAAATGCCGTAATTATGGGTTTCGATTTACGAGTAAGTATACAATTCAAATATGATACCAAATTCCTGCATCTAAACAAATATGTAATTTTTTTTTTCATAATATTAGGGTTCATGCCAATATTTGTTTCTTATTATTTAAGAAATTTAAGGAAATTATACATAAAGAAGGATAAGCAAGTAAAATTATAATAGTTAACCATATAGCACAAAAAATCGACAACCAATGGGAAAGAATGTTTCTCGAATGGTGACCCTAAACAGTCAAATACTTTGTAGAATGAACAATTGTCAGCTAAAATGTTTACGATCAACACATATAGAATATTTATTCTCTTTTTTCTTCTATAATGTGTAAAGTAATAAAGAAAGAAAGAAAAGGCAAAGAATACTTGTCCGAATACATATAATAAAAAATCTTTAAAAGAATTAGAACCAGTACATGAAGAGAAATACGTAAAATAAATACAAATAATGAGAATATAATATTGCCGTGTGGTCCCGGCATAGAATAAGTCACCCCTTCCTTTTCCGTGGGTGTCGTAAGAGTCGACTAACGCAGAGCGAGGAATAGGCAGCAGCGTCCGTCTAAAAACATATCCAAAGCTTAACTGCGGTTGCCAACCCGCATGCTAAGCGTGGCAACTGCTGGCAAAACTCCCCTAAGGGTTAGACACAACTTTAAAAATCGCATCCAATTTGATGCAGTGTGTGAAACCAGATCAAATATACAGATAGACAAAATGGTTTCTATTGCTCTTATTAAATTTTTTCATGTTAATTTTTCTTAAATATCTACAAACGTCATCTAGTTACAATTTTATTAAAATATTACGATAATATTTTATACATAGTTATTTGCCAGTGATTACTCAAGCTGTCTTGTCCTTCTTATATATTCGGTTATCATTTGATAGAGATCTGTATAAGTGTTTTGGAAGAGATTCAAGTTTAAAAGCTAAATAGTAAATATAATAGTAAGAACACACAGCGGGTGTTGCCAGGTCAGTAAATCTTCGTTAAGCGAGGGCCGACATATGGTGCTAACCCCCGTCGCGTGGACACCGCACTATATAGTCTAATATATGAAAGAACACGTCGTTGCCACATACTTGAAATAATGTGAAGATAAAAAATAAAACAAACGTAACTTTTTTTTAAAAGGAAACCAAGATTTTTATTTTTTATATACAGATTGTAATGGACAGGTTAATAAAAACTGAAACAGTTCATTAAACGTAGAGTTTTTAGATCATTAAACGTAGTGGAAATTCTTTCAGAAAAAAATCTAATATATATATTTTTTTTATTTAAAATCCTATAATCTATGATATATATATATATATATATATATATATATATATATATATATATATATATATATATATATATATATATATATATATATATATAATATTATAATTCGTATTAAAATCCTACCGCGATGCACAGAATTAGCTGTGAAAGGTCAACGCCACAAGCGTACGAAAACTGCCTATGAAGAAGCGCCGTTGATCGCACGGTGTAGTATGTCGTAAAATTTCAAATTCATTGCGCGACGTTAAAACTAAGAATCGTTAATATGGCTGTGATGCAGTTCCGGTGGAAAAATAACCAACCATCTGATTCAGACCATTCATCTGAATCAGCTGTTTTCGTTTTGTTCAACCTACCCTTTCCACCCTGTATATTTTCCTGTCACTCCCAGCATTGCTCGAATAAATTTAATCATAAGTTAATCATGCAGGCAAAGACCATTCATTTAATATTTAATTAGTAAATTATGCAATGAAATAACTCAAATAGCATCATCCATTTTTAATAATTTGCATCATATAAAATGCTAAATATAAATTAGTCTGATTTTGCCAATGCCTTTCGTAACTTAACAACTGCTAGCAACGTATTACTTATGTTTCAACATGTGTTATGTTTCACTTATGTGCTAACAGAATTAATTTATCTCATTTGCAATTGAACTAATAATATGAAATAATATGTAGAACAAGATTAAAAATAAACGTTATCCTTTTTTAGAACATCTGTATTTTGTTGACGTGTATTGATTGATTGTGACGATATTAATATTGTATTATTACTAGTTTTTACCTGAGACTTCGTTTTCGCGACTGGGATAGGTTTACTGAGATAAAAAAAAACCTATATCCTTCTCTATCCCATATAGTACGTGTATACTAAATGTCATAGTGATTAATTAAACCGTTAAAGCGCAATAAGGTAATGAACAAACTCACTTTCACATTTATAATATTAGTAACAATAATTAATTCAACTTATGTTATTAATACCAACTAGATTATGCATTATAAACTAAAACACCTCAAACAAGGCCATAGTCTAAAAAGAAAATGTTTGAAACTAACAATTTCAGTATAATTTAAAATTTCTTTAAAAATGATAATGCGGAATTTTTTTGAGTCAAAATACAGCAACGTAGTTGTAAATAAGAATGTAAGTGGGGCAGGATCTTCTCGTCTTTTATGACACTTTAACGTCTAGAAGATTAATTAACTAGTAAAAACTACAGCGTAACCTTATAAACTAAAATTACGGAACTTTTAAAAAATTCAAATATTTTCTTAAAAGCCTTTAAGTCAAATATATTCCAAGATAACGGTTTCTTCTTTCTTTTTAATATTGTTGGGTCCATAGCGACCATATTAAAATCCAGAGGTTCGGCCATGAAAAAGATTGAGGAAGATTGTTTAAATTATTTTTTGTAAAAAGTGGCAAACAAAGTTGCGGCTAACCTAATGGTAAGTGATCACCGCAGCTCAGATATCAACATCAGAGGAGTTACTTGTACGCTGCTGGCTATTTAAAAAAAAAAAAAAAAAAATATATATATATATATATATATATATTACTCTTTTTCTACTAATATGATAAAACTATAACTAGATGATGTATATGGGAGATTCTTATTAAAAATTTATATAAAATATTTACATTTATATATCATGTGTCATGTGAATATTAAAATTTCAAATACATTGCGCCGCGTCAAAACTAAGAATCGTTAATTATATGGCTGTGATGCATTTCTGATGGGAAAATAATCTGCCATCTGATGCAGATTATTTATCTGAATCAGCTGTTTTCGTTATGGCCAACCTCTCCCTGCTATCCTGTATATACCCATAATTTTATATATAATTTAGATATCGTTAAAATAATGAACATAATTTGTAAAAATTATTTACCTAATAATAACATGTAAATAAAATATGTGTAGTTATAGCTGAACGAATTATATTAGGCCAGCCAGTATTTCTATGCTTGATTTAGCTAGTCTCACTTCATATTCATTATTACAGACTTCATCAATATAATGCGGTGTTATTATTATTGTGGATGCTATATCGGTTTTAGGCCTTTGCATCAATCATCGCTAATTTTCTAATTGACTTATGGAAGCTATCTATATAGCCACACTACCTTTATTACCCGTTAATGTAATAAAAGCATATAACTATTACATTACGATTGGTAAAATGCGTTCGCAGATGTATTTTCAACGTTATTATAAAATAAGTAACTGAATTCCATTTTAGCGTTGCATTCCATTTTTACTACATTTTTAGCGTGAATTAGAAAACAATGTTTGTTATTTTTAAGTATGGTCTGTCTAATTTTTATTAAATCCATTCAGTGTAACTGAATATTAAACACCGAAGTATCTTTTTAATAATAGACATTACAAAAAGTAGACTTTTGTTCCGCATGAAAAACAGTAGTTTTAATCGTCAATAATACAACAAAAAAATTAAACAAAAGATAAACACAAAACATACAGACAAAACGAGATACTTCTTCTTTTGAAATTCGTCCAAAAACAAATAACACTAAAAAAACTACTACAGTAATATAAATAAAAGAATAAAATTTACGTTATTGAAATTAATTGATACCATTTACGTTTGCGTCGTCACGAGAATCGACAATTACTTTTCTGCTAAGAGAAATAAATTGCCGAAATTTTTCCACTGACCTTAACAAAAGATAATAATAATTGTATTATTCTGTCACCAACTTTGTCCAGATTAATTGCCGTATTTTATTACAAGCCACTGGAGCAGTTAAGCGAACAGTTTTTAAATGGGGAATCAACTAGAATAATTGTTTATATATACGTACATTGTAAAGTCAACAAACGTTTTGTTTTTTATACAATTCAAATATTTGAAAGCTCTACCATAAATATGGATATAAATAAGACTATAAATGTCATCAAATACCATAGAACTCCAGTCCCACTACACAAAATTTAAACAAATTTATTGATAGAATCGTTATCGTTAGTGAGTTCATGAGATAGAATGAGATGACAACATGTGCTGATTTGTTCTTTCTCACGTGAGTACTGACTGAAGCAATTCTATCAATAGAATCGTTTGTAGTTTATTTAGAGGAGCTCGTTACTCCTAATGGCTTATCGATAAATCCACTATCATATCTTACAATTTAAATAAAAATACAGCAAAGATGTAAGAATTGCTACTTAGAAAAATGATTAAGCCACAGATATACATATATAAACATGTAGACCACTTTCATACAAATGTTTATGATAAAACTGACTATAATAACTGAAAATGTTGCTATAATACTAACAGCTAATGTCATTAAAGCTCCGAGAATGATGGCCCTTCAAGAAAAGACTCTATTTTCTTAAAAGGCCTGCAACGCTTCAGCGACTCCTCTTATTGTCTATAAGCGACGATCATTTAACACATCTACTGCAGTTTTAAAAGACTTTTTCAAGAAGGTACTACAATACAGTCGTCTGTTTTACTTTTTAAATCAATCTATTGACATATAGGAGTATGTATATTTTTAATTTCCTACAGTCAACCTGTAAAATAATTTATTAATAGACAAACAGAAATTTTATAATTGTATATTATATATGACGTACAAATTACTGATAAAACTCTAATTACTATAAATTATTGCTATTTTTATACAGATTAAATAATATTGAAAATATAAAAAATAACAACAGAAATATAAGGAATAAGAGTATAAAAAATTAGAAAGACAATCTGTATATCATACATTAGAAGACATATAGTTTGTAGTTACAAAATTTTGCATTGTCTAATCATTAACAAATATTTAAGACTCTCGTTGTAATTGACTAAAATATGTCACTATCATTCTTGGATATAAAAGTGATTTTAATAAATTGCAAAAATTATATTTAATACTCGAATGTGGGTTGACAAATTGGTATCGAATACGGTCTAGAGATACTTTAATCTAGATTAATGAAAGAAATATCTGCCGCTATCCATAATTGATACTTGACGGATAAATACAAGGGTTTTTAAGCTCGTTACAAATGTACTTATATCACTTTTCCAATAAATTAATTTACAATGTTTTGCCCGAGTGCCTACTAAAATTACACGATCGACTGAAAATTGGATATAAAGCGTCCACCCAAAAATCAATGTCAAAAAGTTTCGCCCTCAAAATTCTTAAGAACGCTCCAAGAGTGAAAGTTTTATTAAAACTTTCGCAACAAGTTTCAATGAGACTGATCCACTTTCGATTCAAATTTCTATTATATCATTGTTATTAAACATTGATAAAAATAGCTGGTTGAAATCAGATACATTGTAATAATAATCCCATAAGGAGTTAATTCTAAGTCTAGTTTAATAATAAATCCGGACTAAACTTTTATTATTTTTTTTATACAACTTAGAATGGCAAACAAGCTGACGGCCCACCTGATGGGAAGTGGTAACCGTCGCCTATAGACAGGAGCAGTACCATGGACATAACAAAGTATACTGTTTCGCCCATGATACCTCCTTGCGTTGCCATTCCTGAAGAATCGGATGTTATTCCTCTGTACCCTGTTTTACGCCATATCCTACCCTTCAAACCGAAACACGGGCATGCAAACACAAATGCTTTACAGTTGAAACACGAATGGGACAGAGGTATCCAAGCAAACAACTTTTGTACAAAGTCTCCCTATAAGAATATATCTATAAGAAATGTCTATAAGATTAATATTTATCATTAATGTACCTATCTTACACATTAATGATATGTAACGTATCTTAAATTTTTAGAGTGAGAATATAATGTGTCACCACTCCTTTTTAATTAAGGGACTAAACAACACACGTCAGTTCAAAATAAGAAAAACTTGGAATAAAACACTAGGAAGGGTGTAAATTTAAAATGTGAAATTGTTGAAATTATGTGTGAACTACTCGTAACCGCTCTCACATTGTAATTGTACCTACATAATACAGCATATATCTTTTAACAATATTATAATGAAACTATTACTATAGTATGTCTGTACATAGGAGATAATTAAGAAATTTTATTTGGAAGATCCGAATAAGAGCCGTAGAAGCCAAAACTAATTTTTACCTGAATGGATATTTGTTCAATTATCACACAAAAACTACTACATCAAATTGAATATGGTTTTCTTATTTGTATTCTCAAGAATATAAAAAGACTATACATAATAGAATCCAGTATTTATTTTGTTATAAATCCCACTCTAAAAATGGTTACTTCTAAAGTCCACGCATACGATGTTACGGGTAAAAACTAGTATATTACACACATGACTGGCAATAGGTACCAAACTTAGCTTTCAATTGACTAACGTGCATTCAGCACTGATTGCACAATTTGCCCTTCGCGAATATAATGAAAAATATATGTACAATATGCAAAATTTTAAAAATCTCAATTCTTAATTACCGCTATTATTCGTTGTAAACCATATATTTTCCAGTTAAGACTTTCTTGTGTTCCATTTTCAGGAAGTTATCTGTGTCTCACGAGGCTTAACGAGCCAACTTTGTGAATAATTCGACCCTTGGACTTTAACAAAGAAATACAGTTTCTCAAATAACTATTTATTGAGGGTAACATATATATTAGCGGCGCACCCTCTTACATTTGTAAACGCATTGATTAAACTTAAAGAGTAGTAGATAACAATTAATTTGACATTTCTGTTACCTTTAGCTTTGATGTTACAGTGTATTTTGAGCTTATCTAAGATATTCATAGTGTAACTCATGTCTACAAGCAACGATCTACATTTTCCATCAGATGGGCTGTCAGCTTATTTGCTGTCGTGAGATCGTCAAGACGACTTGTCAACAAAATATCTACTAAATATACAGACGTGTTTTTTACATAAACGGTATTATAAAAGCAAATAAATATAAAAAATTAAAGATTGTGTCCTATAAAAAACAGATATCAATTGTGACAATACCCGTTATTTTGGTCCACAAATTAAAGTACCAAACCGATTTTGATAAAATTTCTGTGAGACTAATCTGTAACTATATTATTTCAGTTAAAAAAAAATCCAAATTATTTCAAAACTGACAGTGTTATGTGGTAACAAACATAAAAAAATGCAATCAAATTGAGACCCTTCTTCTTTTTTAAATCTGTAAAAACAATATAAATTAATGTTTTTACTTACTGCAATTATTTATTATAAAGAAACTACAGTATTTTTAATATATTATTCAAGTCACTATATATTGATTTTAGTATCAATCACATTTTTTTTTATTTAAATCAGCAATACATATTTGTATAATGGTATATTTCTTTGCAATGTAAATATCACAAATAATAATACATCTAAAATAATAATACATCTAAAATTTACGGATCAATATATACGAATTAAAATTTTAAAGGTTAACGTTGTTTCTGACAGTTTGTAACAAATTGTTTCGGCTACCACTCCGTTATAATTGAAATCAGATTTGCTAAAACATTAATGTTTGGGTTGTGATAGACAGAGTAATTAATACTTATTAATTTACATGAAATTGAAACTTAGTAATGACAATAATAGTTTAAAAATCTACGAATCAGTATTTACGTATACAATAAAAAATATTTTTTAATAAACACAGTGGAACAAAATATAATTATTTTAAATAATATTATGTGACTGTTTTAAATTTAGTTAAATCAAAAAAAAAAGGAAGAAAATAATAATAATAAATAATAATAAAAATAAATATTAATTTTACAGATGGCATACATTTAATAAGCCACTATACACATACTATTTTATCAGCTATTTTGTTCGCGTGTATTAAGCTTCATACTAATTATACTCATATACTGTAATAAAAACTGTACAATATTGTTGAAACGATTATTTAAAGTAATGGCTGATGTATTAATGACCTAATACAATTTACATCAAATCATAAAAATGTGTTGTGTAATTTTCGCTTTGTTCATGGACAAATAAATGGGCAAACGTTCATTACAGTTTCACTATTAGTGAAATGATATTACAAAACAATTTCAGTTACAGGGTTTACGTTTCATTAAAAACCCAAATCTATAATCCATGACAGGAATAATAATAATAATATATTTTGAACAAAAACTAAAAACTAGAAAAAGGAGTGAAAAAATATATAATATAAACAATCTTGAATTAACACATGACCCCATTTACGACCTCCGCCTGTTCCTGTCTAATAGAATACAAAAACAATTTTATTTCGTACTCCGCGGTCATGACTCATAGCCCCGAGGTGTCTACAAGTCAACCGTGAGTAACATAAATTTCTAAGTAATAACTTACAAGGAAATAAGTGGAAAATCTCGGTGTTACTTTATTGTTCCGCCTGTCTCGAACTGATGTTGAATATTTTCGTACTTAATTGAATAAACTGTATCAAAGTTGGTTCTCTGTATAACATGGGTACAGTAATGAATTTTACATGCAAAATGGAAATTAAAGCTTTATTCTTTAGATCATCATCATCATGTCAGTCGATATTTGTGCCCTGCTGAACATAGGCCTCCCCCATAGACTGCCAAGGGGAACGATCCTGAGCCGCCTGTATCCACTGACTCCCTACAATGCATTTGAGGCCGTCATCCATTTAGTGCCGCTCAAGAACCTTTCTTTCCCATCGGTTGTCTGTTTTTCGAGTTATGTGGCCAGCCCTTTGCATTTCAGCTTGCTTATCCTTCGAATTATGTCGATCACTTTGGTTCCTTTGCGGATATCCTCTTTTCGAAATCTGTCATGCAAACAAACTTCAAGCATAACCCTTTCTAGACTTCGCTGACTAACTACTCGAAATTTTTACATACAGGTAACCGTGTAGGTCCATTTTTTGGTTCCATAGCTCATCACCGGCAACACGCACTAGTTAAAGACCTTCGTCTTTAAACTTTAAGGTATTCTGGCTAAGCGGATGTGTCGTATTTTTCCAAATACTGTCCAGCTGAGTTGAATTCGTCGGTTAACCGGTCGATCGAAGTCAGACTTACCTAGTTGAACAAGTTCATACAAGTATACATACTCGTTCACAACATCGAGCGTAATGTTTTCAATCGTGATCGGTATAGGTGTCAAATTAACGTTAGACATGATTTTAGTTTTGTCTATTTTCATGTTAAGACCTACTTATTGAAAGGAACAATTGAGGTCATTGAGTAATGTATTCAAATCCTTCAGGAATTCCATCATGATTACTATATCATCGGAAAATCAAAGGTGATGATGTTGTATTGTCTAGATATATTTAACTAATAGAACACAACACAATTTTACATTATACCTAAATCTTTAAGTCAACTAAAAATAAATTTATTAGGAGAAAAATTATGACAACAGCACTTTAAGTATTATCTTACCACAAAAGTATATATATTAATAAATGACACCACTTATTTCTGACATAACACTGATAGCCACTAGTGTGATAAAATACGTAACCAGAAACAAGTATGCCCAACAAATATAGAACATGTCAAGATCGAATTTCTGGTATAAATTTCACGAGTTGAAGTTCACTAAGCGTAAATGATACCAACTCTACCTTTAGAACGATGTAGTACTACTTAATTGCCAAACTACAAACGAGATCACTATCGTACTATTTTATAGTCAATATTGATTGATTAGCTGTGTAGTCCCGGCATAGAATAGGCCATCCTCTCCTTTCCTGTGGATATCATAAGAGTCAACTAAGGAAAGGCGAGGGATGGGCAACTGCGCTCCTTTTAAAACATCTCTAAAGCCTAATTGCGGTTGCTAATTCACCTGCCAACAAGCAATGTAGCAACTACTGGAAAAACCCTCCAAGTGGGAAGCTTATGTTATATAGCAGTGAATAGTTGAAGGCTGATATGATGATGATTATTGATTAATAGATAAAATTATAATGAGTAGATTTATCCATAGATAAATTTATTAACAGACATATTGATTCTTAAATATACTATTAGGACTTAACAGGATGAAAAATTTCTGCAAGTAAATAATACCCAGATACTTCTTTATTGCCGACGTCTCGACGTATATTGCACCACGTTGCGGCAGCGTGAACAGCATCTTCGGCTGGCAGGCCGCGCAGTCACTTTAGATACTCTCAAATTGTCACTATTATTGTCTAGGTAGGTTTTCATCTTGTTAAATCCCGGCAGTATATTTAAAATATGTTTAACCTATACATTTTTCAATAAAAAACTATATATGAATAAATATATTCTAGACGATGTCTTATATTCTGAACTATGCTAAGTTGCACAGGAACTCATTTCAGTTGACAATAAGGGTGCCATTAACGTTTCGAAATAATAATATCCGAGTCCATAACACAAAGAAGAAGAAAAATAATATATTTAATTTTAAATAATGTTTAATAATATTAAATTAGATGCAATATACGTTGTTTATCTCAATGTTTAAATAGTACTTTCTTTAATAAAAAAAAGCATTTTATTGTCCAAAACTTATAACACTCATTTTTCATGTGATCAAATCAAAGCATACATATAAAAGTTCCATGTTTCGAGAACCGAGAAAAAATCATGTTCCAAAGAAAATTATTAACTCATTTCAGTAAGTAAACAAAACAAATTTTATTCATCAGTTACTGAACAAAATGCATTAGGCACGTAATAAAATATGAGGAGTGTATTCAAAGAATAAACAAGTCAACGATATAATAATCCAAAACAAGGAAAACGGTATTATATTAAAAATACTTTTACCAAAAATAAAACATGAGATGAATGTTGATGAAAACATGATAATGAACATGTTTTAGTAAGTTGTATCAATTTTTTTTTGGTGAAAATAGCATAGGTGATGATGAAAGTAGGCCAGTTAGCCTATAATGATGAATTCTACAAGAATTATTTACGATAATTTTCAGGGAAAACCGAGTAGAAGCTGGTCTGATAGGGTATACTGCTGGCAATAGGGCTTTTAGATCACATTACTGACAATCACTTTCCTCTGTTGTATCAATGGTGTTGGTTGTAAACACCTGGTAGAATATTGTGTACGTAATCATTGTAAAAACACATATTATTCGGCATTTTTGAAACCTGCCATTTTCGCCTTTTCATCAATGATTTTTTTACGTTTATCATCATCATCATATCAGCCATTACCTGTCCACTGCTGAACATAGACCTCCCCCTATTAGGGAGGTTTGCCAATAGCTGTCACGCTTAATAGGCAGGCTGGCACCGTTGCTTTTCCTACTGCGTATGTTCTTGGAAATGTACTATAAACATATGAATCCAATGTAAACGTGACAAAAATGAATAATTTAAATTTGTGTCCACAAAAAAAATACCAACATCAATTATAGCAAAAGTAGTAAATTTGATTTAAAAATTGAACTACGGAACCGAGTTTGATAAAGTTTCTATGGAACCAATCTGTAAGTATATGCTTTGAGATGAAAGAAATTTTCCAAATGTTTATAACTGACGGAATTATGGGATAATAAACATACAAAAAAATATACAACAGAATTGGCAACCTTGTTCTTTTTTTAAATTGGTTGAAAACTACACCTAGGTCACATACGAAGACGGTTCTTCCTTTAAAAGTAACGAGACGATGCATTAAGTCGTTAAGCGGCGGAAAGCTCGCCGTGCCCCCGGTCGCGTGCTGCACGATCTAGGAACAACAAGCGACACTTCTATTGTCGAACCCCGCCCCGGAGGGAAGGCACTTTGTCATACCACCCTTTGTTACAGAACTAATGCTTCTTAATGCGGTCGGTGTACCTAAGAGCTCGGAAATGGCGGGCGTCGTTTGTGATTTTTTTGCCGCTTTAAAATGAGGAAGTTCAGCGAGGAAGATGAGTTTTATGAATACCTTGATGTTGATTTTGATCTTGAATTTATAATGTCGAGACGGTTTCTAATTACCTGCTCGCTACGAAACTAAGATAAAGTGGCAGCCTTTAGATTAAAGTAGCCTATGTTAGATTAAAATGAAAATTTAAAATTGACCAGTGTGTTTTTAATTTTAAACTTTCGCGTTGTTTACACATATTTTAAATACACTATCGGGAGTTAACGCGATGTACGACTAATAAGTAAATAGTACCTACGTACCTGTTTTTTATTGCCATGTCTAGACGTATTTAAGATTTAAAATGTATAATTTGGTTGAATGCACTCTATTTAATGCCTCTATAGTCTTTATTTGTATATTTTGGGTTTGTTTTATACAATGGGTACGTATTATGGGTATTCGGAGTCTAATTTGATAATACATTGCCATTGTAATTATATTATGACTCTATTTTAAATAATGCTAAAGAAATGCTTGGATTTGTAATTTACAAATATATTATAACCATTTAAAAAACCTATCACTTACCTATTCATTATATTGTAAAAAATCCTCGTTTAGAGGTAATTTAGAATATTGTGCATCAGTTTGGTCTCCTGTATATAAGGTCGATAGAAAAAAAATCTAATCAGTGTAGAAAGAAGTTTCATTTAAAACAAAATTTATGTGATTATGAGCAACGTACGAAGTATTTCGGGTTCATAATCTTAGAATTGGAGGGAAAGGGATCTTTAGTAATACGGATTATCAGTTCTATTGCTAGCAATTAATCCTGGCAGGTTGACCTCCACATGGTCTCCTCTAGAGACCATCGTGTTGAATTCCAGCTGTATTAATCACGATGGGCTAACTGACCTTCTTTATTCTCACCCTCACTGGTACCCCGCCAACCTATACCATTAGCACAGGCAAGGTTACCATTATATTATCATCAAGGCAAAAAATCAGCGATCTGTGCTTGCTTTCTATGATTGCGAATGGGTTATTAAATTAATTATTGACTGTCTCTAAATTTGATTACATGTAAACAATCTTTTAGACATCTTTGACTATTCATTATTCCATTAACTAATAATAAAGTGTTACAAAATAATCTTATTCATCGAATGTATTAATGGTTTAATAAAATAAGCAAAGGATTCAATATATTTCAATTTCATATTTATGTTTAAAAAAATTACTATATAATTTTAAAACAGTATAAGTTATGATCTGTAAATGCATTACAACGTTTACTACAGTCCCTCCAGCGGTGCTTATTTTCTGCTAATGACGTTTTCAATGTTAAGATTAGCAAACCGTTTATAATAATTTGTCTCATCTATTGTATATTCATTTCTGTTAACAAATTATAACTTGTAATAAATAAACAAATGCCTTCTTTAAGCAATATTATTAGTTAAATATGAAAATCTCAAACGGCAAGTTCGCATAAAATTCTTTATTAAATTCTATTCTCCATTCATTTTAATACAACAATGTCGACATGTTTCGCTACAGCTATAAAGCAGTCTTTACCAGTTATGCGAAAGCTATTATAGTAGCCCTGACTCGCGATTATATTAACCAGAACTGTAAAAATATAGAAACAGACAATATAAAAATGGATATTTGTTTTTTATTATTTTCATCGTCGAATTTAATAGACAATAACGTTTGATAGTAAAAACAATACAATTACGTAGATGTTTCGTTTAAAAATATGTAAATAGAGCTGAAATTCAAATTGAGCTTTTAAAATCACTGCCAATAACAATTACTGTACTTTTTGATTATTTTTTATTTATTTTTAATAACTGTTGTTACTCTTTCTGCTATTTGAGCTATCGATTAAGTAGACCGTATGCTCATTTGCTTCTCTAACAATAAATATAATTAAACAGTTTAGGTAATTTATAATCCATTCAAATTATTATCATCGTATTAATAATTCTCCTTACACCATGGTAATATAATTTATATACTATTATAATCAGTCATTCAAAATAAAAGTCTAAGTATATTTTTAATACATATCGCTACTTGACGGGTTCTCTTTTGTTATCATACTAAATCCCATTTCTCACATTGAAACAATACACGTTTACAAAATTTCATTAAAATCAATTAAGCTGTTTTGAAATCAATTAAGATTATCGTGATGAAACGTGTCACATTCACATATTTATGAATTTGCTTACGTTTTAAATATTAAATTCACTTTAAAAGAAAAATTCACTTATTAGGTATAATTTAAAATATATTTTTACGTTTTATACCTAATAAGATGTATGTGTTATTTCTGAGTACGTGTCTCATGCACTAAAATAAAATATAAGCCAAATTTTACTTTTATTTCTTCAGAAGTTTTATTAGCTTAACGATGTTAAATATAATACGCCGAGAACAGATCAATAGCGACTGCTATAAAATTGACAAGGGTAGAAAGATCACATTTTATTTCTGATAAAATAATTCAGTGTCACTTTAATTCACTGAAACGTTCTTAAATTGCCTTTTTCATTTTTCATCTAACAGTTAAAAACTTAATAAAACATTTCATGAAATATTTTTTTAAAACTAATAATTTCATTTTTAAACGAAATTATTAGTTTAAAATAAAAATTTTCATTATTCAACCAACCACAAAACGTTTAACAATATTTACTTTTATTAAATAGAATTTAAAAAGAAAGAGGTTCTCAATTCGATTGTATTTTTTTATGTTTGTTATCTCATAATATGGTCAGTTATAAATCGATTTGAAAAATTCTTTTTTACCAATATCAGTAGTTTAATTTTTACATTAAAATCACTGAGTTTGTCACAATTGTAGTCGATTTTTTTTTTGTGGGACACAACCTTAATAATAACAAACAATATTGTTTTTGATATCTACTATTTTTGTCGTCCTACATAAAAACCTCCTATATTCTCTTTAACCTTTCTGATAAAACTATTACAATTATTAAAAAACTTTATAGAAAATTTATAGAAACTTTTTCAGCCATTTATAGAAATAATTTAGTTTACGATAACGTTACACACTACGCTAATTACGTACATTACCTACACTACGATATCTATAAATATAATAAAACTGTAGAGGTCGAATGCCTGTACATAGAAAAAAATGTTAAAAACGTTGTCAGGGAGATTATAGAAGTGAAATAGAACACAGACAGATTTTTTTCATAGTTTTTATTTCTCTGTTTTTCTGTTTGTCTATTTGTACGAGCTAATCGCCGAAACTGTTGGATCGATTTAAATGGCATTTAATATGGTGGTACCTTATATTCCCAGACAACATTTCAGATACTTTTAATCACGAAAAATTAAACAGTAACTTATATATTTTAGTACACAATCTACTTAAGCCATTTTAAGCCAAAGAGTGAGAACAACAAGCCATTTGTTATTATTGGTCGAGTATTCCCAGACAGAATAAATTGGTAGGTACAATGATATATACTAAATAGGAATAACAAATACAACACGGACAAAGTCGCGGGCATCAGCTAGTCATACATAGTACATATTCACTTACATACATGCAACCCCTCTGGCATTCGACTAAAAAAGTATTAATTAATATTCAACACAGCACAATTTTTAAGTGAAATGAAAAAGTTGGTGAACAGTTCTTTGACCCGTGAAAGTCATTATAAACACGAAATAAAACGGAAAACTTGTTCATTATCAGTAAATATAGTTCACAGTGCTCTTTAGTGAACTTAATTGTGTCTCGAGAAACTAAATCCAACTTAATGAGACGAGTCCTGGGCCGTAACTAAACAGGCCTGAGATGGCGAGTAAATACTTGCCGAGTATTATTGTGTTCCTGTGAAATGCCTTGGGCAACAACCACTAAGTATAATAATGAATAGTCACTATATAAAACTCTGCTTTCTACTTGCTTATTTATCTTCAAAATCATAATGAAATAAAAATTCTACATAAAATATTTTTTTAGGAATTTACTTTATGGGAATAGATTCTGTATACTCCTACATGCAACACTGGACCACATACGGTTTAAGAAAAATTCAGAGTACCGCTTGTGCACGTGAAAAAATAAAATACATGAAATATTTTTATAATCAGTTCAATGGCCCCAAAACTTTTCTATATTTTTTTTATACTAGCTTTAATAATAAATTTAATGCATATTACCCTATTTTTAATGAACCTCCGTCCATTATATATTATTTCCCATGATCACATAACTCATGTAAATCACATTTCCCTACAAATGAAATTCGATTATCTAAATAATATCTTTTGAGAAAAGAGAATTTTCTTGGAATTGGTATCTTTTAAGATTAAAAGGACGGGTTTCTTCATTTGACTATATTGTTACTTTTTCGTGTAAACATGTTATCTGATATCTTCACCAATCTAAACCGAATGCCGATGTATGTCAAATAAGACGTAATATCGGGGTGAAATCAAAATCGTTAGCGGCACGTAATATTATCTGTGGTAAAATTAAGAATCAATCCATATATAGAACATAATATATTATAATAGAAATTTCGTAAATCAATAATTTAAACATTAAATATTGAAGCTTTCGAAAACTTAAAGCAGAGTGTGCCATATTAATATAGGAGACTCAAAATTTTTCGACATTTTCCTTTAGTGAAGATGTTTAGTTTCTCCGGTGGAACATTTTCTTCAAAGAATGTTAATAACTTCGATTTTACATGTATAAAAAATATAATTTTCTATCTTTTCAGCATTGAATTACACGTAATAATGTAGTTAAACTTTAACAGCCTTGAAATACGGTTTCCTTGTGTATACCATACGAGTAAAATTACATTAGTTTTTTTATTCTAGTTACCTAAATATCGACAAGTTGTGATTCTTAGAAATCTAAATATAACGTTGTTCTATATTAATCATTACGATGTGGAATTTCAACCTAATTGAATGTTATTACATCATTATTTTGATTAACAATAAAAATATTAATAACAAAATGTCTATATAAAGGATATTATGAAATTTTTATATATAGAAATATGGGAACAATTGCTTATTGAAAACGTATGTTAATATTAAATTAGATATAAAATTATGTTTCCTAACGGCCGCAAGAATCGCCCGTACCTGCGCTTGATGTTTCAATCAAAGTTTCAATTCTATTATTTAAAACTTTTTATTGCTAGGAACTTTATGTATCTGTAATATAAGACTAAAACAACTGCAATTGCTTGTTAATGCAAGTAATTATCGAGTTATTAACTTTAGTAAAATTTTTAACGATTACAAAACGGTGAAAGTTCATTGAGAACTTTGACAAAAAAACAGATACGAAGGTATTGAACCTTCGTACCTGTTTTTTTTTTTGTCAATGTAGGTAACGTATCGTAGCTCATTCTGAATCTATTTTTAAGATTATTTTTTAATACAAATTCTTCAGTCCCCAGTTCGTCCTATGTTAATTTTATCTAATCATTTATAATAGACAAATTGAAATAGTTTTTTTTTCAATACAATTCTAAATAAATATTACCTATAACAATTTATAGTGTATTTACTTATATTTAATATAACCAAACATTATTCAGTGCGAAGTACCATCATTACTTTTGATTACCAGTCATACCGTAAAAGTTTGCTCTTTCGTACTCGTGCTAGGTAAGTACAACATAGCGTTGTATATTTTTATAGTTGCAAGTTTATGAGCTAGCTTATCACGACCACAGGTCAAATGAAGACATTGAAACACCTTCATTCAAAAAGGTTATTTTATATTTTAATGATATTGCTTTTTTTATATTGTATTGTGCTTTCATAAAAGATATACTGCATCTTTGATGAAACTATATTATACTATTGATACTATATTATATTTCATGTTTAACATATTATAGTGTATATTAAATTTCATACATCTATTGCAAGTTTATGAGCTAGCTTATGGCAATCTTCATTCAAAAGATCATTTTATACTTTAATGAAAATGCGGTTTATATATTTTATAAGTTTATATCAAATATACAACATGTGTTTGTAGAACGTTTGTAGTAATTTTACACATGCTGTGAGTTTATAATTACTCGTATCTATAAAAAGTTATTAATTTATATATTTTGACATTCGTTTCAGTCAACATAAGTTTCAATTTTAAAATTTATTGTTGAATAATAACTATCGTGAGTCGGGGAGAAATCGGAATCCATGGAACACTTGATGTGCAACTGCGATTCGTTGGCAAGTATGCGTATGAGTCTACTGGAAACGGCTTATCCAGAGCCAGGGGACTACAGATATCTTAAACCGCGGGATATCGTTAGGGTAACACATAGGATCTATGAAATGATGGTATAAGGCAGGGGGAAGCACAAAAGATCCGTATGGGTCGACGTGCATCGACTTAGCTGACCCCATATGCGAAAAATAAAATAAGATAAGATCGTGAGTCGTACTGTATTGTAATTATTTATGTCGGCTTTACTCACGTTTTAATTTCTACTAAGTAATATTTTAAGTGCTACTCGCGACCTAGACATGAATCGCGCTCATGAATAAGGGCTCCTATTGAGTTCGAAATTAGTTGCGCATCCCTGAATTTAAAATGTGAATAAAGATGACATAAATAATTTAAAATTTATGTTCATTTTTTTATCTTTTTTTTATTCCTATTGTTCAGTTATATATAATAGCCCAATATGGAACCCTTATTTAATAAATTCAATAACCATTTTTACTTCGTATGAAACAAAAATACGGTTTTTTTCTGATTAATTACATCACGATAAGCTAATGGGCCTGGTTTTATAATAATATTTTCACCTATATACTTATAGATAACTGAATAACGCAAACTGAATTATAATTTCATTTTTTATCCCATGAAATATAAATAAATAATATATTAATCATCGAATATTCCATAAAGTTGGCGATATAAGACGATCCTTTCAGCACAAATTACATTTTATTTTGCAACCAGACTTGTGAGTCAATATTTGCTACGTCATACAAATATATATCATGTCAAAAAAAAAAAAAGAACCACTCGTGTGGCTAGGTCAAATGGATCGTATAGGACACCTTGAGCTTCCAGGCAAAAAATATGCTTCGAATATGACCCCAGATGGGAATCTGAGGCTTTTCGTCGACTATTACTGCTATGATGTATGTACGTACGTAACACCTCACTTAACCAGCAAAATAGGTATATTTTTTTGTTTCTATTTGTTTGTGAGAAGTTACGACCAGAGCTCATACTGCTTTGTATTATATAATATCAATTTTTATTTACATTGTACATTTTTATCAGGTGTTTTAACAGTACTTGCCATCATGAATTAGTATATATAGTACGTTTTTAGTTTTTAATGAGGCGAGTGACCTTGATTTTAACCTTCTGTAAGGAATAATTAACTAGGTCAGGATTTTCTCACAGATATTACAAACTAGTTGAAAAAGCATTACAGGTACACCGATAAATACAGATTAACTAAGGAATGAAAAATATATATAATAATTGTGAAGGAAGACCGCAGATTCGACTATGTTTTTATGTTCATATATCAACAAAGATATTTGTACCATTTATTTCTATAGTTACTAATTTTGTTGTATTGCAGTCGACAATCAATTATGCTTTTGAATTTTATTATTAGGTACTTCATCACCAAATTCCTAAACTTTAAATTCAATTCGTATTAGCTACAAGTGAATAAACTATATTACTCAAAATTTTTTACCTGTGTTCTCTTTCAACAGAATTTAATAAAAATATAAACAAACGAATAATTGACCCATATAACCGAATAAAACAATCTACAAATGTCCAATAGAATCATAAATGAAAAATCTATTAAATTTGCAATCAATTTCATTTAAAGAGTTATTTTATATTAATAATTTCAACTTTTTTTAAAAAGTTCTATACTCTATACCTAATGCCATAATAAAATTCACACAGACAAAGTTTCTTCTATTAAATTTATCTCGATTTTTTATTAATTTCTCATTTCAAGTTAACTAATTATAAAAAGTATAAACTTAACTTTAAAAAAATATAGTTAAACTCCGTACTTCCTAGTTCGCACTGTTGTTTACTCAAAGTCCCCCTCGACTTTGCTAACGCAATCAAAAGCGCGAGTTGAGACAGGGGCACATCATTAGGCGTGAGTTAATGAGATCCACTCGCCTCACCTCGAATTATACGTTCAGTGTGGTATAGTGATGAGAATAAATAATATGTCGCTTTATAGTACGTTAAACATTTTCCTAAAGAAGTGGTTAAAAAGGTAATAAATATATAATACAAATATCTTTATTCAAATTAATTTGTTTACAAGTTTTTTAAATCGTCCTATTTTATGATTCCATTACTAAGTTTGGAATGTAATTTTCTCTAATCTGGTGAAAAAAGCCTACAAGAAACTTAACAATTACTCTTTTCAATTTACTTACGTACAAGATAATTACCAGAGGGAGACTTTGTATAAAAGTCGTTTGCTTGGCCACCTCTGTCCCATTCGTGTTTCTACTGTAAAGCAGTTGTGTTTGTATTGTTGTGTCGGTTTGATGGGTAGGATAGGGCAGGGAATTTGCAGGGTACATGACTGGTGACGTGAATGGCAACGCTACGAATTATATTTTAGATATTCAGTATCATGGGTAACACAGCACCATGGACATAACAGTATACTCTGTTATGTCCATGGTGCTGCACATGTCTATAGGTGACGGTTACAACTTTTCATCAGGTGGGTCGTTAGCTTGTCCGCTATTCTAAGTTGCATAAAAAGAAAATTACATTTATATGGGTACTGTTACTATAGCAATCAATTCTAGTTATAGGTATATAGTATTGAATATGAAATAAATAAGTAAACAAGAGAAGACTACAAGTGCACCCGTTCACGAGTCAGACGGTCGAGCCATCATTGTGCCTAACCAAATATTAGGGAGCTCAACAATCCGACTCACTACGCCACCACCAATTTGGATCTTATAGTGAACATGACTTGTTTCAAATAACTTGACTATATCATGAGAATAATTTACAACAATACACTACCCATGGTAAATATTTGTATAGATTTTTTTAATTATCAGTCACATTGATAAATGACAATTCAAATATTGGAATAAATCCATCCATTTACAGTTAGATAAAAATAAATAAATACATTATTTATTTTTATAATATCATTATTATTAATTATTCATGAGCAAAGTCAATTTTCGTAGAAATTATTAATTGTTTTTTAAATTTATGTACACGTTTTATTTTTCAATAATATCTATATACATCTATACCGGGAAATGTTTTGAACTTGATATGTTTGACGTTTCCGACAATTGTTTTGACTTCATCGGAAAAAACATAAGAATTTTTTAATTAATAAAATAATTATAAAAAATGTCATGTTTAATATATAATTTGTTTCAATATACATATAATTTGTATTTGATTTGTACAAGTAGGTCCTCGCCTACATTAAATATTTCAGCTTGTTCCAAGATTTTAGCATATACTTTATAGCATTTCTGATAGTTTATAATAATGCAAAGACCTGAGCAACAAATAAATACATAAGTTACGAGTATATTTGTATATTAACTATGGCCCGAGTTTAAGTTGAAATTTCCAAAAATCCTTACGCTTATCCGTCTCAAATTTCAGTTGTCTAGCCTTAGTAGTTTTAGATGTGCGTTGATAATTAGTTAGGACAAATGATTATATAAGTATGTAAGATTTATTTTCAAACAAGTTATACCTTTCTATCTGAAATACCTCAATAACCTGTTACCTACCACCACGCTTCATAAAGGATTTTATTTCGAATTTTCCTTCTTTTGTACTAATTTATTGAGTTTCCTTTCCTTAGTTGGCTTTTACAATATTCTACCAATGAAAAGAAACGATACCACATTACATTCTTTCTCCGTCATCTTACGGACAATTGATATACAAAGCATTAACAATCCCTCTGTTAAGAATATAATTCAGAACAGATACAAGAGCTAGAAAAGCTAAAGTTCATTAACCCGATCTTTTGTTTTATTCAGAATGCAGATAATTTTATGGTCCGCTCTGTTCCCAAACAAAGTAAATAAGGATGCTTCAGAGTTGTACACAACACAATGCAGTTCACTCCATTGTTGAATGTTTTACAACAGCACTCTAAAAATTGCCATACTAAAAGTAGAATTAACCAATAAAATGGGAATGCTGCCTGTTACGCCGAGAGTTACGCTCATTTGAAAGTGATACTTTCGAACAATGTTGTGGACAATGACGTAATTTATTTCATTTGACAATGTAATCGTGTAACAAATTAGTAATTTGCGGGCGGGACATAACATTTAACAAGTTCTCGTACGACGTAACGAACGCAATAAATGTAGAAATGCAACAGTCCTGTAAACAAGAGGATTTGTGGTTGCACCGTTAAAAACTTTCTACTATAAAACTCTACAGTTCAAAGCGATTAGTGTAAAGTGATTAGTTTCTATTAGTGTCTATTAAACTATACACTCCATCACTATCTATCAATATTATAATTGTAAGGGTTGTAAAGATATTTGCATATTTATTATTTAATCTCATTTAAACTACTAAACTACTACTGGACGTGTGGTCCCGGTATAGAACAGGCCACCCCTTCTATTTCCGTGGGTGTCGTAAGAAGAGTTTAAGGGAGGGCGAGGGATGGGCAGCAACGTCCCTCTTAGAAGATCTCTAAACCCTTACTGCGTTTGTCAATCCACTTGCCAAGCGTGGCAACTGCTGGCAAAATCCCCAAGAGAGAGGCTTATGTTCAGCAATGGACAATTAAAATCATCAATTAATTAATCAATATTATGATAATAATGATGAAACTACTAAAAGGTGTTCAATAAAATTCAATACTTACACAAATAGACCGTGTTATAGACTAACACATATGCGCAAAATAATTATTTAATAGTATTACGTATAATTTTTATTTTAATACAAACGGCCAGTCACAAATATACTCAGTTTAAATTTAAAATGAGCACAACATGTTTAGTCTATCGATTAATAACAAACAGAAACGATTGAATTACTTATTATTATAATATGCATGGAATATTATGTTTAACTAGGTACTATTAAGTTTTATCTTTACCTGCACAGTTTTTACCCTCGAGCATACTATAGTTTTCGTTCAGCTTCTCAAAAGTTTACTATATATATTCCTCTGTGGGATAAGTCCGCCATTGTATATTTAATCTTTTTAATTTGTCCAATGTAAATTATGCACAATAAATATTCTACAATACAATACAAAAATCTCTTTTTGACGCCATTTTGTTATTTATATGCCATTATTAAAAAAACAAAACTAAGTAATTATGCAAACTGAAAGCGTGTTTCAATTAATATCGCGAAATTACCAATTACCGTTTAACTCAGTTGCTCTAGAAATGCAACCGAGTCAAACTATATTAATATTAAATAATTAAGAACCTATCATGATATTTAGAAAACTAACAAAATAAGCATTTGTTATTTAAATTGCAAAATAAAAATTGTTAAGATTGTAAAATTTTACCCATTCGAAATTTTTATAGGTTATGTGTGGTCCCAGCATAGAATAGGCTACCCCTTCTTTTCCTGTGGCTGTTATAAGAATCGTCTAAAAGAGGGCAAGAGATGTGCAGCAGCGTTCCTCTTAAAACATCTCTAAAGCCTAATTGTGGATGCCAACCCGTCTGCCAAGCGTGGCAACTACTGGCAAAATCCCTCAAAGGAAAGGCTTATGTTCAGCAGAGTGTTCTCTGCTTAAAGGCTGATATGATGATGTTGATGATGATAAGCTAATGACGAAGGAATTATCTCTTTATACTATGATTTTGTGAACCTATTTTATAAGCTGCAATAAATTTGAGACCGAAAATTTGGAATTTCGATACGTGATAGAACTTTTCCTTTATAATGCAAGAGGTGTTGCTACACAGATAGACTAATAGACTATCTATTATATTGTTATATACTTATGCATGAAGACCGAGAACCACGTCGTAATATAAGATTTAAAGGGTACAAAATGCTCTGGAGAACAGTTAACATCTTCCACTACAACTTTAGGGTTTTCATAATTTTCTTATCTGGAAGTTTCCGTGTGTTTTTTAGCTTTTATTATCTTTTTTACCTTTAATATTATTAACCGTACCTGAAAGTTTTAAAAATAATGACTCAAAAATATTTTTATTTCAATATATCTATAATAAAATTGTAAGCTTTACAAAACCATGGACAAATGTTTGCCAAAATTAAATATTTAAAATTGGATACCTTTTTATTTGTTATGGTATTACATGAAAATAACTGAACAGATTTCAACGAAATTTTATTATCGTATGGAGTATCTATGCAAACAATTCAAAAACTGCTGTGTTACCAAAATCGATGAATGAATCATTACAAGTCTTGCTGAAAGTCTTAAAAAATTCTTTAAAAGTATTATCAAAACTTACAATTTTTATGGAACCTCTCTACTGAATGTACTCACTTAAAAAGAAGAAACTAATCGAGTTTATTTCCGAAGAAAAAAGGTCTAGGTTGAAAAAGTGCAAAGAATTATCTTTTCTACAGTCTAATTCATTTAGTCGCTATATTATACTCAATATTTATTTATTCTACTATATTATTTTTATATTCATTTAGTTGCATTTTTTATTGTTACAGAGGCAAACCAGCAGAAGGACCACTTGATGGGAAACGGCCACTGTCGCTCATGAATACCTGCACAACGAGAGAAGATGCTTTTGCGTTGCCGACCTTTAAAATGTTTGTACACACGTTTTTTGAATTCACACCTTTTATAATATTCTGAGGATGTAAAATAAATAATGTCATCATATCATCATCATATCAGCCTTTAACTATCCATATCCTATATATGCTGAATATAAGCCTCCTCTTTGGAGGAGGGGAAGGAGTTGCCAGTATTTGCCATACTTGGCAATTTGATTGGCAAAAGATTGGCAACCACAGTTAGGCTTTGGAGATGTTTTAAGAGGGACGCTGCTGCCTAACCCTCGCCTTCCCTTAGTCACCTCTTACGACACCCACGGGAAAGGAAGGGGTGGCCTATTCTATAACGGGACCAGACGGCAAAAAAATGGCATATCTTTATTGTATTCTTACTCAGCTAGCAACTCAACCATCGGATATCAGCGTTAGGCAATAATTACGAATCTAAATGATTTCAAGAGCATTGATCTAACAATTATATATTAAGCACAATACAAAAGTAACCACAATATAACATAATGGCCCTCTTTATAAACGCGAATCAATGTGTTCGGTCACAGTAAAACCTTTTAAATGATTGGAACCATTCCTTTGATTGAGTTTCTTCGGTTATTTCTTTGGAATCCATTTAGTGAGTTTGTTGCATCAATTTAAATTATTTTTTCATATAACAAAAAATAAAAAATAAGGAAATTAGTCTATTTATTTTACTAGAGACTGTGCTGAGAGGGGAGACTTTGTACAAAAGTCGTTTGTCTGAATAAATACTTTATTTAGTCTATGTAGTAAGGCTGTCAACTAAATATACACTACATTTAATTATTAACTAATGATTTGAAATTAAATCTTTATAAATATCAGATTGCCATCCACGCTCCACACATTTTCCAACGAGTGAGTTTGACATCTCATTTCGAAAGTATGTCACCTAGATCACAGCGTAAGTTAGTAATATACGAGTATTTTCTTGTATATAGATATTTAAAGTAAATTTACGATTTTTTAAATTATAGTGTTTTATATCTATTTGAATTCCAAAATGTTATTTTTTAATTTACCTACTTGTAAAATTTTAAACGAATTCAAAGACAAAATTATTAAAACAAATGAATACGCAAATGTAACTTATATATAGATAATACAAAAAAAAAAAAAAAAACTGCTGTGCAAATACAACCAATGACTTCAATCGTAACAATATTAATATTGACTAGTCATAGATTAAGAATAGTACACAGCATTCTCTATCTACGTGACTAGTAATGTCTTTATTTATAATTGAAAATTAGTAAACATATCGATTAACAACGATATAGATTTTTTATAAAACTTAGAATGGCAAATAAGCTGACAGCCTACCTGATAGAAAGTGGTAACTGTAGCCTATAGGCATGAGCAGTATCATGGACATAACAGAGTTAATATACTGTTTCGCCTATGACACCCTCCATGCGTTCCCATTTTTGAGTGTTAAGATATTATTCCTTTGTATCCTGTATGTAAATTCAGTGCCATATCCTACCCTTCAAACCAAAACACAGCCATGCAAACACAACTATTTCACGGTAGAAACACAAATGGGACAGAGATACCCAAGCAACCGGCTTTTGTACAAAATCTTCCTCTGGTAAATATTAAATAGATAAATATTTTAGAACACAGAATCGATCATTTAGAGGAGAATTTTACCTCAAACACAAAAACTTCACATACGGTTAAAAACGTTAGTAGTAGCATGATCAAGTGACTTACAGACAAAAAACAGACAAAAAGATTATTAGACTATTGCTCTAGAAAGTCTCTTAAAAGAACATTTGTGATTCTTGTGAACAGTAGCAAGACATCTAATCCCGTAAACCATGTCCGTACGACTTAGATTTTTTTTTCTTATTTGCGTCTATAAATAAAATAAATTCAATATACCTAATAGAATTGCACTGGAGTGTTTACTGGTAGAGAATTCTCTTAGGGATAAGCTTACCTTTTGTTGATATCCTTATTTTGTATAATTCTTATTTTATGTAGGATATATAAAATTAATGTACCTACAGTATATAAGATTAAAATTTTAAATGACAATCCCTCTCTATAAATTTTATTATCATTTATGTTAATCTCGTTTATGTACTAATCCGAAGCAAGTTTGTCTAATCATATTGTATTAAATAATAAAATAGATGTAACAAAAATCAATGTATGTAGTTCCGTACGGAAAATCTACATCTTACAAATACCTACATCTTTATATATTATATTGTATATATTCAAATACATTTAATAGTTTTTGTGTGAAAGAGTAACAAACATCCATACATTCTTCATAACAAATGTTCGTATTTATAATACTAATCAATTGGCCTGAGGATCTGCATTGGGAAGTATTTTAATAAAATATAGCCCATGTTACTCTCTGTTAGTATAGCTTTCTATATGTAAAAGAATTTTTAAAATCCGTTAAGTATTTTCCGAGTTCCTCTTTATAATATTAGTATAGATCTATCTTATGGTAACAAGAATTTACTCATTCCAATTCCCAAGGCGTTTTACCAGTAACACTCAGCTTTACCTGCTGAGGTGTCGTTAAATCTCCGGTTTACAACGCGATAATGTCGCCTCGCAGCTAATGTGGACTATGATGTCGGGTTTAAACTTTACCCAGACGTTGTCGGAATGCCTCGAGCCTAATATTCTTGGAAAATTGAAAATAAAAATTTGATATTGTTATAGAAGAAATCTTTCTTATATAGGAAACAATTTTAAAATGTTTTTTGGTTAACTTAAAAAAGGATGGGATCTCAGCTTTATTTTTATTCGACTATGTTTCGCGAAATATTTGTCTATTTTATATTGATTTTGATGATCTTTTTAAAATTTTCTAAATTATTTTTCCCATATATAATATAATTATAAAAATCATAAATATTTCTAGCAATTTAAAAGTGAATTCAAAAGTTACCGACGTCATTCTCCATGACCAATATTATTACTATTATTAATATGTTAAAAGATAACAACCAACATTGTTTTCATGTTTTTATTAGGACATAAGATAAAAACATATACTAGATTTCTCCTAGTTTAGCGCGACAAAATATTTTTCTGTGTGTTCTTATAGCATTGTTATAATAAAAACTTTCAACGCATTATAAAAGCTATTACAAGGCATGAAATAATAAACATTATGAAGACACATATGTCGTTTGTAGAGAACGGTCCCTTATCGAGCTATAAAACAATGGTTTTGTTGCTAAAATCCATTACGGTATCCACAATTTCTGGAACCAACGTTACAATGTGAACTTTATAACAAAAGAAATAAAAAATATAACTTAAGAACGTATAGTACTAACATTTTAATATATAGATACGTTTTATAAATTGTTAGTGTTTATTCACAGTTTTTTTGGCGTACTCGAGATAAAAAGTAGTAAATAATTTTCTCCGTCTCAAATAAATTAGTAATTTTCTCCGTCGCAAATTTAGTATTTACAAAAATTTACTAATTGTTATTATACTAAAAAGAAATAATAAACAAATATCACTTTCATATTTATGTTATTATTTTTAGATATACGATTTTTACGAAAATTATATTTTAAATAATAAAATTGATTAATGAAAAGAACAGTACAATAGAAGAAAACCCTGAATAGAACATCATACTAAGCCATCTGGCCGACGTTAAAATAAATCATTTTATCTGATTTTCATTATTACATAAAATTATTCATTTTATTCCTTTATAATTTAACCGAACAAACAAAGAAACATTAATTAATTATGCGCGGCAAAGTGTTATCTATATCAAATATAAATTTAACGGGCGGCAAGATGCACAATAAACAGTTGTCCTCTAGATAACGACGGCGGAATTCCGAAATCATCCGCCATTGCTAGGCGTTTTCAATAAATTAATTGGCTCACCATTCGTATCGTAGGAAACGGTACCGATCTTAATCTCGTTCCGCTTAAACTTCTTGGATTCAGACGAGATTAAGTAGTTTCTGAATTAGCGCTAGACTCGGAATCAACTAAACAACCCATAGATTTTCTTCCTCATTTAACTTTGCCCCGTCTCGTCGCGATAGCCCGAGATAAGTGGTGGCCCGGATAGAAATACGGGGAGTTTCAGGAGCTATTTAGTAACGACGTTTCGTGTACAACGATTACACTTGGCCTATAAATGTGCATTTGTGACCGCAGTCAGCTGTAGTCCAGCGGATTTATAAACAATGTTTTTATTTTATTTACAAAATAATTATATGATAACAAATAATAAATTAATTTAAATAGTAAAATACTTTGTTTTAGTTTAAAATTACTATTATTATATCAGTCATTAGATAAACACGTAGGCGGGTTTACAATCGCAGTCAGATTTTGATGAGGTTTTAAAAAAGACGATGCTGCCCATCCCTCGAGTACTGAGTTCCCTTAATCGCCCCTTATGACACCCACGGGAAGTATAGTTCAAAATATTAATGACTAACTATATTATTTTTCATCGGAATTTTGATAAAAATTGTCATATTCATTAATCTTAAGTATGGTCTATCCGTGCACAAAATTTTATTTAAGTCAACCTGTATATATCTCTATATATCCAAACCTGTATATATCTCTGTATATTTACAAAATTTCAAATAATATTATAAATAGAAACCTTAGAAATATATTCGGCGACTAAGCAGTAAGGCTTCATTTAGTAATAGAGCTACTCATTCGTAGAAACACAGAAACGCAATTTGCATTACTATCCTCGCACCGATTTTGCCGGAAACGACCTTACACGGGCGTCGATGATGTGGGTACGAATCCCTAATATTTGGCAATATGTTAGATTAAAATCCAAGTTGAATTATACCAACATGTAAAATACCACCACCTTTATTTTCATTCCTTAAAGGCATTTCGATGTGTGGCTTTATACATTACTTTTCTCAATTTTCAACCGACTCCAAAAAGAATGAAGTTCTCAAATCGGTCGTATGTTTTTACTGTGTGTACTTGTAAACCGATTTGAAAGATTATTTTTTATCTGAAATGATATACTTACAAAATAGTCCCATAGAAATTCTATAAAAATCGGTTCAGTAATTTAGTTTTTTGATCAAAATAACTAGTTTTATCATAATTAAGTTGTGAGACGCAATTTTTATAATTATATAAAACAACTTTCAACTAAAATATTAATTATGCAATAATCTTTAAAACATAATATCACAAACAGTCCTGGAATAGCACTTTTTTTTGGAAAATAAAGAAAAGGTCATTTATCTTTTAAACCCATAAATATAATTAGATCATTATAGTGAACACTCGATCATTTAGCCAAATTAAAAAATGTGTAAATAGTTCGCTAAATTCGGGTTAAAATTCGGTTTATTTGGATAACGAAGTAAAATAATATTCAAGTAAAGAATAATCGAATATACCTAATTATTATTACATTACTATAATAACTAGATAAAAGAGTCGTTGAAAAGGGCTTAATTAAGATCAAAATAAATCATTAAAACCAGCTTAACAGATAGCAAAATGACATTTAAATAAAGCATCATGAAAATCGATCTAATAGATTAAATAAACGGTAATAACTATTTAAACAAGGTTATCAATATCTTTATGTTAATTCAACGAATTACTGAAATAGGCTTATCGAAAGAGTATTGTATTATTATTTAAATAAAATGTCATTTAAAAATATCACTAAAATCGACTAAGCATTTTAAACAAAATAACCAAACATTAAAACTAATTTACTTAATTACATTAAATTATTTTAAATTACATTAAATACAAAGTTTGAGTGATGTCTCTGTACTAGAAAATATAGTATAGAATGACTCTTTAGTTAATGGTTGCAGTTAACTAAGAACCATTCTTTATGTAAATGGACGATAATAATAGTTGAAATGATGATACATTATACTATGACGTCACTAATAATAAATCTATACAGTCCTTAAATTCATGAGTGCTATACACGTGAGCAAACGCGTATAGACACACTTTGATCAATTAACTATGTATGTCCGATACGCACATTATATATACTTGTAACTACACACGAATAAAGTTAGTAAGTATCCGTGAATCACAAGAACCTGAATTGCATAAACAAATTGAATACGTCAATGTAACTACACGCCAAATATTCCCTTTACACCTGCCTCAAACATACCTACTGCCTGTAATTAGATGCAGGTAAACTTTGGAATTTAAATTACATAAGAACATAGGTGAACTCAAAGGGTACGGATACAAAGACTTCTACGAGACTACCGTCTAATAACACCTAGTAAGCAACGACGCTGGAGTGAAAGGTCGCAAGTTACGGCACGGCAGCTTAAGCGACAGACATTATACAATTTGAAGTCTGTACTTCCGTAAGGTAACAACAATAACAACGAATATGTAAATCTGAGAGGCTGAAAAGTTACCCTATTTGGGCGTGCAGATTAAAGCTTATTCAAATAAACAAGAATAATGTATATTTGTAGATACATAAGTACTTTTTAAATTCTCCGATGACTGTAATATATGAATTTCAAAGAAGATGGTTTTAGACCTCATTGAAACGTTGTACGCACTGTTACAAATTGCACATGGGTTAAATAGTTATAGTTGTACAATGATTAAAGAAGATAACATTTTCTAATTAGACCTCTGAATAGGCCATAGTTATAAATTATAATAATAGGTATTAATAATTAGATTTCTAAACCTCTCGCATTACTAAACGATTATCACTAGTTTTTATTCTTTTTAGTACAATAACATCATTTCGCAATTGGCGTTCAATGTTGTAAAATAAAAAAGGTCCATAATTTAAATTCTAAATACATGAAAGAAGTTAATTATGTAATAAGAATAAAGTATTTTCCGTGACATTATTTTACTCGATCTTTTGCTACGAAAATCTTTGAATAACATCATATATAATACTATTTAAAACTACAATTTGACCTTAGTACGATTAGATCTAAGTACTTTTAAATATTTTTTTAATAAATCTGATTTCAGTAAATTACATAACACTGATAAATGTATATTGACTTCATTATAAAAAAAAAACGAAGTATTCAATTTTGGTAAAATATTCACGACCTTATAGATCTTTATAATATTTTTTATTTAGTAATATAAATTATACTATAAAAAATACTTAAAAGATTAATTAATTCTTCAACTATTATACACACATAAAATACATACATAAAATATTACATCTATGCTTCCAATAGCCCGAATTCCGAATTGCCAGAATTTCTTAAGCGACAATATCTCAGCCGAACTTATTTAATCTATTAACTTTTACGGTACGTCTGTCAACCAAAGTTACAAAGCTCGGAAAAGTAGAAGATACTGATTCCAATTGTAATTATAAATACAGGGAAGTGATTTCGCTCATTCAGTCATAAATTTATTTACATAATATTATTAATTTAATTCTAAATTCACTCAGATTTCAAATTTTCTCGCCGCCTCGATTTGAGACATGTTCAAGTTGTTCATTAGATAAATTTAATTTCTGTTTCAGTGAATGTTGTCAAATAAATAATTGATTCAAATTTGTCCAAATAATATCTATAATATTATAATAATAATAACGTAACTAAAATAATTTGATTTAAATTTCATACATTTAATTGTAACTAAATATGATCATACTTCTTGAATATTTATAAAAAAATATCTATAACATTTGACTCTGCCGTATTGTATTAAAACACGTAAAAATACAAATAAGAAATTTGACCATGAGTCTTGTAATAGATTACAATTTTAATAATTCATACCTACTTTAAATATTTTACCGCCACGTTTACATTTATAAGTTTAATGTATCGTAAGTCAATTAACTGCTCGATCGGTAAATGATAAGTACATTTGACTATTATTTGCATATAAATGATTTCAATACATAATTTAAAAACTGTTTTATTAATATTTATATAGGGTATAATTAATAAAACATGCTATAGCCGTATATATAGCACGCACTTGAAATATACATATTTAGGTATATATAGTTTAAGTAAGTGCATTGATACCGTGGGTTGCTACAAACTACTTTATTTTTCACCAAAAAAAAAACTAAGTGCCGCAGTTCTATTTTCAAAAGTTTAAAAAAATAAAAATTAAAAATAATGATGTCGCAGAGTGCTTGTTAAAGAATATTCTCCGAGTTTTGTTTTCAGCTCTTACCAACGAGACGCGACGACGAACTTTGTTCGGCAATACCTACTGAATGTGCATGTGCAAAATAATTATATATTACTAATATGTATTTCTTTTTTTATATTTCCGTTGTAGCTTAATTTAAAGTTTTAATATTTATAATATACTGTTTTTATAGTAGTAGATTAATTTTAATTAACAAGAAAATGTGCAAATAAGAGTGCTGTTATGAAAATTCATTCGGGAAAGCACTAAGGCAACACGGAAATATCAAATGTTAAATACGTACTCATAATAACTAGTATTAGTAATATATTATTTTATCCAATATCATCATCACCATCATTTCAGCCATTATCCGTTCACTGCTGTACATGGCCCTCCCCCATAGACTGCCATAAAGAATAGTCCTGAGCCACCTGCATCCTCTTCACTCCATCTAGTGGGGTGTCATCCTATATTGCGTTCGACCGTACGGGGTCGCCACTCAAGAATCTTTCTTCCCCATAGGTTGTCCCGTTCCATTATGACCAGTTCATTGCCACTTCAGCTTGCTTAACCTTTAAAATCTAATATACAATAAAAATCCAATCTAATAAAATTAAGAATATTTTGTCGTTACTGCTTAGTATTTTATTTTCGTTAGTTTTTTTTTTATACCACTGAGGTGGCAAACAAGCATATAGCCCACCTGATGGTAAGTGGTTACCGTAGCCTATGAACACCTGCAATACCAGAGGTATTACGCGTGCGTTGCCGACCCTGAAGAAACCTCTTTACCCCCCTTTTGAAGAACCCCATGCTGTAGTCTCTTGGGAAAACCTCGGCAGGGAGCTCATTCCACAACCTGAATGTTCGTGTAGTTTGGAAAAAAAAACATAAATTTTAACCAATCGCTCCAATTATGGGTTTTACTTATTAGATGGAAATCATTGGGATAATAAATTTATTTATTGTGTTGTTAGCAAATTTGCGCAGCCTTTTTAAATGGACCACATGAAACAATATGATGGAAAAACGATGGAAGAGCAGTATAAACAGTGCAATCTAAAAAGTTGCGACCGCATTCGAAAAACGAATTTAGCGCGAATTCACTCGACGGAAACTTAATTTTGTTTGTGATAAAATTGGTGTAGCTAAATTAATTACGGGAAACCCATTCGTGGTAATTTTTTTCTGTCTCTTTATTCTAATGTTTCCTATTTTTGAAAAGTATGTAGAAATGATTAACCATCCATTACTTAATTAAAGCATATTAAGTTACTAGTTAAAAGCTATTTCAGTATGGAAATTTAGCTTGTCTCCTAGGTACCCTACCAGTTGGCAGTGATCTCAAAGAAATTTATTATCTTTAAATAATTTTTTAAGGTCTTGTTTTTGATATTTATAGTACGTAGATGCAAGGTGTCTATATAATAGATAGATTATATTTTTTACATATTTGTATTATATATAATATATATAATTTTGTATATTATTTATATATATAATTCTGCTAGTTACTATTTTAAGCATCGTCGTGGACTATACTTAATGTATTAAATTTTGTATTCAAGAAATACTTTCATATAGTTTTAAGGTAATAAAATATTTTATATTTCGCAAACTCAGCTAACCATTTTACTCTCTCTACAGTTTGATTTATTATAGACTTCTTTCCTTTTATTATGCACTATTTATTCATTTATTTATATTTGCAAATACCTACAAATAAATTAAATTATAAATATAAGTTATATGTTATATTTTTTCTCTTCTTGTATTTTATAATTATTTCACTTTTGTATATATAATGGACCTGGTAAGTGGTTGTAGGGGGCAAAATAACTTTGCCGGATCAGCTTGTTTATTATATGAATGTAACACTTGTCTTTATAAGTCATCAGAGGGAGACTTTGTACAAAAGTCGTTTGCTTGGGTACCTCTATCCCATTCGTGTTTCTACCTTAAAGCAATTGTGTTTGCATAGCTGTGTTTTGATATGAAGTGTGGGATATGGCAGTGAATTTACAGGGTACAGAGGAATAACACCTGAGTCCTCAGGAATGGCAACGCATGGAGTATATCATGGGCGAAACAGTATACTCTGTTATGTCCATGGTACTGTTCATATCTATAGGCCACGGTTACCACTTTCTATCTGGTGGGCCGTCAGCTTGTTTTTCATTCTAAGTTACATAAAAATTGTACTATGAATTTCCTTAACAAATTTTTTATTCTTATGACTAAAACAAGAACTTATTTTTATTTAGTCAGTCTCGATTATTGTTTGAGAGACTTATTGAAAAAGTGACGAAATTTTGTTAAAATTGTAATAATTTCAATCAAACTTGATTACCGTTTCACAAGAAACACTCTCTAAATTAAATTGGTAACAAATATATATATTCAATCTATTGATCTATTTTTGAATAGTACAGCTGAACATCAGCAAACTGTCTTTTGGTCAGGTCAATTATCCATTTGTTTACATGTTCATTAAATTATGTTGAAGCAGAGTAACTCTCTGTGTAAATAAAAATGGACTAAATATATAAAATAAAATAAACTTTTTATTTTGCTAACTATAATCGTTGTTAGATTGAAGACTTAGAAGTATAGGTAGAGGCAAATAGGGGAAACTTGTGCTGAACAAATATGACGCACAAATCCGTGATATTGATAGATTTCCTGACTCTTATCAAGTTTGCAGTATTTGCTTCATGGAAACATGGATCGATGCTTGTTCGTATCTGTATACAAATATCAACTAGGTATATTACTTTTTTGTTGTACTTTTGGTTTTGTTCATTTCATTGTACGGAAGTAATGGAACTTTTAAAAGTGTAAGTTTTTTTTTATATAAAAGTGAATTATAATCAGTACATAGTTGCGCGGTAGATACCGGTCACAGCTGACGTTTTGACTGTTTCTATTAAAAAAAAAAACTCTATAGTATTAGATTAGAGGTACTTACTCACAATTAATTATTTTCTCAAGTATAATGAATCTCAGTAAAGTACACTTTAGAAACCTATAATCTAAATACACCATTCTGTAACGGACGAATTTTATTATACAATTTACATGTATATTCTGCACAGTAAAAGAAGTAACTTCTATGAATATACAGAGAAAACGGAATATCTCACAGCTGACACTTGGTGGCTTATATTTAAGTACGAAATATGCTTTAATATGTTAATATTAAAAATTTATTTCTAATCTGTATCTCTAGGATCTGTTTCTTATAGTCTCTGACCTAATAACAAATGTAATTGTCTATGATTATTTCTCTTCCGTCCGGCGCTTGATCAAGAGTGTCTTTGCGATTATATTTCAGTTATTTAGTAAATTATAAATATATTTTTAATTTGATATTGTACTTGTCAGTGTAATAAGTAAATTAGAAAACAAATTCAGTAATTTTCAGTTTCATTTACCAAACCGTCAAAACCACGTGTGCCCACGATCAAACATCATTTACGTGCACATTTTAGAATGAAGAATCGTATATATGGTAAATTTTGCAATAGACAACTTTTTGTTTTATATACAAAGATAAACAGCAACGTTAATCGTCAAAAAATCAATATGAGATCAATACGCAAGTCAATCATATTAATTTTAAAAATAACAGTGAAAAAATGGAAATGAATCTTCATTTCTGAATTAATTTTCTTTTTTGGTCTAATCAACGACTCTAAAATCAATAAAAAATCAAAATTAATACCTATTTAATAAAAATAGAGTCTAGTCATTACATACTTATTCATCTGTAAGCCTTCTAAAAAGCTTTTGAATAAAAACCAGTTTTGTTGGTAAATTAAAATTTTATTCCTCAAAAACCATTTTCGATCCTAAATGATTTGAAAACAACAAGCAAGTAGAGTATTCCGATTAAAAAAAAATCATTAAAACTATTAATAATTGTAATAGCCTAAAGGGTAAATATATCACGTAACAAAAAAATATTAATATAAATATGACCTCCTTCTTTTTGAAATCAATTGAAAATCTTAACATTATTATTTATTCGCTTTTGTTCGCGACTTTATCCGCGTAATTAGATTGATTGATTGACCGAAATAAAGTAACCTATGCCCTTTTACATACCAAATATGGTTCCGTTAAGTCATCAAGAGGTAACATACAAACTCACTTTCACATTATAAATGTTAGCCGGGATAAGAATATTTGTACACACAATTTACACATTTCGCTCTCTGAGAATTCAGAATTTACGTATATTGGTTTCTGAGAATGATAATACTCAATCAGGAGTCAAGATTGTGAGTAAATATTCTGTCACATTCGTACACGTAGAAGGCGAATACGAATACATTCCACGTAATATGAGTATAATTAAATGATGACTTTACCTCCATTGCACTACCACGCCGTCCCATCGCGATACGACATCGCCTTAATTGAACTGGAATATCTGAAAAAAAATGTTTTAAATTAAATACGAAAATTTTAAGAAAATAGTGGTCTATAGATATACTACCATTTATTGCTAAGGTCGCGAATTGAAATCTGGTTGACACAAAAAAAACTTATGACACAAATTTTTACTTTCCAATGATGGTAACACCTATTTATTACGGTGTCAACGGTAGAGTCATTCCATGCCATCTTGAAATTAAATATGCTCGACAAAGTGTATGAATGTTATGTCCACCATAACAGTAATATTCAATAGTTACCTTTGACATATTTTTTTATGTATTTTTAATATTTTTTACTCGTAACTTCAACTGTTTAATATTAATTCGAAGGAACCCAAATATGTTTAACAAATTTCATAAAGATTGAAGACAGTGTATTGTTATAGATTTTACGAATTTTGTGATTGATTGATTACGCCAAGATGTACTTTCATATATATTAGTAAGGATCAAAAATATAGAATATATATAAATAAACTAACTTTATTGGTATATATGTGTATATAGTGTAACACTGCAATATAACAAAAAATATAATATTCCAACTTAGTTTTAGAATTTTAGTTAAAAAATGCTTAATCATTATCATATCAGCCTTTAACTATTCACTATTGAACATAAGCCTTGGAGGGTTTTGCTAGCAGTTGCCACGCTTGGCAAGCAGATAAGCTTTGGTAATGTTTAAAGAAGGGCGCTGCTGTCTATCTCCTAACCATTAAACCTCTTACGACATCCACAGAAAAGCAAGTCCATTCATAGCCGGGACCTCGCAGCTAGAGATGCTTACAAAACATAAATTATCGATTTTAACCAACAATATCATAAACTACTAATAATTAATGTGGACAGTTAATAATAGAGAAGCAATTATTTTAATGGTGAAATGACAAACAACAGACATTATTTTTGATTGGCCTCACTGATAATGTATTTACGTACAAACAGAAATGAATATGGACAAATTGTAATTTTCTAGTAAATCATTGTAAATACGAAAATTGAGTAGGTAATGATTTATTTTTGTAAATATTACTATATTCAACTGTATTTGTGCATATACATATACTTAACCTCGACAAAATGTAAATGGAGAATTTCGAAAAATTTCTCTTTATTATAACTTCTGCGAAACATTTTGATTTCTGTGAAAAATCTGGCAATATTTACACATTCCATGAACGAGATATTTTCCGTGATTTGTGAGCTCTCGATATTTAGACGCTGTTCGAACGTCCTGGGAGGTTATAAAGCCCACTTTATTCGAATCATAATAATAAGAATTTGCTTTACATAACGAATTAATCGGGCTTCTTGTGCTGATGACGTAATATTTACGAGACGGTACATTTAAATTGGCGTGTCCAATTATAATTTTTAGTGAGGTTTTTAACCCCCCTGGTCATGAGTTCCCTTCACTATGTAAACAAGCGGCACGTAAGTTTAAAACAATATTTGCCTGCATACCTATATTGAATTTAAAAACACTTCTATTATTTCATTAATCAATTACTCATAACAACATTTTAGTTTTTACCTGACCGGTTTCCCCTTTAGGCAAACAATTACGCTCCTAAACTAATTGTTATTTCAATTTGATACACCTGACCAGTTTCGCCCTTAATATGTTATCATAGGTATATTTACAAAGTACCTAATCCGTTTTTCATTATAGATACATCCTTCCAAGAAATTATAAACATTTCTATGAAATTCTGTATTGTTGATTACGCAAAGATCAGACGTTTGGAATTAACCTTTGATATAAAATCTCTTTATAGTATCGTAGCTCTCTTTTTTTGCGTCGAGATCATTTATCATAGAAAGGCATAAAAAAGTCTTGATGCAATTATATTTTCGAATTCATTCCATTTTTTTTTATTTAATTGTCAAAATGTAATTTTTAAAAATCACATTTTAATTCGTGAATTACTAAGATGAAAAAATTTTCGATTTGTTTATTTATACGCAGGTATTATTTGCGCATTTAAAATTTATATCCAGATCTTTTTATTTTAATTCTAAAAGGTTTATTACATTTTTTTCTACTAATCTTTACCTTTTGATGATCAGTAAGTAAGTATCAAATAAATTTAATAGTCCGTAGCTTTACAAACGTTGAGTTAGTAACTTAAATTTATATTAAAATTTAAACTCCAATAAATATTGATTACATTTTATTTAATATCTTACTTGTATGGAAACTTTTTTCAATTAGATATTAACACACATAATGTGATAAAACATGTAGAGTATAACAACCAATGAGTACATTAGTGATAAGATCCCCTCACAATACTTATACAATTGTATTGTTACATTTATTAGTTGTCTTGCTTTCTTCCCTATGTTGTATAATGCAAATAAAGGATACTCATTCATTCATTAGTGACCAAATCCTTATAGATTTTTATCGCACCCTAATTTGAATCTATTGCCGAATCCCATTACGTTTCGGGGTCCGCTAAATTCGTATAGACAGGGAATGCTAAATGCAGTGCGAAGCGGTGCAGGTAAAGGAAGTATCACTAGCTCCCTTGAGTTCACTTAAAAAGCGACAGGTTAATCTTACCTGTTGCTGGTCCTGCTAGATAAGTATAAAACGAATTTATCGATAGAATCATTTTCGCTGAGACAGAAAAAGATGGCAATACCCTCTATCTTATTTTTTCTTATACTAACAGTAACTGAAACTATTCTATTAATTGAATTGTTTGCCTCTTAACTAGAGGAAGGGGGGGGGGGGTGTCAGGTATCAATGAACAGTGCAAGTATACGAATAGAGTAATAAATAGAGTAGATGGAATGAGTAAGTACATTTTATTTTAGCAAAGCCTGTGTTATGAATACCCATGCTTACCAGTATACACATACGTACTAGCCAAATGATAGAAATAAATTTTGTACATACATACATAATATACACATAGTAAACACCCGAATCAATAAAAACATGAATATTTAAATGTAATATTTACCAGCTTCACTTACGTGTATTTTAATCGAGAAAGTTCGACTAGTTACTCGTGAATTGAACCGGTAGTTATTACCTATATACCTATTATTAGTATATATTAAAAAATATAATATATACTTACGAAAATTTTAACAAAAAATGTTTCTTACGTGTGGGGAGCAAACTCGCGATCGTCAGAAAGAGAAGCTGCGCGTTAAATGTGGTGGTAAACCACTAATGTACCAAGGCAGGTCCTCATGGAACGGAAGGGATAATAAATACAAACAATAAATTGTCACTTGACGTTACACTACCGAACAGTATCATGGCCACATTTTTCTTAAACATTTCGATGATCAGAAAATATATGTAGATATAGGGCTGGTGAAATTGGCCCATAAAACATATTTATTGACAACATTAGTATTGCAACATGAGAAATATACGTATGGTAGCTGTAACTTGCAGCATTTCCAAATATAAGTACAAATAGATTATTATGTTAATCTAGGAGGCATGATTCAGTGACAAATATATAAACATACATATATCTTTACAAACTTTCATATAATATTATCAGGATTTTATAATTATTATGGTATTCACTTCTTACATTTTAAAAACACTATTGCATTTATTTCCAAACGGATACGACATCGTAACCTTCAAGAAGAGAGCAAATTCCGTTTTAAAAGGCAGCATATCTGCAATACCTCTAATGTTGTGAGTACTCAAGGACGGTAGTAGTCGTTTACCATATGTGAGCAGCATGCTCGTTTGTTCCCTGTGTTATATAAAAAAAATCGCTAAAATACCTCTTATATAACAAATTATATTGATATGTAGCTTTGAAAAGAAAGAGCCATCTAGCTTGATCATATTTTTTATGTATATATTACACGATATCTTAGCCATTTGTAGATCAATATTAATTATTATTTCTAAAATAAAGAGGGACTAAGAATCTAATCCTTCATATTCGCTTATAAAAGTTAAATTATTGTATCTTTATTTTGCTCCATATTTAGAGTTATTCTACATTCATCTAGTATAATTATAGTTTCATGAAAATCGAATGGAAAATGCAAAAGGGATATTATTTTATACTGACAGATAACCTGAAAGACAGGTAGATATAATAAAATTATAATGGTTTCGTATTGTCGTTTTCATTTCTATCTGTAGCCCATTTAAATGTTGCTGTTACAACGCTACAAAATCCTCAAGTTCCGATATTAAATATGGTTTTAAGAGTCTGTATAAGTCATATGCCCACAAGTTGGCGGCTTGTCTCCTTTCCTTTTTTCCTTTTTTGTTCTTATAGATACTATATCAAACCAACTAACTTCTCTCTACCATCTATATGCAGACGTGTCTCCCACCAAATTGTTTATAATTACTCCTCTCCATTCAAAGGTTGCCTGGAAGAGATCGCTTTTAGCGATAAGGTCGCCCATTGTTTTCTCACTGTGATTATTACTTGTAATTATTTATATTTATAATAAGTTTACTATTGTAATCTTTTGTAGGAAACAATAAAGAGTATCTATATGTCCCTTATAGTTTAGACTCTACTTTCTTAATAATTTGTGGTTACATTTATGTACTTTTTATCATAGACACTGTATATACAATCTCAACGATTATTAGGCATCTTTCTATTTTTTATTGTTAGGGAGCAGACAGTCCACCAAACAGAAAGTGGCTACCGTCGCCAATGAACACCTGTAACACGAAAGAAGTTGCTTGTACGTTGCCAGCTTTTTGTATTTATTAAAGAAAACGTTTTAAATAACTGTAACGCCCTACTTAACACATTTATGCATAATACTTAGTTTAAACGAACGTAATAAAAAGGAATTATTATTATTTAATTTATAGAGATAGACTTAAAAAATATTTAACCCAGAGGGAGATTTTGTACAAAAGAAGTTTGCTTGGGCAAATCTGTTCCATTCTTGTTTCTACTGTAAAGCAATTGTATTTGTATGGCAGTGTTTCGAATTGAAGGAAGGGATATGGCAGTGAATTTACAGGATACAGAGGAATAACATCTGAGTCCTCGGGAATGGCAAAACAAAGAGGGAGGCATCATGAGCAAAACAGTATACTCTGTTATATCATGGTACTGCTCATGTCTATAGGCGATAGTTGCCATCGTTTCCATCAGGTGGGCCGTCAGCTTATTTGCCTATATAAAATATTACTACTATAAAAAGCTAAATTATCAGCGAGTAACAGCATGGATCACTAGTACCAAATATAAACGTTCTACTGAGTGTATATTATATATGCATATTCCATTCATCTGTGCTACTGAGATGATATGGAGTGGAATAAATAATCAAACAGAATCAAGCATAATCGAACGAAATTAAATTAAAACCGAACCATGGAAAATTGAGTGCAGATGATCAAAATAGGGTTGATCAAAAACATTTAATTTAATATCTAAAATGTTAAATAACAGACTGCATTATTAAAATTTAACATTTTTTATATATTATTGCAAAAGATAAGTGTTTGTTTATTGAAAATAAATCTATTAAGTTTTATTTGTTACCTAATAGAATATAATAAATATTGATAATATTATTGACAAATAAACTTAACAAATGAATTTCTGATACCCTTATTTATAACTTTCTTAACAATTATGTATAAATAAATATAACTTTCTGTTGGAAAATCAAATTATCGAGTTGTTATTAGAATATGTAAAAGAAATTGAACAATATTCTCAAATAAATATAAATTTGCGTATACTACAAAAGGAAAATTCCAATAAAGTACATTTTATTGTTATAGACATACTTAGAACATAATGAAATACAGTGTGCTCGCGTGACAACCCTGACAATTCAAATTACAATCGGCATGAACAAGCGCGCCCTAATGATTGGGGGAATTAAGCAAAACATTTTATTATATCAGAAATATTGTGCCACTGATGTTCTTTTATTGTGTATTCATTAATACAAGACTGACTGCTTACGAAGTTTCTAATGAGAAAGTTATCACCTAATTACATCAAATGAAATGTTTTCACTTTCAAGAGATTGTCGTCGTACATAATTCGAAAAAATATGTAGATTGTTCTTTCTTTATAAGAAGGAATTTAACTTTTTCTTTTAATTAAAACAAAATGTTCCCTTTGATTTTTATAAAACATGTTCTAGCAACTATCACTCAAATATTATTTGAAATTGAGACATTGATAGAAGTGATGAAAAATTAATAGTTATTATTTATTTAAATAAAAATGAATAACTAAATGTATTATTAAGCGCAAAGATCGAGAATGATTAAAAAATTTTGCTTTTCTTTTTCAAATATTCGTTAAAGTCAGAGGCAAATTTTTATGAAGAAACAAATTGGAAAAATTGTGATAAACTGAAATGAAAACGAATTGTGAAAAACCTCATATCTTCTTTTGATCCAATATTGACATCAAACTATCTAACAGCTTTGTACAAATATAAAAATATAACCGAATTGAGACCCTCTTTTGTGAAGTCGGTTGAAAAAGATGCTAACATAGAACTTATCAATAAGAAAATATCATTTTTGAAATTTCCTTTCATAATAGACCATATTAAAATATAACACAATAAAAAAATAAGGCGGAAGATACACACCGCGAGCAATACGAGTATAATTTTTAATTCCAGTCTTCTGTATGTTAATGTATTAACATACAATAACACATGTAAAGCATTTCGACTTCGAAATACAAATGCGGTTTGCATGCGTCACCTTGCCACTATCACTCCGAACTGTAATTTGTCAGATTCCACGCGAATAAAGCGTACAAAATTCATCTTAACACGTCAAATGTAAGTTTGTCGTGAGTTCCCCGCCGTGTGTTTTGACTGTTACGGTGGTTCCGGTTAATGTAAGACATATTTTGACTATTACATTTTACGGCTCAATTCGTGATGTTTATGTAAACGTAAGTTTAGCAGTAAGAGAACAGAAATTTACCTAATCAACATGCATTTGAACTGTACTGATATTCGCAACTGCTGTAATTTATTCTAACTTCTTTACTTCCACTATTATCATATAAAAGTTAGTTTTTTGTTATCTTTTGGTACATTATACTCAAGTCATTGTCATGTAATTTAATTGACTTACTTATTTTTTGAATACGTAGTATTTTTTTTTTGTATGCCACGTAGTTATACCACGAAGGTGACAAACAAATTTACAGTCTGATGGTAAACGATCACTGTAGCGTATGCCTTTATTATTTGAAATTGAGAAGATCTATTTTTATCTCTATTAATCAACATCTCGGCTATGTGGACAAAGTCACGAGTAAATAATAGTAACAAATAAGACAAAAAATATTCTTTTATAAATATTTTTTCTTTCTTTGAAAAGAATTTACTTTCATTGAATCGTTCATTCTTTAATACAAATAATAGATTCATAAAAATGACAAGTCTGTTATACTCGTATAGGTACATTCATGATTTAAAAGGTCTTGATGTATCTGAATTTGTTCATATGATACCCGTTGATCTGTTCTTTGTCTGAGCATCATATAAAAACTATTAAACCAAAAGATGAAACTACTAAATCTAAAGCAAAAGATTGCCAATGAGAAATCCCATTGGTTACAGTTTACTAACTATAAACTTAAGCAATAACACTCGTGTTTTAGCCACGAAACAGCTGTGCTTGTATCTCTAATGCGATTTGAAGCGTGGAATATGGCAATGAAATTATAAAGTACGAAGGCGTAACATCTTAGTCCTTAGGAATTGCACTCGAAAGATCTCGTGAGCATCAAAGTAGATTCTGTGATACGACGATTACTTCTTTCTATTAATTTGATCTTCTTACTAAGTTGTATAAAAAATAATAACTATATAAGTAACAAAAATCAAACACCCACCAAAGCGAGCTTATTATCATTCCACCCCTATTGTGTTAGCTTGCGAAGCGAATCATAACAAAATGCATTATGAAAATCAAAATCCCCGTAATAAAATGAAAGTGTAAATAATTTGGAAAGCGATCTTTTCACGGCTCATTGGAGAAGTAATAAACGTCGGGAACAAAGTAATCGCGGTGAAACGTTTTATATGTAAATGGAAATCAATTCGCGGTGCTGCGTAAAACACGAGGCCAACAGAGAGTTTCGTATCGTTAACTCTGACGCACTAATATTGTTCACTTTTTTTCAGTAAAATAAAATACTTTTTTAATATTTATAAATACAAAAATAACTGCATTAAATGAAACAATAAAAAAAAATTAGACAAACGCAATAAAAATCATACCAGTACCTAAAGATATGTCATGGAGAAGAATGAAAGCCAAATTAAAAAAATAATAATAACAATATTGTTTGATATAAAGAGCCCTCACTTTTACTAAGAAAAGGTATATAAAACTATGATAAACAATATGGAAGATTTTGTGAAAGATAATATGCAGAAAAAAAGACTAAGGTCAGTAAATAAGTTAAAAAGTAAAACATACTGCGTTGATCCTAAAAATTGGATAGAGGCAAGATAATTTATACAATAAAAAAGAAAAAAAAATCAAATAAATACCAATATAAATTTTAGGAGAATAGTCATTTTCTTTATCCAAAAAAAAAAAGAAGAATATATTTCTTTCCTTAATTTTAAATCATAACTGCAAAATTAAAAATTATCCTATAACATAAAAATACGCATTCATCATCATCATATCAGTCTTCAACTGTCCACTGTTGAAAATAAGCCTCCCCTAGAGGGTTTTACCAGTAGTTGCCATGCTTAGCAGGCGAATGTGTAACTGCAGTGGCTTTGAAGATATTTTAAGAGAAATGCTCCTGCCCATACCTCGCCCTCTCTTAGTCACCTCTTACGACACCCACGGGAAAGAAAGTGGTGATCTATTCTATACTGGGACCACACGGCTAATAAACATTAAAACAATTTAAAATATATTTAATCTTTTAAATCAACTAAAATGTTACAAGACAAAAACTTAATTTTACAAATGAGTAAAATAACAATTAATTACATGGATTAATTCGAAAGGCTTTCAAGAGGCGTCCTGCGATTTTAATGAAATTTCGTACAAAGACCAAGTATAATAAATCATTTCTCTATTTTATTAAACAATTTCGAAGATAGTTTGCTTTGTGTATTTAATATTTGAAAGTAAAACCAATGAACCGATTTTGGAGAAATTCTATTAATCGATAACCTAATAATTTATGACTACTTATCGATAGTCATAACATTGATACGTATTCTTCATAATATTAAAAAACAATATAACAGGTATACTGTATGTTATGTTAAGCTTATACTAATGATGATTTTTCCATCAAATAGGTATCAGAATATTTACAAAAAAAAAAAACATATTTACAATTGCACCTGGAATTCTTAATTGACGTACATTTCGCTTACCCTTTTAAATATTAAATTTAGCACCCAATTAACGTATACAAAATTTTCTTTTAAAGTCAGCGTACTGTACGTATATGATAAGCTTTTTATACTTGACATATATAACAAAAAATTTTCGGATGTTTATTTTTGAAACTCTTCTTATTTTTGTTATTTTCGAATATTGGTCATTCGAAATATTATTATATTATCATTATTATTATTATATTGTAATTATTTATTTATTTCAATAAAAAGTGTAAGAAATATGGCATGTTTGTCATAGATAATTTTGATACAGGGCAAGATATAAAAAATACATTTTACTCCACATGACGTCGAGAAAACATTAATTTAAAATTATTTTCATTAAGAGCGCTCAACCATTTATTCTAGACACAGACAGCATATTTTAATTCATACTACATTATTTGCAGTTTTTGCTCCACAAAGAATAGCTGCAGCTTCTATCAACAGAAAGTTAATACGGAATGAACACAGGAGTATTGACTATTTCGAATCTTATCAATTGCAATAAAAACATAAAAATAATCTAAAAAAATACCTTTTTAGATATCATTTTAAAAGGTTGCACTCTTCAATACTATGTAATAACCCTCTCTTAATTTAGAAAACGCACGATATACGTACATAGCATCTAAGTAACAAAATGGATTTTTATCATACATTTAGGTGTGACGGAATCTGGATTCTGCAAGTAGCTATTTGAATGATAAGTCTGCTTTTTGGACCGTTTTCTCGGATTTCGGATTTCGAATACCTTTTTCCGACTTATTTTCCGTGGGTCGGAATAGTAATCATACCACGTTACGACCGTAATAATGTGGGCACCTTTTTTCGTCATTTTCATTCGGACCTAATAATACCTACAATCTCACCTTGTAGATTATAACATTATTTCTCTTATTGTTCAAATACACTTTTATTTAATACTGCTATATATATGTATATATCGCTTTTAGCGATAAGGTCACCTATTGTTTTCTCATTGTGATTAATTCTTGTAATTGTTTATATTTATAATAAGTTTATTATTGTAATCTTTTGGAGAAAACAATAAAAAGTATCTATCTATCTGTCTATGTACTACTTTATACGCATAGACTATGAATATATAGAATTGCAATGTAAAAGAGAGAAAATATATGTTAGAGCGAGATAACTCGAAGCTAATTTGGCGGGAGTAAATCACTTCTAAGTATTTTATTCTTTAAAGTGGGATTAGTCTTAAGTGAATGTAGTTTGTTAATGCATGCTGTATCTGAATATAATATAAATCAGGAAAATAAACAGCAAAAATTGCCTTTTAACGCAATATTCTAGAACAATTAGAAATATTTTATACTAGAATTAGTATAAAAAAATATCTAATTATATACAAATAAAGTTCCGAATGTCCTCGAATCTAAATTGAAATTATAACAATTACGTGAATTTTGCTATATGTCTAACTTTACTTCCGTACAAATTTAAATCTGTCACATGTAACGAAAAAAACATCAAAAACGAGAAAAAAAGTGATTACACTATTGTGCGTGTTTTGTAAATGTGTTACAAAACACGCACAATAGTGTAATCACTTTTTTTCTCGTTTTTGTGATTGCATTGCCAGTCTGTCAGTACGTAGTACGTTATACTACGTCTATGTATACACTATGTACGGGTATTATATATATACGTTGTCTTTTTTAAATCCACCTTTTTATGTCAAATATCTCCGGAAATTATTAAATCTATTTTCTATAGTAATTAATGAATTAAATGAAAAGCTTGTTTCTCAATAACTTCATTTCTAAATTGTTTTCAATTATCGTTTCACTGGAAAAATTCTTATTTTTTTCTGGATAAACAAAACAATTAATGTAGATAAATTACTTCAATAAATCATGATTGATGTTCAGATAATGCCTTTTTCCTTTATCACATTGATGAGAGATTCAGAAAATAAACAAATTAGAACTTAACAAATATATTTAAATTAAACAATGTTTACTAAAGTGTAAAATAGAAGGTATTACATTAATGTGTTTGGATAATTCTTCTCGATCACGCTAAAATATTTGAGACCATTTGAATGATTTTATTAAGAGTAACACAAGAAGGTCGTCTGATGATGACTACTTGCCACCCATGAGCACCTACAGCACCGGAAAAATTAAAGCAGTGTTGCCAGTCTTTTAAGAAATAAATATATATTGTAGGTGCTTACTAATTAAATAATTCGTACTGGCTGCTAAGAGTTAACAATCCATATTAAAACAGATCCATCTACTTCTATGAAGTTACAGTTTTAGAAAAAAAAATCGACCATTTGTGAAAATATATTTCGTCAATCAGTTTTATTACTATCCCTTATAAAGTTTATTTAAAAAAGCTAAGGTCTAATAATAATAATAATAAATAATAAATCTCTTTATTTTCAGGTATATACCCATAGTTTACATTTTTATATTATTAATTAAATCAATTGTTATTATTATTTTTAAAATATACATCAATTATAAAATACCAATTTAAATTATTTCGTTATAAAATCTCTTGTCGTCAGGTATGCTGTGAGAAATACAGTCTTTACAATATGATTACTTGTTGTCATTAATCTGTCATGAAATTTTGCCTTATAATTACGTAAAATAGCAAAAAAATCATCAACCCTGTTCTCTGCAAACATGCTAAACAATTGCCTTAAATTTGTTATGTGTGGATTTAATAGTAAAGTATATACTTGGTAATACTTCGTAAAACAATATCAAGTGTTGTCAATATAATCAAAGTCGAAAATGTTTAATATTATTTTCCTGCGTATTCTGTTAATATTCTAACTTGCATATGCTAGCTACTTTTTTAAGAATTGTAAAAGATATTCTTTAATATGCAAAAATACCAATAATCGAATTGAGAATTTCATCTTGAATAATAAAGATTTGTTAATTTTATTAACTTTACGTAAGGTATAAAAAATATACAGTAATTGGATAACTAAGAATTATTTCATATCGTGGTATCAAAATTAGTTCTTAACAGAATTAAGAAATGTTTGACGTTAATTTACATTGATCACTAGTAACTCCTCTAGACCAACTAATCTCCCTGAAATCCTTAGTTTTTAATCTTGCTATTAATTAATTACTTTAGCAACTAATGCCGAGTCTGTCCTAAAACATATAATGAATATTTAAAAAAAAAATTATGTCATATTTGTAATAAAATAAAATGAGTCGGCCAATGAGAATGAAGGAAAAATAGAACATTCTGCAAGCATTCTTGTTAAATTTACTAATTATGTATCTAATAAATTTGTTAAGCACATTTTAAATATAATATCGACTTAACTCTGTCTAAAAGAATTTTAGTGAACTAACCACCTAAATACGAGAAAGGAGTATTTATAAATTCTGAAGTATGTCGATATTTTATTAAGAACGCTTTATGTATATTATCCCTAGCATTTAATTTTTAAATATTATATATCGCAAATGAAGTAATGATTATTATTATATCTATTACCCCCCCCCCCCTCCAAATCAAAATATAGTTTTTTAGTCTGAATATAGTTTTTTTTTTACTTCTTTTAATTAAAAAGCCCGTATTTTTACGAATTCTACAATAACATAACGCCATTTATCCCGGATTTATTGTTTATAAAATGTTGCAATAAAATTATTAATTCAATCTACAGCTAGTCAAACTGACGCCAGTTACCTTGACTTCGCGTTAAAAATTAAATATGCTAATTTGATTTATTTTCATTTCAGTACACAAATTAAGCTTGGAAACGTTCTAATTAAGTTATTATTATTTTTCAAGATTTAATTTATATAAAACCTTCTTGGTAGTGTACATATAATTTGCATGGGTAAATAATAAATACCATACATATTTCCTCAAATTAAGAAATCTTCTACTATGAGATATCTATTGGCAAGTAACGAATCTCCTCTTTTTTTATAAAAAAAGGCTAAATTAAAGACTAATTTATGAAAATATTAATTTTTAATTTCAAGTTTCTTTGACAGATTTGACATATAAAATCCAACCCGCATTTCAAATTTGACTTTACTCATAGACCGTCACTCCAGTTAGTCGCTTGTACAGATGGGCAAAGCACCGGGTTTAAACCCGGTGCTTTGGTAAAAACCCAATAAACACCCATAAACTCCCATAATCACCCAAAAAAATAGGTTTTTACGTATTTTTTTGAAAATATTTAAGTAATACCAATAAATTATTTTTATAAATTGTATTGATCAATTCTACAATATTAAATAAAACGTTAACTAATAATATTTCAGGAAATTTTAAAAATCTATATATAATAAAATGAAAGTAATTAATTTTCAGTGTTTTCATGTTGCAGTTGATCAACATGTTGGCCTTTTGCTTCCCGTAGATACTTTAAAATTTCTTCATAACACCTCGTTCGCACACATGGCCGTATATATTTAAATTCTTGAGCCACTAACAGTCCGAAATACTCATTTCTTTTATCCTCTTCTCCATAAATTAAGCATTTAGAACAGTTTGTTTCTTCTTTCAGTAAATTTTCTTTTACTTTATCCTCGTTTTTTTCTTTGTTGCGACGACGCTGGGTAAATCATCTGGACACTGGGTCTCACTATCGCCAAATATATTTGGAGATCGGCTTCGGCTACGGCTTGGCAGACATTTTTTTCTTTCTACAATTTTAAATTAAATTTATTAGAATAAATGCTTCGAACACACGCGATCTAAGTACCTTTTGTGTTTATTATACCTTACCTACCTAGGTATAAAAAGAGTACTTACGTAGATTTTCTTTTATTAACTGTTTTATACGAAGATCTTGATCTCTCAAATTAGCATCCATTTTACTTCCAGTGATTATCAACTAAATTATCCACAAAGTATTAAATAACGTTTTTATGAAATATTTAGCACAAAAACAATACCCTTTAAATATCGATCGTCAGTAACTGTGGCTGACTTACCTATATTCTAGCAAGCAGGACTGCCAGATGTGAAAAAATAAATTGTTGCATGTGACTGATGATGTGAGCATGTTCGTTTCATAATAAAAATGTTGCCAGGTAACCAAAAAGTCGTATGTTTTTGTGCGAATTACGATCATAATCTTTACGATCGTACATTAAAAAATAGACAAATAATAGTATGAGTACGATTTAAATCGTATATCTGTCAACCCTGCTAGCAAGACAGCGACAAAATCACGTTGCATAACAATTAAGCTTATATCTTATGAAATATACGGAAGAGATACGGACTTAGAAAAAACAGAAATGTTGTTCTTTGTGGAAGTCATTGATGAAATTCTATGTATTTTAGCCCGCAAACTTTCTTCAAACAAAAACAGCGCCATCTAGTATAAATTATCTCTTTGTTTATGGATTTGAAGTAAGACCGCCACGCATGCAATACATTATGACTGGGGATTCCCCTATTCGTCGACGCTGAATATGAGGCGACGACAATCACTGTCAAACGTGTTCACTATTACTCTGACTCTGGTAACGTGACTTCCTGGTAACGTGTTAGGTAGGAAAAGCAGTAAAAAAGTGCATATTAAGGGAGCAGATTTGAAATAATATTTATACTTAACAAGAAATAATTAAAGGTAAATTTTTGAATGATACAATTATATCATGATCACTTAACAATTTTAACTTAAAATTAGATGTATTATTACAAGCTTTTATTTAGCTTGCGTTATGTAAATAAAAGTATGTAGGTATGTTCGTATGTTGATGCAATTATCCTCAATACTCAACCGACTGGGATAAAATTTTCCATACACGTTTATTTTGGATGATAGTGCATAGTTAGCTGAGAGTCGTCATTGGATAATAATGGTGGATAGCCTAAGATGTGTACTAGATATTTATTTTTAACATAATATGCGTAAGTACCTAATCGAATTAAAGAAGTTGCTGAGAAAAATACAGAACAATACGATAATAAACTAGCGTCTGCGTTTAATCCTCCGAGGAGATGTAATTTTACAAAGGTTTTTTGTATTTATTTTATTATTTTTTTAATAAATTTATTGTAAATAACAAGAAATAATCATTGTAAAAAAATAGGCACTCTATTGTTGAATTTTCGTCAGACCAACTAATCATCGTTCATTTTTTTAGGTTCAATGGGGAGACCTAAAGATTTACGCATATGGGAGCACTACCGTACTTTACCAAACAAGTCTGTTTCTTGCAAGCTTTGTAATAAGGTCTACAAATTCAGTAATGCTGCCAAAATGCTTCAACATCTTATCACTTGTCCAAAATCTCCAGAAACATTAAAAGACTCTATGAAACTTATATAGCTCGTCCAAAACCAAAATGTCTGGACTGTCAGAGATAGAGACAAATGATTCTTTTATAAGCCCCTAGTCGTCTGCTAACAATACAATAAATGCTGAGTTTCAAGACACCGATGATCATATAAAAACAGAATTAGCGAGAGCTATATTTGTAACAGGGACGCCATTATCGATGGTGCAACATCCTTTATGGATACAATTTTTCGAAAAATTGCAACCAAAATTTAAATACCTTCACGTAAAGCTTTAGCGACAAAATACTTAGATAAAATATATAGAGAAATGCGTTTTGAGTTAAATGAGGAACTAAATGCTTGTAGTTACTTACACCTTCAGTGCGATGGCTGGTCTAATTTAAGAAATGAAGGAATAATAAACTTTCTTATATCAAAACCTCAACCTGCATACGTTAAAAGTTTGAATACAGAAAGTAATCCTCACACTAGTGAATACCTTAGCCAAGAAGTTGAAAAAGTAATGAAAGTGTATGGAGCAAATAAGTTTCTTGTACTTATTGGCGATAACGCTAGAAATATACAAAAGGCATTCGAATTAACAAAACTCAAATATCCACATGTTGTTCCTCTCGGTTGCTGTGCACATATCCTTAACTTGTTGTGCCAAGATATTGTTACAAGAAGTAACTGTGTTTATTATGCAAGCCATAAATATAATAAAAACTGTTAAAAGGAGTCAACGATTAAGTTCCTTGTTGATAAAATCAAGGCAGGGTGAAGATTCTACACAAACACTAAAATTGCCTTGTGCTACAAAATGGGGAAGTCATGTTACTTCGTTAAAAAGTTTGAAAGCAAATAAGATAGCTTTGCAAATATTAACAGTTAGAGAAGATGTGGTAATTTCAAGAGATATTAAAGATTTAATTCTAAGTGATGATTTCTGGACGAAGACAGGGGAATGTATAAGTATTTTGGAACCAGTCACTGAAAGCATATTTTACTTAGAGAGCGACCAGAATCGTTTGCATCGCACATACATTACATTTAGAGATGTACAAGCTAAGATACGTTTTGCATTAAATGAGATTTCGACATTGAGCGAAGAAAGCAAACAGCAGATTCTAACATCAGTATCTTCAAGATGCAATATGGCAATGAGGCCAATACATTTTGCAGCATATATTCTAGACCCCAGGACTCTAGGAGTCGAACTTACTCAAGAGGAAGAACTTAAGGGTATGGAGTTTATCTACAATTTAAGCCAACACTTAAGTTTGTCAAATGTAATGGCAGATTTGGCGTGTTATAAAGCTAAAGAAAACTTTTGGGCCAGAGGATTTGTATGGAGCTCATTAGATAGCATTGAGCCCCTAATATGGTGGAAAGGTATTTGTGGTTCCACTGAGTTAAGCAAAGTAGCGATTCGTATTCTATCAGCTCCCTGTACTTTGAGCGTTCCTTTAGTATCCAAGGCTACATACATAATAACAAAAGAAATCGACTTACAACTGAAAGAACTGAAAAAATTTCATTCATTTGTTATAACTGGAATCTTAAACATAAATGAATGCGAGGACATTCAGTTTAATGAAGAAAATACCTTAGAAGCTTTCATTGAGCAAGTAAATGAACATAACAGTTTAGACGAAATAGAGCCTATCGAACCTATACAATTCATCGCTTGTAATAACTCTGAATCTGACAGTGATTGACTGTAGTTTTACATTTTACTTTCATCTCTTTCTTAATAAACTCAAAATCAAATTAAAAGTTTTATTCTGTAGGCTGCATAATAATATTGTCTATGTCCAGTATAGTGGACGTCTTGCGGCTGAGATGACGATGATGAAGTACAAAATCATAAACACCCAAAAATTTGGGTGTTTATGGGGTTTAAACCCAATAAACCCAAAACACCCGGTTTTTACCCACCAGACTTTAAACCCACCCAGGTGGATTGCCCATCTCTAGTCGCTTGCAATTTTCACCCACGAACTCATTTAATTCAACTGTATTATCGACTCTGAGATGTGTCTATTCTCATTCAGTACAGAACAGACTAGAATAGCCTTTATCATCATTTAAACTAATAGATTAAAAGTTTAAACTACTTGTTATTAGTATGTGGTTAATAAAATCATCATCATCATCCGCGACTACACGAACATTTCTTAATAAAATACATTAAGAAAGTTTCTTTTTATTTTATTACAATAAAAAATACATTACCGCCATTAGCAAATATACATAAAGTACAATATTTTTCTTTTTTATACTCGTAGACCATAGACAAAAAAAAATAGACTAAGAAATAAGATGTTTTTCGTTTTCTTCTAACTCTTTTAATTCCATGTGAATTTTAGAACACAATGGAAAGAGACAGAAGACAAATATTTATCACCTATAAACAGTTATGATTTCTATTACTCGATTAATCGATTTATATATACATTTATCATAGTTTAATTAATTTCAGCTATATATATCTAATTTTAAATTAATACACTTTCAATTGAATACATACTCATAATGTGAAATTTTTTTACTAATATACATTATAGATTCTTTATATTAATAAGATTAACAAAGCCACGTTTTACTTATCACTTAAGTTTATTACTTATTTCTAAGAAATTTGCGCAACTTCAACCCTCATTTTATTACAAAACAGGTTATCCCATACTAACTCGTAGAATACATTCAACTGGTCTTAATATGAAATGAAATTGGGCATTGAAATGAGTCAACACCCAATTTTGATAGCTCTTTCAACGTAACAAATTGCGAGCAGTTCTGATGGGCAATATTTAATTCTAAGTTGTCTTTGTACGCTTAAGTATTCCGATAAAATTAACATAAACACTTTCTCTAAGTAACTAAAAAAAATAAAAACGTCATAAATTAATTTTAATTATGTCTGCTTTACCTGTACCCACCTACACAGATAATATCAGTTTCATTTGGAAGGCAGGCGCACGCGATGCGCCACATAACACTTTGGGTGGAGTGCGTGCTTATTACTGGCACACTCGCACGAAAACGGGTGTGGGGATCGACAGAATTTTCACGTACAGTATTTTTAATGAAAGCGGACACGCAACTTTTCGTCGCTATGAAGTGTGTGCACATGATTACAGTTACATCACATGTTACATGTATACAAAAAATATGCAGTAAAATATAAATATATTTTTCAAAAAAAAATTAATATGTTTAAAATTATTTTTAATATGTAACCTTGCAATTAAAAGTACTAAATTATTCATAAATTTAAAATGTATGTTTCTACAGCCTACGTTTAAAAAAGTATTTGCAGGTTTAAACAACTGATACTATCCTTTTCGTGATGTAACTAGGAACACAGTTAGATTAGCTATGATGATATATATATATATATATATATATATATATATATATATATATATATATATATATATATATATATATATATATATATATATATATATATATATATTTTATATTCCATTAGATAGAGCTATCGGAAGATAAATTTTTCGACGTATTAATAATTTAAAATTAAAATTAATATAGGACTAAAAAGAGAGTTAATCTATCAATTGCAGAAGTAGTATTTGTTTTGTTTTGTGAAAATCTATTAAGAATTCCTTCATTTTATTAGTCAAATAATGTGTAATATTACTGTTTACTGTTTATTTAATGCCCTGGTATTTTAATGGTGGGCCATTCTTGATAATGGTCTAAAAGCTGTAAATTATCGAAGTGACGGTAAGCTTTTTATATGCTAATTGAAATCACTTTAAGAGTTTTACCGGGACTATAAAATCAGTTGCCGGGATTGTTTGGAATTCTCGAGCGATTTAATTTGCGCCCAATAAAAATGGTACTCAGTAGCTTGATTTTTACTGCTGACTATTTTATTCATTATTGTTACTTTACTAAGGTCGTTTGAAATAAATTGTAACCATATTTACAAATAGTTAGGAAAATATTTAAGTTTGGATTGTTTACCTATTCATAGCTTACTATTTACATATATATACATATATATATATATATAGGTTTATAACATCGATTTGGTTTTTGCTGTCAAAATGTATAAATATTAATATTATAAATGTGAAAGTTTGTAACAATGTATGGACAGATGGATGTTTGTTATTATGTATTTCACGCAAAAAAAAAACTATTGAACGGATTTGAATCAAATTTAGTACATGGGTTGATCTTAAGCCTTACCATATAAGATTATGTACTGATTCATATGGGTAAAGCCATGGGATATAGCTAGTTTTGGAATAATTTAACAATATCTATATTAATTTTATTTTTCCGTCTTAATTTTTTTTTATTTTTATTTTTGTTATTTATAATAAGTAGCTGTTATGCAGAGTTATTGGCATTTAAATAAAATTTATAAGTATTGTATGATAATAATTAATTTTTTGCTTACTTTGTTTATGTAATCTTTGTAGCAATAAACATATTTTTTATTTATTTATATTAAAAGTAGATAATTTCATATCATATTTCAAACAAATGAAGTTCATATATATATATATATATATATATATATATATGTTTCAACCGTAAAGCAGTTGTGTTTGTATGATTGTGTTTCGGTTTGAAGGGTGGGATATGGCGTGAATTTACAGGGTACAGAGGAATAACACCTGAGTCCTCAGGAATGGCAACCCATGGAGGGTATCATGGGCGCATAACAGTATACTCTGTTATGTCCATGGTACTACTCATGTCTATAGCCGACGGTTACCACTTTCCATCAGGTGGGCCGTTAGCTTGTTTACCATTTTAAGTTGTACAAAAAAAACGATGAGTTACCTATATATAACATATATATATATATATATATATATATATATATATATATATATATATATATATATATGTAATGTAAAATACCCTCGTAACGTATATATATATATATATATATATATATATATATATATATATATATAATATATTCCGAGACCCTTAAACAAAATACTTTGCACTTTCTCGAAGGAATGAGATACTTAAGAAGATACGCTTGAGTGTCTCTGTCTTTCAAGAGGGATACGGCAGTAACATCTAAAACTTATTGTTGTATATTTAGAATTAGATATCTACAATGGAATTGACATCGTAAAGCATACTATCTCCAAGAATTTCTGCATAAAAATGAAAAAAAAAATCATTATATATCTGATTATGATAGACTAATTTAACTTTTCTCAGATCTCTATATCTATTTCTAGTCCAAGTTCAAAAGTTTCAAGTTTTATTTATTACCACGATAACAATAATTTGATTATCAAAAATAATTCCAAATCTCTTACACTATATGCATATTTTTTATGTTATTAGGAATGGCAAACTGACAGACGGATAAACAGTATCATGAACGATGATAGTTAATAATAGATTTAATTATTGAATCTAACAACTCGTCCCGGTGTCACATGGACAGATAGGCGAAAATGTTTATGTTTTTAAATAAATTACAACCTATGTTGCTCTCTAATAATGTAGTATTTTGTTCTAATTTAAAGCATTTCAAAATAAATATTTTTTTAATTGTATCCATTACAAATAAAGAAAACGAATCTTACCTATTTATGATATTAGTTTGTCTAAACATATATATATATATAATAATATAGGTAAATAATGACACTAAAACAAAGTTGTATATCGTTTAAATTATATACCTGAATCGTTTAGAAAATCTTCAGGTACTAAGGTCAATTTGTTTCAGAGTAAATCCCTATAGAATAGATACCTAACAAACTGAAGGGAGAAAATTAAGGCAATTTCATATTTATTTTCTTAGTAATAAGGTATGAAATAACAATGGTTATTCCACATCAAATATATAGACACAAAGTTATTTCGGTTCATATTTGAGGGTGCGAAAATTCGTTTGGGCGTAACATTAGCCCTACCTATGTTTAATAACTCGAACTTAGACTTCAATGGAACCGACGTCTATATAACGTCAAAAAAAAAACCCCTAAATCTGACTAGTGGTAGGTCCCAAAAGTATCAAACAAATAAACAAACTCACTTTTACATTTTTGCCTAAGTATTATTAAAGTTAAGATTTCTTTCTGATAGTCCAAATCAATAACTATTTAATGTGTTCATGTTTATAGGCGACGGTTACCATTTTCTATCAAGTGGGCCATCCGCTTGTTTGCCATTCTAAGTTACATATTTTTTAATCAATAAAAATAAATTGTTAGGTCCGTTTACGCTATCGATATATGCTGATGGGGATGATATCAGTGAGTGATAATTATAGTGACAGTGAGTGAGCTCGTCGTGATGAATATAAGAATTAACCACAATATGTCGCGTGGATATCGACCTATTAGAGTATATTGCTAGCAATGGGATAAGCAAATGGATTAGTCCCCAACATTCCCTCTCCCCCCAATATGTCGTTTTGGCAAATACCAAGAAAATGTTCACCGAGCGATAAATCTATACAATTAAAATTATCCATACTTTATAAAAAAAAATCTTTTAGTACAAAATAAAAACTTAGTTCCTTCAGATACGACTATTTCACTTCTCTTCAAAGTAACATCATTAGAACACGATGATTCGATTCATGATTCTTAGATGTTAATGCATTGTAATATAAATCTTTGTGAGATTTTTTTTTAACTTAAACTCGTAGTAGTCACTCGGCGAGTTACAGTCAACGACTGGATATAATTGCAACCATCCTATTGCGGCGAACGTTTAGCCTTTCTCGTATCCGCAAAAATGGACAGTTCGCTGTCTATTAATAGATAAATTTTCTTTCTATATGTACATACGTTATGCTCAAATAACGATAAAACTCTTTCATAACATAGTTGAAAATAGGAAAATTTTATTCACTCGAAAATAAATTATAAAAAACTGATTTTTATTATATAATAAGTGTATATTTCTAAACAAAAGAAAACTTTTGTTAACATTAATGTCACTGTTTTTTATGAGCAGCATGTTAAATTATCTTCCATATCCCTATCTTCAAACTTTCTTGGGAAATATCTCCTTTCAATCAAAACTTGTACAATATATTTTATTACAATATACCTAATTAAACATTATACAACTTTATATGGCAACAATTCACATATGTTACTAAAAATATTAATTCATTTGAAACAATAAAAGTGCACGAAAAACAGTTGTGCTAAAATTTATGAGTAAAAAGAATCCGAACCGCTAAAAATTGTTAGTAGAATGCATCGAGGGCAAAAGAAATAAAAACATGCACGTTAAAAGGTTTTCACTACGAAAAATACTATGATGTTGTCATATCAAAGCTTTTACAGTCACATTTATAGGTAAGTTAAAATAATTTAGTCATATGAATTTAGTTCGACTGATTCTGCTCATGTCTATAGGCGACGGTTACCACTTTCCATCAGGTGGGCCGTCAGCTTGTTTGCCATTCTTAGTTGTATAAAAAATAATTCTGAATATTAGAGTAGTTAAGTAAAAATCATATAGTATCTATTTTAAACTTCAGTTGTTCCTATTTGATTACAATATTATATTACGTAAAAGTTATATAGAAGGATCACAGTTGATTCTGAAATTTTTGAAGCCAAAGTTTTTTTTTTTATACAACTTAGAATGGCAAACAAGCTGACGGCCCACCTGATGGAAAGTGGTAACCGTCGCCTATAGACATGAGCAGTACCATGCACATAACAGAGTATACTGTTTTGGCCATAATAGTTCCCATGGGTTGCCATTCCTGAGGACTCAGGTGTTATTCCTCTGTACCATTTAATTCACTGCCATATCCCGTCTTTCAAATCGAAACACAACTATGCAATCACAACTGCTTTACGGTAGAAATACGAATGAGACATAGATACTCAAGCAAACGACTTTTGTACAAAATCTCCCTCTGGTAACGTGCGTTACCTCTAAAGTGCGTCCCTGTTGAGACAACACACAATTGTGTATATGGTAAGTTTGTTTATGTTTTTATTTAAAAATTTTAATTATATTTAAATTAAGTATTAGTTGTGATATTATTATCCATTGTTTTTTATTTCTATTTGTTTTAAACATAGAAGTATTAGATTTATTAAGGTCCGATTAGTTTAGATTTATACTATAAAATCGATTACGGTTCGTTCTTGGTCCGATTTCGATTCATAAAATATTATCAGCCCGAGGTGAAACACTCCGAGATCGATCGTGACTGGAATGGGACTCGACTGTTATAGATAGTATGAACATACACTTTGTTTCTACGTAATAGTATTTTTAACCAACTTTAAAAAAGAGGAGGTTCTCAATGCGGTTATATTTACTTTATGTTTCTTACCTCGGAACTCATAAACGGATTTAGAATTCTTTTTTATTTAAAAGAATATACCTACTTTCCGGTTGGTCTCGTCCTGTAAAAATTTAATGAAATTGGATTAAGTAGTTTGATTTTTAACTGGTTTTGCCTGAGGTAATTTGATGTGTTTTTACTAACTAGAACAAGAATAAACCATGATTGGTATTATTATGTGAATCTAGACAAAATTAATATCATTGTAAAATTACAAATTATATTATTATGAATTCTTATTAGAGTTATGACATTTTAAATTTCCAATTCAACTATTTTATTATAAAATTAATTATAAATATTTTGCATTCTCTTCATAGACAGTTTCTGCTGTACTTTAATAACAATTCCAATCTAATATATTACCGTGTTTGACCGTAAATAAATAAGTAATTATTATAAAGACGCTGTATCCGAGCAAAAGTTAGAGCAAAGAACCGGATATATTCGAACCAACTTCAAGAATAACATACAATTAGTCACAAATACAGTAAAGCAACATAAGAATGCCGTTTAAATTGAATTAAATTAGAAAATAATGTAAAAATTTAACATATTTGCATATAGTATTTATTATCTTTTTTAGTCATTACAAAGTACTTAGTACGTATGAGCTATCTATAACTCATAAATGTATTCATAAATGAACAAAACCTAAATTCAGCGATGAATAAGTGGCTTTTATTATGACAATAGTAGATCTATCAATATTCCAGTTCACTAATGATCTAAATCTACAAACCATTGGACAAACGAGTAATCATTATTTTCATTTTTCCGATAAACCTTACACGCGTTCGGCGGCTTTGAAAAAAAAAACAAAAGCTTTGTTTGATGGCATTATCAGTGAAATATACCTCCAGATATTCACATAAATGATATATGTAATGGGAAGAATGATTCATCACATACCCGTAACCACTGAACCCTGAAACTTGATATAACGGACCTGCGCTCCTTTCAAAGCATAAATATAGAATAACAAAACAATTTAGGACATTTAAGTAAGAACAGAAATATCAAGAAGTGTTAATCAATATTATTATCTTATAAGTAAACGTACTATATCTATTTATATGCGTATTTCTATTAGTTGTCTAATAACTATATTACAAACTCTACTTAGTTCGGGATATGGTAGCACTGCATAATATATCCAGTAATATTTTTTTATACCACAAAGGTGGTACAACATTGTTTTTTTTATACAACTTAGAATGGCAAACAAGCTGACGGCCCACCTGATTGAAAGTGGAACCGTCGCCTATAAACATGAGCAGTACTATGGACATAACAGAGTATACTGTTTCGCCCATGATACCCTCCATGCGTTGCCATTCTCGAGGACTCAGGTGTTATTCCTCCGTACCCAGTAAATTCACGCCATATCCCACCCTTCCAACCGACTGTTCACAACACTGGGGGATCTCACGAGCACGTTACTGCTACTGACCTTAATATACCCTTTTTAAAGAACCTATATATTTAACAGTAGTAAACTCATCCTCTGCCTTTTTTTATCTAATATAGCCAGTAATGATGTGAAATGAACGCTACTTTTACTAGAACAGTTATGACAACAAATAATGCCGTTGTAATGTAAAAAAATTAAAAGGATAAAACATTTTTCATTTTTTAATTCGACTATATTTTTTTTAATCTTTAGAACGAAGTAAGCTTTTGAATAATAAATATTGTGTGACTGTGACTCTAAAAATAATTTAAAAAGGCTATCAAGTGAATCCTGCCATTGTTAAATTGGCAATAAGAATTAAATAAAATCGTCAAACAAATTTCATTATTTTGTCATGCTGAAAATTCCTGGCATGTCATTTCGTTGAGAATCAAAGGCACCGATATACGAATTGTTTTTAATAATAAATCAACTTCCGGAGAAATTGGAGAAAGATAGTTTTTATTTTTTGCATCGTCGCTTGTCTGAATTTTTCAAAGCTCGCATCAATAATTGTAAAGAAATTAAGTTAATAAAATAATGTAGCTTTCTGAAATGAAACTTATATAGTCTTATTACATAATAAAATTATAACTAATAAAAGCCTGTATGTATAGTAGCCATATGTAAGTACATGGGAGATATTTTAGAAAAAAATATATGAAGGTGAGTTTTCTGTGTTTCTGTAAGTTTAATTCGGCATCACACAAAAATTCCTGCACAAAATTGCTTGCCGTTTTGACAGTTGTATTTCTGAAAGTCTAACTTAAAATCAGGTGTAAGTTTTATCTTGATGCGCTTTCTAAAAGTGGTATATTTTATTGGTTTTCCTACTTCTAAAATCCACGCGTACGAAGTAGTGGACAAGCTAGTAAATTAAAAAGGTATTTTCATTTTTCTTGCAACATTAGGTGATATATTAAAAAAAAATTAAAAGAATTAATCCACTGTAATTTCAGATACAAGGTGGATATGTAAATATTGCATTATATTTACGAATTATATAACCATATATAAAAAATAATTATACATGGAATTTTTCAAGCTTATGATTGAACACATATTAAAGACTATTGCCGTGTGGTCCCGGTATAGAATGGATTAGTGAGTGTCGTAAAAGGCGACTAAGGGAACCTAATCATTGAGAGATGGGCAGCAGCGTCATGGGCACACGTCTGCCAAACGTGGCAACTACTGGAAAAACTGTAGAAAAAGAGGAGACATATATTCAGCAGTGGACAGTTAACGGCTGAAATGATGATGATATTTAAAAATTTGTAACGCGAGAAGACCAAATAAATAAACAAATTAACCATTAATTTCCTTAGCAATATTAAAATAACACACAACGGTTGTGAACGAACGCGGACTGAGTGTCAATATGTCACTTATTTGACATGTCCCCCAGTTAATATTTTCGTTTGTCAATATTATTTTATCAAAATAAATAAATTTATTACTATACTATCTTTTACCCTCGTCTTCGTCCGCGTGACCGGAGACGTTTACGAACCAGAATAAAATGTAGTCCATATCCTTCTCCAGCCAATATACATATCCTTACTATAAATGTGAAAGTGAGTTTATTTGTGACGTTATAGCGGCTTAACGGCTTATCCAATCACTATGAAGTTTGGTGTATATATATATATATATATATATATATATATTGTGTATATATATATATATTTATATATATGTATATATACATTAGCTGGTAAAGAATGTCATATGGCATTAAGCTCACTACTTGTATTAAGTTTTATGCAATAAAGAATTAACAAATTACAGATCACTCAGAAAGTATTGCGAGAAAAAGTTCAAAATTTCTAAATTCTAAATTCAAAACTTCCCTTCACATTTTTTGCGAGCTATTTAAAATTACTATTTCTCATTGAAAAATGGATTTGCGTCGAGAACATTTTCGCGCTTTTTTTACGATTTTAAGTGTCGTCTGAAACCGGACGAATCATACGATAGACTTCAAATGGCATTTATGGATGAAGGCCTTTCTAAGGCAACCATATATCGTTGATGTAATGAATTTAAGCGCGGTCGACTAACTTTTGGGGATGAAGAAAGAAGTGGTTACCCTTTGACGGCTGTTACGGAAGAAAACGTGATAGTAGTGAAAAATTTGATCCAAGACAATAGACGAGTTACATATCAAGAGATTCAGCATATACTGCAGATTGGATCGGGAAGCCTTTACGAGATTCTACACGTGCATCTACGGGTGCGGAGGATAGTTTCACGCTGGATGCCGCACAACCTCACCGATGTTCAGAAGCAGGCAAGGGTGGAATGGTGCCATGATATGGTAGACAAATTTGAAGCAGGCTCGTCTCGGCATGTTTACGACATCGTTACAGGTGATGAATCCTGAATTTATTAATACAATCCAGAAACAAAGCGCCAATCGACGGTCTGGGTATTTCAAAACGAATCAACGCCTACCAAAGTAAAGCGACTTAGAAGCGGGGGGAAGATTTTGATCGCGAGCTTTTTTAATTTGACTAGCTACTTGGTGTCAATTCTTTTACGAAATCAAAGAATCATTAATACCGAATGGTATACTACCAAATGCTTGGCAGAAGTTTTCTCTGTTGTGAGCAACAAGCGATCAAACAGGGCTCCGCGGGCTACTGCTCCACCACGATAATGCGCTCGCCCACATCGCAATCAAAAAGAGGGACTTCCTAGACAACATACCAGTCAAACTCCTTAGTCACCCTCCTTACAGCACTGACCTAGCATCGTGTGACTTCTTCTTAATCCCAAAAATAAAAAATCATGTCAAAGGAATACAATTTTCGTCGCCGGATGATGCGCTCTCAGCGTCCGAGCAGGCTGTAAACGAAGTGTCTGCGACGAATTGGAAAAAGTATTTCGAAAACTGGTTTAGACATGAAACTTTGTATACAGGCTGGTGGAGAGTATTTTGAAAACCTGTAATAAAAATATATTTACCTATAGAAAATTTTTTTTAGTGTCGCAAAACTTTCCGAGTGTCCCACGAAAAATAATTATAGTACGTATACCTATACCAAATTTCATAGCGATTGGTTAAATCGTCAATGCGTTAAGGGCTAAGCAATAAACAAACTCACTTTCACATTTATAATATTAGTATGGACAGCAAGATTTTGTACGCACACATATATACTCGTACACAAAACGCTGATTAATGATATATTTCGTAGAAACATTGTAATGAAAACATAATATTAAATTAATCACATCTTAACTATAGCGAGCTATATCTAAATCGAAATAAGTACCAAACTATTGACAATAAACAGTTATATACATAAAATCAATTGGTATTCAAAGTACGTTTTCCCTTTCATGTGTCGTATGAGCTTGTAACTACCTATTTTTGTTCATCTCACGAATCGTATGGAAAAAGCAGGGCAAAGAACTGCAGCAATCTTATCTAACTTTATGTTACTCTCCTCCCCTTACTTCTTTTGGTAAACGCGGTGTTCCGGATTTTAAGAACACTACTATCTTTACCATAAACCACTCTTCCTATCATCTCAAAATGTTATAGTGTCATTTTTTATCCCTTAAACAAGTTGTTTGTTAACAATTTTAATTTCATGTATGAATGATATCCGCACTAATATTACTTATCGAGACTAATATTATAAGATTCGATGTTTTTTGTTTGTCGTGACAAAACACAAAAATACTTAACCTATTTTACAAATTGGAATAATAATGGAATAAAATGAAATACTAATCTATGGAAAACTACATTTATCAACGGATTTAAAACACGGTCTTTATTTTATCAGCCAACTTCAAAAATAAGGAGGATCTCAATTCGGTTGTATTTTTTTATGTTTATTGTCTCATAACTCCGTCAGTTCTGAAATCGATTTGGAAATTTCTTTTTTTGTCTAAAAAGATATACTTACATATTAGTTTTATAGAAATTTTATGAAAATTTGATTAGTAGTTTAATCTTTAAATCAAAATAACTAGATTTGTCACAACTGAAGTCAGTTTTTTTATGTGGGACACATTCTTTTTTTTTAAATCTTACTAATTCGCTTGTTGCTACTTTACTAATATTATAAATGTGAAAATGAGCTTGTTTGTTGGTCACCTTTTAGAGACTTAAAGGCTTAACCATTATAATATAGAATGGGGTGGAAGGACGAAGAATATCATGGGCTACAGTTTATCCCGATTTCTGAAAATGTTTTCGTCGTGCAGACAAAGCCATGGTTAAAAGGCAGAGCTAGGTTGTATCAAGTTTAATGTAACAGTGGAAATACTCGTATCTAAAATGTAAGATCTAAGATAAAATCAGAGAAATGCCAAAATATAAAGTAATTAATTCCTAGCCGAAATGTTCTCGTTTCCATGAATAACATTCCTTATAGATATTTGGATAAATTTTGGAATTACTATATTCATTTTCCAAAAGCATATAATCCTAAAGATTGCTTTTAGCAATATGGCCGCTTCATTCTATTTTTACAAGTATACCTATTGTTTGCTTTCTTTTATTTTCTACTAACTGCCGCCCCGGCTTCGTGCGGGTCTAATGAAGAAAATGTAACAAAACCTTCCCCTCTGTTAATAATTTTGTTAAGATCTTTCTACTGCCATATGGCTCACTCATATCTATCTGTTTTATATGGAGATTTCATAATCCAAAATGTTCACTTTACCGTATGATTTTTCAAACGTTTTGTTTCATAAAAACATTAATGTCACAATTGTAAACACACGGATACTACATTCGGCGATTGTATTTATTTATATAGATATTTTGTAACAAAACTTTATTAATTCAGTAATAAAGATATTTAACACTAAAGAATTAACGTTAGTAATTCTAACAGGATCTTTATAGTATGAAATCATACTACATAGACAGAATGAAATCAAAATCATTAACATCTTTTTAAAGCTATGTTTTAACGTTAATCAAATTTTTTTAAGACATATGAGTCGCATATCGACCTAATTTTTTTTTGGAGATAGCGTGACCATTTCTCATTAAGTTAGTTACATCATCATATCATTCGTTAACTGTCCACTGCTGAATATAGGCCTGTCTCTATTGGGGGTAAGTAGGGGGGTTAGTATATTAATTTACCCCCAATAGGGACTACTACTTATTATAATAAGCTTTAAAATTGTTACCATTTTTTGGTCAATGTATTTTTGAAATAAAAAAGAATTTTCATCATATTAACTATTAACTGTCAACTCCTGAACCTCTCCCTATTGGGGGCTTTTACCAGTAGTGGCCACGTTGGCAGGTGGTGATGTTTTAAGAAGGGCGCTGCTGCCCATCTTACGTCTTCCCCCAGTTGCCTCTTAGGACACCATCGAGAAAGAAAGGCCTTCTCTATTCCGGAACTATACCTACAGCATACTTATACACGACGCATTATATACATGTAATTAATAAAAAGAACAATATTTGTTATATATAAATTACATGGATACATTGCAGTCGTTCCTAATAGCTACCTTTTTTGTAAAAGAAAAACGCTTGTTGGTAGAAATTATTTTTTGCTGACTTTACAAACTATTTTCTAATAATAATACCAGTAAACAAGATTTAGTAGATATATATAATATTGCCTATCTAAAATAATTAAATTCCAATTTCCGAATAATACTTATACATACAAATGGTACCTGCCAGTTCTTCCCTCCATTGTTATTATTTTGCCAATTTCCGCGGTGAATGTTAATTACAATTCCCTCTTGATAGGATGCTTTATCTGGGACTAAATTATGAAATAAGCCTTTATTAGAGCAATGTTCATAATTCTTGCTCCAATATAACTCCGATACTTATTTCTCTCTGAACCCATTTGTGGCGGATTTCCTCAGAAAGGCGGGAATCGTTTACATCTTGGTCCGTGTCACGAACGGAAAGCGGTTCATAACTATTATATTTCTATTACTTCTGAACTCATTATATATAATATTATCATATCTAGTTATTGAATAAAATTGCAACTTTATTTTGAATTACTTTGAACAAGTTTGTTGTTTTTAAGATTTTTTTTATAAAAAAAATATGTAATAAAAAATATATTGCATTTTTAACTTAATGATACAGTATCACAGAACGTGTAATAATGCTACAAAAATAGACTAAAATTCATTTTATAAATACTTCATTGGCACAAAAATATATTTAATTTACGTCTATTACATTTCGTCATATTAAGAAATACCTGCAGAATATAATTCAACAGTAAAACTGAATTATTTATTTTTGGCTGTAAATTCATTTCTATATAACATATAAATTTTAAAATGTAATGTTAATGTTAAGTAGAATATTGTTATTTTCTATTTCAATATAGGCATACAGTTTATTAATTTATTTAGAATTTTAATAAATTATTTCAATAAATTAGGTAAATATCATTTGATAAATCAATTTTGTAATGGAATGATTTTGAAATTTGTCAGAATGAAACAAGAAAATCATTGTAAAAAGAAATTACGCAACAATCTCTTATTAAAAGAACGATAAAAATAAAATTGTAAAAAGCAAGTATAAAGGAAACAGCGAACAAAAAGAAGAGTCTCGCTGTATATTATATAAAACTTGTTTATTCTAAGAAACTCGCGGCCGTCAGTTACATGTCCCATGGGCCAACTCCGAGGGACGCCACCGAGTGCTAAGTTCGCGTGAGCTAAACTTTTACCGCGACTCCTTTTAACACTTCTGTAGCTATTTACATTTTATTACTCCATCTACAGAACGCTTTCTATAGTTGCAAAACCACTTTATTTGTTTCTTTTGTGTTCGTTTATTTCATGCGTTGATTACTAAGGTTGTCAACCTCTGTCTAGACTTATACAGCTATTGAAAACCCTTGTTAAGACTAAACAATAAGAGTATTAGGATTGTAACTATAATATTAATGATATAAATTAATTAATTGTGTAAATAAGTTATATATCACTTATTCTTTATGTATCACGTGTGTGTTGTTTGTTCGTGCCGTTTGAAATTTCACGCTCCTGTTTAATTTTTAAAAACGAATAATAATTTATATTCTGTATAATAAAAGAACTCTTTTCAAGCTAAATCTATCTTTATCTTTATACTTCTTTACTCGACTGCAAAAAAAAATATTTTCAGGTGTATGTATATCCAGACTTTGACGTTACGTGCAGACTAACAGGGATTAATGAATTTTAAAAAATGCGTACACATAAACTCGTGTTATTTATTAAACTACTGTGAATTACATTACAGTAATCCCTACTAATATTATAAATGTAAAAGTGAATTTGTTTGTTAACTCATAGTGCCATAAAGGCTGAACTAATCACTATAAAATTTGGTATATACGTACTATAAGGGATATATAAGAGCGTAGGGTACTTTTAATCCCGATCAGTGAACACATTTCGATCATGCGGACGAAGTCACGGGGGAAAGCAACTAAGTATAGTAGTTTTTACCCACGACCTCGTTCCTACTGGTCACAATTATATTTTGTAGTCGAATTTTTGGTGGCTTCGAAACTTTCATTTACTATATTATTGAAAATGTGGCAAAAGAACTTGATGAAAACTACCTTTATATATCACCATTGATATAAACGAGATCATCGATATTGGAGCAAATATTTCACAACAACGTAAATCAATAGCACAAACAAGGTTACTATCCCATTCATCATCCATCATCTGTTCACTGCTGATCATAGGCCTTTCCCATACATTACTATAAGAAACGATCCTGAGCCACTTGAATCCACTGACACCCTGCAATGCATTTGAGGTCGTCACTCTATCTAGTAGAGTAGTCCTACACTGCGTTTGCCCAAACGGGGTCGCCACTCAAGAACCTTTCTTTCCAATCGATTGTCGGTTCTTCGAGCTCATATGACCAGCCTATTGCCACTTCGGCTTATTCTTCGGACTATGTCGGTTGCTTTGGTTCTTTTGCGGATATTCTTTTATTATTCTTATATTATTTTGGATTCTGTCACACAAAGAACCTCCTAGCATAGTCCGCTTCATAGCTCGCCGAGTAATTGAAAGCTTTTGCATACGGACAATCATGTAAGACATGGTCCTACACGATTGCCCGTATTTATATAATTGAAAATTCAACTTCTAAGAGGTAAAACAGGGGTCGAGAGTTTGTATAGAATTTCGTCAATTCACAAGTTAGATATATAAAATTTTAAATTTAGGCTTTTGATTCACACCAAAAATTAATATATTTATTGGTTTTTGACGAATTCACCTATTATAATTGAAGTACGAAACTTTAGTTTTATACTTCTGATTAGAAATAAATAAAAAAAATCACCTCATTAAAGTATTCCCGTGAGAAATCGAATATTATACGCGATTAAAGCCGCAGGCAACAGCTAGCATATAAAAAAAAACTTACCTACATACCTTATAACAGTTAACAGAGAGTATGCTCATAGTTGCTCGCATTCATAATCTCCAGACATCTCCCCTATTGTTGACATACTATGTCTGTGACCTAGAAACGGCGGCAATACGGGAGTAATATTTAAGAACCACCTAGAATTTATAAAGTACAAATTTACGCACGTAGCAGCATGTTAATTTTATAATACCTAATTTTAAGAGTAATGAATACGAATCTAATAATTATAACCCAAAAATTAGTAGTTTTGAGTCAAAGAGTACTTATTTTTTCTCTGATTTAGAGACAAAAATACTTATGTTTGTCACGTTTCATCATAAGTGTATACCTTAAAACTCATATTATATTATTTATAATACATGCTAGCTATAATTTATAGTTTCTCTTGTATTAATTACAATAAACATATCTATTAAGTTTACTTCAAATCAGTTCAGCTATATTTAAGTGCAATTTAGTAACAAACATCCAGACATATCTTACTTATATTATAAATGTTGAAATTAATATTATTATTACTATTATAATACTACTCAATTTGTATGATTTATATATTATAATACACACAATATCTATATACCTAACGATCACCCGTGTATAATATAATAATAAATATGTACTGCGGTCATTAATCTGCCTGTGGAGCATAGCATATAGTCAATTACCCGTAACAATGCAAGAACTGATGAAGAGCAAAATTGAATTATTGTACATAGAAATACTTACTGTCATATTGTTATTTTTTATTCTTTATTGCACACAAAAAAATAAAAAAGTAACATAATAATTGAGAAGTAATGTACAAGGGCGTATTTATCTCTAAAAAGATATATCATATTTCCATTATAGGGAAAAAATAAAATACTTTGTGAGTGACTACGTATAATTATAATAATTGAAGTTAATAGTTTAATAAAGAGTAAATAAAAGCGAGACTTATTTTTGCAACTCTTGTGCAGAAAGCTTAGGAGAATGAATGTGGTACACGATGCCAATGCGAAGTTGTGCTTTGTTTCGAAACAGTTCCAAACAATCATCGTAGAGTGTTTTAAATACACAAACAAAAGGTGAACTACTTAAATGCAAGATATTTAAAATATAATTCAAGATATCGTACGAACTTAAAGAAAGAAATATTTTTATTTATGTAAATTTAAATTTAAACGTTTTTGTTTAGTCGTTTTTTCATGATTCCATTGCCCATTCGAAACGCATTTTCATCCCAGAAGTAGGGTAAAAATATCAGCTGATATTTAAAAAAAAAAATAAATATACAAGTGATAATACAATTGTGTGAATACAAACTACTAAACAACAACAGATCATAAAATGTATTATATAATATTAGTATATAATTAGAACAAATTAATATAACAAGTCAGTTGCAGTGACCAAAGCGAGCCAGTCCCTCCTGGTAGCACTCGTTCACGAATAATCGAGCAATCACTGTGCTCAACCATATTTTAAGACACTCACACTGATTTACCCAATGTGTCCAAGCACTTCATAGTTAAATTGAAATAATTTCACACTACATAATCTTGTAATTAAATACTGCAGTCAATACTATACTTACTTTCTCTTAACAGAGACAAAATAAGAGAAAATATTTTCCCTTATTTTGTCTCTGTTAACAGAAAGTAAGTATTATGTTAATAACTATAAAAAACAGTAAAAAAAATATTTTTTCACTGTGCAACTTTATTGCACACAGTGAAAAAATAAAAAGTAATAAAGAGTGTGCTTATCACTAAAAAGAGATTTTTTTTTCCAATAAAAATTACGCTATTAAAATTCAGGCACGGATGTTACGTGTTCACAAAACAGTCTGCCAAAATAAGTTATATGAAAAAATAAAAAGCATTTCATTCTACTCCGCTTTGTAAGCTTATATCACCCATTATATCGTGTGTTGAAAATAAATTCAAATTGTTATATTTTGAAATTATCTGAACTTATACATTTTAATCATTTCTGAGTTTTTCTTTTTTTTACGTTTCAAGTTAATAATTATCACGGACAAGTCAATTCTTAAATAATTACCCATATGTCACTTTTATATTTAGCAAGAATCTTTAAATAAATCTAATCCCCACTTACCATCTATAGTATAAATTGGCTGAAACTGCCTAGATTACTATTATGTGTTTATCTCCACTCAGTAGTTATATCGTCAGATCAACTCAATAACTTTATAATAATGCATTATCATACAACATACGTATGTATGCAAAATTTGTCAATTTAACACCGGGAAGTGGATCGGAAAGATTTGATTACAGTCTTCATCTGTTGCCTCTTACGACAACCAAGGAATGATAAAAAGTGATGATATAATAAGTATATATTCTTTTGTAACTGAATAAAATTTAAGAGTCTTAAATAAAATAAATTTATATATCACATATATATATATATATATATATATATATATATATATATATATATATATATATATATATATATATATATATAGCATATAAAAAGTTCATTATAACATTTGTACATTTTTCAAAGACTTTAATATTACACCAAACAGTATATATAATTTGGTTGATTTTTTTATTTTAGGTGATTAGCAATCTGAAACATCAAATAAAGAATATATGCTCAAAATTGAAAACATAATTTAACTCGTAGTCTTTTTCCTTATCAAATCAATATTTTCACAGATGGATGAACGGCCTTTTTCCTTATATCTATATGAAGAAAAGCATATTTGCTCAAGTAGAGTATGATTCAGTTCAATTACCCGCGAGAATTGCTATAAATCACGACTACGAACGGCCTCGCCCCCATTTATCAGTTGACATTCAAAAATAATTACCGTTTTGGAGTGATAGATTTGAGTGCGTTCTATGATCTTTTGTGTTTCTGAAGCTTGTAAAATATGAAAATTTAATCATCAACAAATTAAGTAAGTGTTATTAAAGTCAGTATATGGTGAAACTAAATATAAATTATATCATCTATAATTACGCGATTATGTCTCTGATGTATGACTGAATAATTATATTTTTGCAATGATATAATTTATATTTAATTTTGTTTCATTTTTCTGTTTGGTGTAAAATCATATACTGACTTTAATAACACTTAATCTTTTTAGTGATAACTAAAACATCGTCTATCGATTATTTTCTGATAAATAAAGTCGAATTATTTAAAGGTTTATTGGAAAAAAAAATTTGTTGATGATTACTGTTTTTTAATTTTCATACTTTTTAACAGAGACAAGAAAATATTTTCATATTTTTCAGAAACACAAAAGATCATAGAACGCACTCAAATCTATCACTCCAAAACGGTAAGTTACGCGGTATTCCCCATTGTTAGAATGTCACTACTAATTATATCGCTTCCTAGAAAGCTAAATGGGGGCGAGGCCGTTCGTAGTCGTGATTTATAGCAATTCTCGCGGGTAATTGAACTGAATCATACTCTACTTGAGCAAATATGCTTTTCTTCATATAGATATAAGGAAAAAGGCTTACGTTTCTGCCAATCCCTAAAGGGATCTGGAATGAAAATATTGATAGATTGATAAGGAAAAAGACTACGAGTTAAATTATGTTTTCAATTCTTCAGCTACGTTGAGCATGAAATATTTATATTCTCTTATTTGATGTTTCAGATTGCTAATCACCTAAAATAAAAAAATCAACCTAAATTATATATACCTTTTCGTAGTCTGACTTCTAATATTAAAGTATAGGTACTTTGAAAAATGTACAAATGTTATAATGAACTAATTTTATATGCTATATATATATATATATATATATATATATATATATATATATATATATATATATATATCTGTGTACCTATTTATAAATTTATTTTATTTAAGACTCTTATAAGCTTTTATTCAGTTACACTTGTTCTATAAGAATATATACTTATTATATCATCACTTTTTATCATTCCTTGGTTGTCGTAAGAGGCAACAGATGAAGACTGTAATCAAATCTTTCCTAAATTTGATCCACTTCCCGGTGTTAAATTGACCTGAAATTTTGCATACATACGTATGTTGTATGATAATGCATTATTATAAAGTTATTGAGTTGATCTGACGATATAACTACTGAGTGGAGATTTTACACTGTAGTAATAGTAATCTAGGCAGTTTCAGCCAATTTATACTCTATAGATGGTAAGTGGGGATTAGATTTATTTAAAGTAGTTCTTGCTAAGTATATAAAAGTGACATATGGGTAATTAGTTTAAGAATTGACTTGTCCGTGATAATTATTAACTTGAAACGTAATAGAATAAAAGAAAAACGACAAACAAGGGCTCAGAAATGATATAAAATGTATAAGTTCAGAGTATGGATTTTTTTTCAATTTCAAAATATAACAATTTGAATTTATTTTCAACACACGATATAATGGGTGATACCAACGAAATAAGCTTACAAAGCGGAGTAGAATGAAATGCACTTAGATTTGAAAGGTTTTAAACGAGACAGCTTGCATTCATATAACAGTTTTATTTTGGCAGACTGTTTTGTGAACACGTAACATCCGTGCCTGAATTTTAATAGCGTAATTTTGTTTCGCTTCCTCTCATCTTTATCTCTGCGAGTTAACTTTGCAGGATGCAGTTACTATGATAAATGTTGATACTAACTCGAGCGGGATGATTAAATAAAATTTTTACAGCGATACCGTTTGTTATAATATTATTTCTTACTATATTAAGCATTTTAACCTATAAATTGTATTGTTATATATACATTTGTAATAACATTGGTATTGTAATAGACACTTGTTTATCAATGTCAATGAGATGATATGAGATTACTCAAGACTTATATATCTAAACAGGGTGAAAATTGAACTTTTCCCTAAAGAAATATGAGTCAAAAAATAATGAAAATGTCAAGTCTCCCATACTATCACATGTCGCCCTATCAAATTATATGAGTGACTCGATTTTGTCTTTTTCCGAACCCTATTCTTCGTGAAAAATGTTCAGTTTATACAGTAAAACATTCTGAGAGGAAAGGAATTGCTAGTAATGGAGTCTAACTGCCCCACTGCTAACAATACAGTAAATAATATAAAGTCGACTTCCATATGGTTCTTCCCAGAAACCATTGTGGTTAATTCTAGTAGAATTCATCACGATAGGCTAACTGAACTGCTTTCATCGTCACCTATCATCCCACACTAGTACCCCACCAACATATACCGATAGTGCAGGCGGAGTTACCCTTTCATTATTATCCATTAAAAAAATAGAACATTCTCTAAAAAGGATACTAAGGGTTAATATTTTTTTTCTCAATGTCCTCTACCCAAAGGTAATCTGGAAGAGATTGCTTAGCGATAAGGCCGTCTTTTGTATCACTTCTTATTAATATTTGGACTATTTATTATCATTTTTACATGGTGCAATAAAGTGTAAAATAAATAATAAATAGATATTTCTTGATACAACAAAAATATTTATTAAACCTTATATATACATACATATCTGTCACGCCTGTCTCCCATTAGAGTAGGCAGAAACAATGGAACGCCAAATGCTTCGATTCAAACAAACCTCTTTCGCTTCTTATTGTCACTTTAAAATATCATGCCTCATTAATAGATAAAGTTATTCAAGAGGAAGGTTTATACGTATACTTTAATATTGTTTAGTGTTAATTTATTAAAATATGACGATAATTATTCAAGTTGTCGCAAGAAATCAAACTGACTGAGAGTTTTCATCGAAAACGCTGCCTAATCCGTTTGAGTTGTAACAAAACAATGTATGATGCGATTGTTTCTCATTTATAGACATACAATAAAGTCCGCGATGGCATATGTCTGTCCGTTAAGGATAGATTACTATATTTATAACACTCGCCGCAACATGCTGATATAAAAAATGTAAGCATATATGTTTTACTACCAATGCGAAACCTAAACAGGTCGCTAATAAATGATAATTATATCTCAAGTATTCAGTCAATGACTTTCAAAGTAAGCACTAAAGTTAGCGACTCGGCTTCATTTTCTTATCTGTTAGTAACAAAAGAGATCGCAAACTTTCTCTAATAAAGAAGTAAATATGTTAATGACTTCAAAAATTATTAGGTAATTAACATTCCAAAAGCAACAGTCAGAAACGAAATTTTTATCTTTAACAAAAACCCACAAGCTTGCACGCCATCGCTTATCAAAAAACAGCCAAACGATAAGCACACTCGACCTTTAAATGTCTGAACTTTGATAATTATCATAACTTATATGAACATTAGTATTATGAAAATGGTATTTTAGTGTAAATTTAAAAGGCGAAGGATTAGTGAAAAAGAGACGTTTTCCAATGATAACTTTATGTTGAAAGAAGAATGTCAAGTGAAAATATAATTTTAAACATATAGAGAGTACTATTACAATTTGTATAAAGGTGTTGACCTTTGGTGTCGAAAGTTTCTGGGGCATCTCCAATTATACACATAGGCCTCTATCACAGCCTACCAAGTGACGGCTTTACGTGTCCTTCGAAGTACGAATCCAGTAATAAATGGATATTTAAAATTTACGTTTGTACATAAATGTTTCATACATTGAGGTCACAGTCAAAGAAAGATAGTGATGGTAAAAGAGGGTAAATATAAATTAAATAAATAAATAAATTTAAAACACTATTTTTGACTAGCTAATTATACAAAAACCATATACCAGATAAATATTAAAACACAGGATTATTATTATTAACATCTAAAGACACGTTATAGTTATTTCTAATAATGAGTTATACAATGCTCAAATTAAGCAACTAAACTCAAACTAAGAGTACATATGAAAAGAACTGTATCTCAAGCACTTGACACACTTTCTTTATTATCATCATTATTTCCAAGTAACGTCGTGTGTAGTATTCGTAAGTGTGGTTACATAAATTGTTTTTCCCGCCATTATTTTTTTTTCTTTTATTTAATTTTATATTAAACTACCTACTCATAAAATACTAACACTTCTTACAAACCTATTCTACATAGCAGTCTTCATTAAAAAAAAAATGTGTAAAAAATGAACAAAAATCTTTAATAATTAAAATATGTAATACTATTAAAACATACAATTAGTCTTTAATATAAAATTGATAATGCAAATAAACACCTAATACGATCAGTAATAATTGAGTATCTAAACTTCGGTAATATTTTATCAAAAACATTTTCAGCCAGGCGCATCAGGTTCAATAAAACATTGTAATCCGTAAGGAAACGTGCACAAAAACAATAAATATTTCATCTACTTAATTTATTTATTAGGCCAAAGTCGGAAAGTATACTGAGAATAAATAATGGATACCTTCTTATGAAAGCCGATTAACGTTGAGGTCGAAAAAGAAACAGTTGGAGGATTAAATATCAGTGAGAACGAGCTACCAGTGCACCGTACAAAAATGGAGTCTGTGTGTACTTTGAATGTTTTATTGAAAACATTTTTAATACGTAGGTATTCTAAGCCAGCCTTTTTGTCAGCGTTGCAAAGTTTACCTATAGACTATACCTGGGACTTATAACACTTCTATATAGCAAAAACATAGAAACCTAAACTACTATTTTTTTTACATATTTACTTATTACTATTTATATATTTTATTTATTATTTTTTTTATTATATTATTTTTATTTTTGTATAATTTAAATCGAACCAATTTAGAGTTTAATTCACGAAAATAATATTCATATTTATAAAAAAAAACTTTTTTTTAAATAATATTAATAATATCTAAAAAAAACTAGTCTACTATATATAAAAAATATGTACTATATATAAAAAATATGATATTAAAAATTGTTCCCATAAAAATGCAAAGCATTCGTGCTCAAATTCCGATCCTTTACGTTCAAAGGGTTCGTTGTTTATTATATTCATGAATAAATAAATTTATATATATATTTTTAACTTACACCTATATACGCACAAAATTATTTATAAAATTAAATCTTGACATGGAATTGGATTTAACTCGTGCCTGTTGTAATATTTATATAATTTGACATTTCTTATTTTACAAATATAATGAAAATTTGAAAAGACGTTTACTTATTTCTTGTCCTTAATAAACCTTATCCTATTTCTAAGCAACTGACAGAAATACTTATATATTTTGTTGATAGACATAAATCATTATCATTGGCAATATCAGCTGTGAACTACGCACTGCTAAACTTAGGTGTCATCCATAAGACGGATTTAGCCAGTAGCTGCCACGCTTAGCAGGCGGGTTGGCAATTGGTTGGTTGGTTCGGCTTTGGTAATGTTTTGAGAGGGACGCTGCTGCTCATCTCTAGACCATTAAGTTCCCTTAGTCACCTCTTACGACACTTATGGGAAAGGAATGGGTGGCTTATTCTACGCCCGGACCACACGGAAAAGACATAAATATTATACTTTAAATATAGCGTATCAAAATACAATAATGTTAACCATGTTAGCCTCATATTTGTTTTATAATCATTCAAATATGTTTTTGTAGAACTAAATCACAATTTTTTTTTGACATAGGTCACTTTTGATGTGTATTCAACAGTTTATACTAGTAAAGTATAGTATACATATAAACAGTGTATATACCTAGTTATACAGTTAATGTGGTAAGCAATGAAAGTTAACATGCATTTGGAATATTTCGCTGGTTGTTAGCTATTTAATTTAATTATATGGTCGCAATTACAATTGTCCTTAATATTATGCTGCTTTGTTAATTGTACGTAAACGTTCGAGTATGTTTACAGTTCATTGTGATTGTTACGAACTCTAGTCAATTTGATCTTAATTTTTAATTTATAGAGTTTTGCGAGACATGATTTTTAACAATACAGTGTATATTATTATAATTATTTATAATTAAACAATAAGCTAGATTTACCTCTTCCCTCTTTGAATACTAATATTTGCAATCACTAGGCTAACGTATTGATCGGCATGTGGTTTGAAAAATTGAATTTCCAGCTCGGTTTTAATTTGAGCCAATTCACGAACTGTTTCAAAAATGAACAGTGCCCGCAAAGATACCTACTTACAGCCTACCTGAGTAAGTACTCTACACAGGCAGAAATCAGTTTCTGATAACACAGAGTATCATAGATTAAGAATCAATTAATTTATATAGTTATGAGGCACTTAAAATATTACTGTTATAATAATTATATATACGAGCGTCATAGTGAAATTTGTGATATCCATAATGCTGTTCATGTACAGGCGATGGTTACCAAATTTATTAAAAAAAAACAGTTTACTACTTTTTATGAGTCATCGTCATCATCATTGTATCAGCCATTAACTATCCACTGCTGAACATAGTCCTCCCCCTATTGGGGGCTTTTGTCAGTAGTTGCCACGCTTGGCAGATGTGTTGGCAAGCGCAGTTAGGCTTTGGTGACATTTTAAGAGGGACGCTGCTGCACATCCCTCGACCATTCTCTTAATCATCTCTTACCACACCCACGCGAAAGGAAGTTATAGCCTGTTCTATGTCAGGTTTATACGTCAAACTTTTTATAAGTAAATAACCAAAATAATTCACCTTCTGACTATTCACTTGTAAACATTTATTATAGTAAGTCAATTATATAAGTAGATACCAACAAATAGTGTAAAATAAAAAAAAATACCATTTGGACAATTATATAAGTAAAATTTAACCATTTGGCAACGCAGCGCAATGAGAATGGAACTACCTAGACCGTTAAAACAAAGGACTAGCAGACTAATTGAGGAGAAACCACTGTAATGCGAGAATAACTGAAGATACAGTAAGATGGTAAGTGTATGCTCAAGTAAGTTAATATGTACCGAGATATTTTAAACAATTTGCAAACTGAGAAGATTCGCAACTCGTATGATTTTTTTAGTTGTGTTAAGTAGTTACCAATTCTAATATATCTTTAATGAATGTTTTGCAAGAAATAGTGTTTATTTTTTTATTTAACCCAATTTTTTACCCTTGACGTATTAAGCTATTGTTTTTTCTGTACGGCACAAAATACTTAATAAAAAAAATCTACCTACTTCTTCATATACGATGTAATGTAATGTCTACAAAATATGTCATCGTTCGCATATTTGTTCGTGATTAAAATTACTTTTAAAAGACACCTGTTTCAATCTAATGTATCTACAAAACATCACACTGTTCATCAGTATAGTTTATTTCAATTGAATTTACTTTTTTTTTACCAAATAAAATATACTTGTTACATACAGTACTCTGAGTAAATATATGCCATGTCTGTTAGGGAAAATGTAATAATATTGTTGGAACCTTTCTAAGGTTGGGGTGGAATTCATAAAGAGATATAGAGGACGATTGTGAGTGAATTCATCTCAGTTCGCCTCTAAGAAGATTTCGTTATAAATTTCAGTAAAAATGTTCTAAATCTGTTCTTTTAAAAAAAAAAATGATACCGGTAACTGTATATGTTAATGCTGTAAATTCTAAAACTTATGTTTTATGGTCGCACCAATTTCTATTAAATAATGTATTTGAATACTAATTATAGTTTATGTTACTGTTTCAGTTGCATTGTATTATTATTATTTGAATTATTTAGTTGCCAATTAAGTTTTTAAGTCACCTCTCGAAATTTTTAAATAAAAATAATTGTTTTTAAATAACAATTTTCAATATTTTACACCGCACAATTACATCTCTATTTTTCTAAAGATTAACTTGGAGAGAATGATAAATGACATCAAGTCCACCTTTAGTACCAAACAGTTTATTGGGAGTGGTCAATAAAAATAAATAAATATAGATATTATAAGAATATTATTTAGAATCTCAAATATTTGAGAAATGAGAACGAGAAGATTTTGCAAAAATATTTTTGATAGTAGGTTTAATAATCTACGCAAAATCTTAAATCAAAGCTTAAATCCTATATCATTTTGGACTAACATAAATTCAACTGTATTTGCACAAGCACAATTTACCTTAATTATTAAAATAAAAATATTGTGACTGGAGGGCAATAACAATCAACTTTATATGAAACTCTATGTTTTACAAAGAACAAAGAAAACATGTCAAAAGAACATATCAAAAATAATATAAAAATAAAAATTTAAAAAAAGGCTTGCTGACCAAGTTGTCTGTAACAAGCATATTTTTATATAAAAAATAATAATAAATGACTTGTTACACTAAGCTTATATAAACATTATCCAATTCTGAGCTGTAACAAGTGCTTAGATCCAGGTAGCTGATGGTACACTTGATCGGAATTGAAGTCAACATGATTTACGACCTGATGTAAAGTTTGCCGTGGAGTTATTTGCTATACAATCTAGAAATTAAACGCTTTAAAAATTTGTTAGCTAAATGGTTAGAATAAATTTTTATAAGGTAAATATTATTATTGTATTATCTTTACTTTCTTACTAATATTACAAATGTGGAAGTGAGTTTTTTGGTTGTTTCTTACCTTTTAGTGCCTCAACGAATTAACTAGTCACTATGAAATTTGTATATTATATAAAGTACTATGTCCATCTTCATTTCATATAGTACTTGTAACACACGTACCATATCCCGATAGTGGCATATAAAAAATAAGAAAATAAACTGTTTAAGAGAAATGGGTTGATAATAAAAATGCTTGATATTGTAGTTCCCTTTTATCACGTCTTCATCGATAGAAAAACGTAAAGTCTATATATGACAGAATTGTACAAACATAAGACAATAGAAAATCAGTATAAAAACATAAAAGGCGTATTATGATGGTCAATAATACGCCACACTGTAATCTTTAATGGGGTAATCAGAGACATTTGTGGACTATTACCGTTATGGTAAACGCGACATTCGACATCGAGTTTAGTCAAATATATTTGAGGCCTAATATTACAAATAAGTCAATAATGGTAAATCATGTACACTAGTACCTGTTAAATGACGCCAAAAATCAATTAAACATTGATTTCAATTACGTTTTCAGAATTAATTGCATTATGATTCATAATATTATATATTATGAATTATAATAGTAAAACATGAAATGGCAATGTAACAAAAATTTATTATCTGAAATATTTATGCCTGTAATTCAATAAAATATTTTATTAAATTTTAATAAAAATCTGTATAATAAAGTATACATTAATATACATATACAATCGACAACAATTTATAAACGATTCTGGTAACATTAAATTAATATTATTCCGTTAAAGGTAAAAGCTTAAAATAACGGCAGATTAGCTTGCTCGCCAGTTGTAAAAGTTGTTGTTTTTCACTTTTAGTATTCGATTAATTCTATAAAATCCAATTTATCACATGCTAGTCAATAAACCTCCAAAGATTTCTTTAAAAGTTGAGAAAAGTATCAAACAATTAGAAAAGTAATTGAATGGAATCAAATGCTTCATCAGGCATTGTAAATGAATGAAAAAATATTTAATTTAAATAAACAAATACATGTAATATTGTAAATATTTTTTATTTAAAAAAAATTATTACCTACTGACCATTCTAGTGAATATGAACCCAACCACGGTATTATTATAAAGAATATATATATATATATATATATATATATATATATATATATATATATACATATATCTGTCACGCCTGTCTCCCATTAGGGTAGGTAGAAACAATGGAACGCCAAATGCTATATATATATATATATATATATATACATATATAGATCATAGGTATATAGACCACATATTTTTCATCTTAAAAATGTATACTTATCCATCTCAAATGTTAAGCATATAGCAAATTTCATGACGATTAGTTGAGTCATTAAAGCGCCAAGCAATAACAAACAAATTTACGACCAAATTAATATTGGGAAAATTTTTATAACCTTCAATGAAATATCTCGTACAAGCAGTGAATTAAGCGCGATTTATATCCAATACAGCTCATTACACCTGTAAATGATTTACTGGAAGCTCTGTTATAAAACGAGAGTGTAATTCGCTTAACATTAACTTCAATTGCATACGAGGTTTGTCCGGAAAGTACGTATAAAAGTTTTTTAAAAATTTTATTTTACAATTATTCAGGTAAATCAATTTTATCCCCTTCAAAGTACTCCCCCTGTGACATAATGCACTTGTGCCAACGCCGTTTCCACTGTGAGAAGGCTCCTTGAAAGTCCTCTGGTTGTAGGTTTCTCAGCTGCCCCGTCGTAGCTTTTTTTATCTCATTTATGTCCCCCAAATGCCGCCCCGAAGTACCAATTTGGTTTTTGGGAACAAGAAGAAGTCACACGGGGCCAAATCCGGCGAATAGGGGGGGTGTTCGGTCACCGTAATGGAATTTTTACTCAAAAACTCACGGAACGATCTTGGCGCAAATTTTTTTCATTTGAAGTTCGTTTCTTAGAATTTCGTGGACCACGGTTTTGCCCAAATTAAGCTCTTCAGCCACCTGTCTGACCGTTAAACGACGGTCCCCATTAACACAAGTTCGAATTCTTTCCACGTTTTCGTCGGAATGTGAAGTGGAAGGACGTCCTGAACGTGGGTCATCTTGAACGCTTTCTCGGCCCTCTCTGAATCTTTTTAGCCACTTGTGGACGGTTGGTTCCTTCACAGCATCATCCCCATAAACTGTTCTGAGATCGGCAAAAATTTCACGGCCATTCTTGCCGAGTTTCGAGAGAAACTTGATTACGACGCGCTGCTCTTCAACGGAAGCGGGCTCCATGCCGACGGGGTTTCGTTAAAGGTAACTTCACAGATGGCGTGACAAGCCAGTTCGCACCGCACGGCGGTCAGACCAGAACTGAAGCATTGTTAGGGACATAAGGAAGGGGTCCTGCGCTTACCTGGCCTACTCCTCTTTCTCGCATTCCAGAACACTTTTATACGAACTTTCCGGACAGACCTCGTATAATGAATAACACTGAATCTCCTACAGAGTTCGATTCTCAACGTTGAAATACGAGTTCCCATTGTTTTGTGACACCAGACTCGCACATGAAACTATATGACCTAGAATTGTCTATGAAAATTCATTAAGAAGATTAACTACTGCGCAAACAGCAACTTATCGCTTGCGCCTGTCACACTTACGAGTATTGTTAAATAAAGCTGCATGTCCGTTACCAATAAAAATGTTTCAGCAACATGTTTTGTATATATGTAAACTTCATAATGCGAAAATATGTAGTAAAAAAACCGTGCAAAAATCAAAAAAATAAAACACAAGTTCCAACTTTTAAGCCTCCCACATTTTTTTATAACACAGGAGGCAAACGAGCATGCCGTTCACCTGATGGTAAGTGACTACCGCCGCCCATAATCACCTGTAACGTCAGAGGTGGCCAGCAGGTGTGCTGCCGGCCTTTTAAAAAGGAATATGCTCTTTTCTTAAAAACTATGATGTCGTACTGTTCCGGCACTGCCGATGGAAGTTGATTCTAAAGAGTGGCAGGTTGTACGGTGGTGAAATTCAGCAGAAATCAATCAATTCCTTAGAGCACTTCTGATGATAAATTCCGTAAAAGATACATAGAGATGCAACATATCTACGCAGTTTCAGTGGGTCGAGTTGGATAGTAAGGCACTGATCATCAATAATCCGAGACGCCCGATTTTGACTTTAAATACGGTCCAACGAAAGAAGCTGGTATTTTGACACCCCAGCTCATAGGTGAGGACAGTATTCCATATGTGGCCTGCCTTATACAATGCCAAGCGGTGTTCCGGCATGAAATACCGTCTCACACTATTGAATACTCCTAACTTTTTGGAGACTATCTTAGCCTTTTCCGCCAGATAACCGCAAAACTGGACGTCGCTGGATATATCAATGCCAAGGATCCCTAGACTTAACATACTCGTATTATCAAGGAAAGTGCCTTGAAAATGAAGAGATACGACAAACGCCGTCCCTTTTGCGGTGAAAGCGCAGACTTATATCTTCTTAGACTTGAATTGAACAAGATTGTGTTCGCCCCAGATCGAAACTATTATCAAGTATCGAGTCCGTTGCCCAAAGCACAGATAATATAATACTATATATTTTAAAAGTATTACTTTCAGCAACAAGACAGCTTTATTGTATTTATTCGTTATGCTCATTTCTTGAAAATTTTGTTATAAACTGTTTATCATCATTATATAACCATGGACGAAGCTGTAGCATATAGCTATTAAAGTTAAAACTTTCTTCCTCTCTCTCTCTAATTAGATGGCGTGAATTTACAGGGTACAGAGGAATAACATCTAAGTCCTCAGGAATGGCAACGCATGGGGGGTATCATGGGTGAAACAGTATACTCTGTTATGTCCATGGTACTGCTCATGTCTATAAGCGACGGTTACCACTTTCCATCAGGTGGGCCTTCAGCTTGTTTGCCATTCTAAGTTGTATGAAAAAAAAAAGATGCGTCTCGTTACTATGTAATATTGAAATTTATTTGTCGTTTCAACTAGCCCATGTTTAATTAATAAAAATCTTCAAATTTACTAATGAAACACTCCCTTAAAAGGGTGTTAATAATTTCGGTTTCACTCTGTAAAGCGCTAGTTAGTAATTACAGATCACTGCGCCAACCCACACTCAGTGGTTAGCTGTTATATGCAACCACAATTACGGTCTCGTGGTCGCCATTATCTCCATAATCATGTGTACCTATTGATAAATATGTAACAACTATATTAATTATAGTATAATTAATGACCTAATTAGAATTAATAAGCTTGACAAAATTCTATTTTCTTAACTTTACTGTTCCTATGCCCACATAAATTGTAATTTTATTAAAATTGGTTAAGCACTTAACAAATTTTAATGTAATTATAATTTGTATAATAATTCCCAATTCAGTACACTGTGGATTAACGTTATGCTAATACATAGTGTATTAAATTTCATTTAAATTAGCTCAAAAATTTAAGCGTGATTTACTACCAAACATCTACATTTCTAAACGTTTAAATGTCTACAAACTTTCACATTTATATTATATTAATCCGATTCATTATTATAATTAAAACTTATTTTCAGAGAATCAATATTGTCTCTCCAATGAAATTCCGTCTTCAAATTATACATACTTAATTAACTTGATGAGCGTATAAATTGTTTTTAAGCCATTACTGTCGAAAATTAAATTATTTTCTAACGACGTAATTTGTTGCTCTACAAATCTAAAACTTTTAATGTGTAGAATTTAAATTATATTAAATCTACTAACACGAATTATTCGGATTGATACTTGCTACTGATTTTCACCATTGTACAACCCGCCATAAACTAAAATTTCATCCCTACCATCTGGACGAGTGGCGGTCACTTTCTTCCACGCACAGCTACTTTTTAGAATCAACTTCCAACAGCAATATTTCAGAACCGATACGACAATGTTACCCGCAAGAAAAGAGCATATTCCTTTTTAAAAGGACGTCAGCACACCTGCAATGCCGTTGGTGTTGTGGGTGATCATGGGCGGTAGTAATCACTTACCATCAAGTGAGCCGCATACTTGTTTGCCCCCTGTGTTGTAAAAAGTATGTAAATTAGATGTGCTTATAATTTTTGGGGTGAATAGTACCTAATGCTTTCGCAATTATATTAAATATAACATGTTTTGCTAGAAATTAATTATCGAAATTTTAATTTACTTTTTTTATCTATCTATCCATTTAAGAGCTGCGCTCTTGTCGGTGGAGTTCTTGCCACTCACTACGATTTTCAGCGAGTCTCTTCACCTCTTGATACGACACGATACCAACTCCTTCCTTGATCTGCCTGATGTAACTGTGTCTCGGTAGGGGGAAAGGGATTGTTAGTAATGGAGACTGAGAATCCCATTGCTAGCAATATACCCAACCAGGTCGACCTCCTCGCGGTTCCCCCTGGAAACTATCATGGTTAATTCCTGATGAATTCATCATGATGGGCTAACTGGCCTGTTTTCATTCTCATCTATCACCCTTCACTGGTGCTCCGCCAGCGTTAGCGCAAGCGGGGTTACCATACCATTTTCACTCATCAAAAAAAAAAAAACTGTGTCTCGGTCTCCCTCTCCCCCTTCTTCCTTCTATCTTACCTTCTATTATAATGTTCATAAGTTCGTCGTGTCGTATCAAGTGTCCTAACATTTTTCCCCTTTTTTTATATCTACTACAATTAAACTTGTCTTGCAGTGTATGTATCATAAATCTGCGGAAAATAAATTACGGGATATGGCAGTGAAATTACAAGATACCACAGTATAACATCGTAATCCCTCGAGAACGGCAACGCGCGAAGAATACCATAGATGTGAGAAATTACTCCGTAAAACTCATGATGCTATTCATGTTTATAAGCGAAGGTTGCTACATACCATTAGTGAGCTGTCAAAAAAACAACAAACCATATTACGTGTGAATTTTTAAATACATTTCTCTCGTATATTTTGACAAAGTAAAAAAAAGATATGATTTTACTAAAGAGAAAGAAAATGTATGACTTAGTACCGTGTTCTCACACGTGCTTCATACGGTACCATGGCCAGGAGTCATTTATTACAAAATTCCACTGATGGTAAAAACAATAAATAAGTTCTTGATTTATCTTCTACATACCGTTTTACTAAGTTTTCTCTACACAATATTAGGAAAGCTTTGAGACACTTTGTACCTTCAAACTAAACAAGAATGTTCGCATTATTCACAAACTATTCTGTACTCCCGTGTGTGTCGTGAGCATAATTAAATATAAACATATAAACTAGATAGGAAGTAGGACGCGAACGCGATCGATCGGAAACCATAAAAACACCATAATTGAATAACATCGGTATTTTCTTTGGTATACTTTTTCCTTTATTATGATACGGTTTCGTTGTATTTTTTCTTTAGGAAATATTAAAAATCGGTCATCATTAAAAAAGTTATCAGAAAGAACAACTCGTTCAGTGAAAGGTTTCAATCGATGGGACCATTTCTTGTTCGCTTTTTAACTTTGCAAACTTCTGCAAATCTTTGCGGTCTATTGATTTTAAAATGAAGTTATAATTTGCTGCGTCGTGTCATTTAATATTTACAAAGAAATACTAAATCAAAGTAAAAGGTTGCTTTCAAATTAACTTCTGATGCATTTGAAACTTACTAAGTCAGCTAACTAATAACTCTACTAGGTCAGTTAAATTCACTAATAATAAATAAAAATAACATTTTCTATGTATAATATCTATTTTTAAATTATCTGTATTTAAATTTAATACAAAAATAAATGTATTCAAATATTTGTATTAGTTATTTAATAGCCTTAGCACAAACTCTGCTTTGTTTCGGACTTCATGTCGCTGTGTCATATATCCAATAGTATTTTTTTTGTTAATTACAAGTATTATCGAAGTACGATTTGTTGCTTGTAAAACGTGGACTCTGTTCGTGGGATTTGTACATAAACTTCAGATTATATAGACACATAAGAATTTTTTAATGCAACTTAGAATGGCAAACAAGCTGATGGCCCACCTGATGGAAAGTGGTATCTGTCGCCTATCGACATGAACAGTTAGTACCATAGACATAACAGAGTATACTGTTTCGTCCATGATACCTCCCATGCGTTACCATTCCTGAGGACTCAGGTGTATTCCTCTGTACCCTGTAAATTCACTGCCATATCCCACCTTTCAAACCGAAACACAACCATGCAAACACGACTGCTTCCCTGTAAAAATATAAATGGGACAGAGGTGCCCAAGCAAAGAACTTTTGAACAAAGTCAATACAAATAAGATTGCAATATACTAAGTATCACCTTATGAAACAGAATCCGAAACTTGGCCATCAGGAGCAAGATCTAAATAACTGATTGCGTACCAGCTTGCCGTGCTAATATGCTCATGGACTATATACATATGTGCCGCTAATATTACAGTAGATAATGCGAGCGTTTTAAGTGGTGATCTCATGAAACCAATAAAAGTGCAGGCAGACCAACAACCAGATGGTCTGTTACATCATAATAACAGCGGACAACCTGTAGCGATTGTGGCTTCGTGGCATGATCGACAATCGACACATTGTAGATCATGCCACGAAGCATATACTGAACGGTGGGCTACTCCATTCTGATGAAGAAGAAGAAATACTAAATAAACAAACAATTTAAAAATACGTTTGAGATTTCAAAATCGAACATACATAATACTAATGGCTTGTAACTAAAGCTCAAATCAATGTTTACCCAAGAAAGGACCATTTTATCATAAGAACCAACATCTTAGTTAGTCGTCTATGGGTATAGGTAAGCAAGATTAGTAAGACTAAGACCCGTATGTTTGTTTAGGATTGTTGTTTGTACCCTGTTTAGGTAAACAAAGGAGGATTCCCTTAGTCAGGGCAAAACTTGAAAACGTATAAGCCTACATAAGTAGAATGTATGTAAACCTTTGGTATTAAAAACGAAAATAGTTGATTTTATTTTAGATGCTTTTTATGTAAAAAAAAGAAGTTTTATTGGCTATTTATTATTATCATTAGAACTATGTCTATCTCTACTTACCATAGTTTTATTATTATCCTGTTGGTGCGCGACTAATGACCATCAGATTTAGAGGCACGCTCCCTATACGCTCCCTCACTAGAAAACTTAATGGTTATGTCATAGTAAAAAATAATTACCTAGTATAGAAACATGACCGTGTGGTCCCGGGACTCGTCACTCTTTTCCTTTCTATAGGTACTGTAAGAAACGACTAAAGGAACTTATTGGTAGAGGGATGGACAGCAGCGTCCCTTTTAAAACATCTCTAAAAACCTAACTGTAGTTGCCAACCTACATAATAAACATGATAACTACTGAAAAAATTGTTTCAGTAAGACAGACAATTTTTTCAGTAATTAGTGCAGTTCAGCAGTGAATAGTTAACGACTGAAATGAAATAAAAACATTATAAAACATACAATAAACAGAAATTTGATCTGCATGTAACTGCATAATAAAATTGTATCCTTTTTGACGTGACCTGAAATAATATATAATAATAATATATAATTTATGAATATCTGTTAAATATAAATCTTTACTTAATTATTTTATTAACAATTTCCAAATAAAAAAATACTATGCCTTATATTTACTTAATATATATCAAGGCATTTCAAATACATGACCAAGAAAATCCCTTAGGGAATTTGTTTCTAAATTACTAACCTAACAGTTCCACAAATAGGTATTGCCCACTTTATCTTCATGAAGACTGCAAGCAGGTGTTAATAATTTATCACAGGAGTCTCAACTTCAATGAAAGTTACATCAACCTTGGTTCGCTGTCGGCAAACACAGTTGAGCCATCGTAAATACATTCTCCTTTATTAATAAAAAATCAATAACAAGAACATATTGTCGCATAAAAAATACACAAATACACACACATATGTAGCAATAAACAACAGGCGCTTTTATATACTATATTAAATCAACAATATTTGAGAAGAACACATCATCGTGTTTTTACAGATATACTTTGCTTTGGAACAAAATAGGTATACTTTTAACGTAGTATTTTTTTTTTTATTTTGCAAATAAAACTGGCAACTTTAATCGATACAATTTGGGACTTTGATAATGTATTTATGTTTTATTTATACATAAAAATGTATGGTACAAAAGAAAAAAATAATGTATTCTTCCTATATTTATTTATTATGTATTCTGTCTTCCAGTCAACGTTTGGAAAAACAGAAACGTAATTATGCAGTGAAAGATACCTACACATTACACAATATAACACATATAACAAAAAATGCTTATATGTTATGATGATATAATTATACTTACATGAATATGAACATATACCAGTATAGATCATAAATAAACATACAATAATACATTATATTACCAATAAAGTAACGATCGTGATCAGAGTTAAAAAAATCATGAACTTTTATTTTAAATACAAATTTGTTATACAATTATGTATGCAACCGACAAGATTTTGTGTTATGTACATCATATAAGCTTTTAACTGTCCAAGGCTGAACATAAGCCTCCACCCTAAGAAGTTTTGCCAGTAATTGCCACGCTTAGCAAGAAGATTGCCAACCTCAGTAAGGCTTTGATGTTTTAAGAGGGACGCTGCTGCCCATCTTTCGTTCTCCCTTAGTCGCCTTTTACGACACCCACGGGAAAAGAAGGAGTAGCCTGCTCTATTGCAGGACTACACGGCCATGTAGGTATAATATTTAATATATATTTTTATAATTTAAATGTAAGTATTTAAGTCATAAAAGTAAGCTATTATGTATAAATTATAAATAAGAAGAACTTATGCTTATCTAAAGTAAGCATAATATTAAGAATAAATTACGTACAAGGTACGGACTTGGTCTTATGTACGTTCGATATTAATTTTAAATCATCGATTTTCTTTGTAGTGCAAGATCCAACTTGAAAAATAGTTTAGATATACTACTAGTCCTTATTCATTATTTTATGAAATCTGTGTTTTTATTTGTTTAAAATAAGATTTTTTTAATTATATTTATTCATATAACACTTTATTGCACTAATATTACAGGACTTTTTTTAGAATTATTAATAAGTATGGTACAAAAGGCGATCTTATTGCTAAGCAATCTCTTCCAGACAACCTTTAGGTAATAGGAATTAAAGAATAAATAGGTATTAAGATTGTAAGATTAGCTACTGTTTTTACAAGTGAAATAATTTTACATGTTTTAACAACAATAATAAGAATAAAAACATCCTTTCTTTTGCCGAAAATAAAATATTTATTTTATTTCAGTGGTTTCATTGTACTCGATTAGGTATACATAATGGATAGTCTTGGCACCGATCCAACATGATTTTATTACGAAAGAAATCTATACGTGACTTATGATTTTATTATAAGATATGCATTTATGTGAACGTATGATTCTCATTGAAACAAAAGCATAAGAATTTGTATAGGATAGGAAGTGTTCATTGAACGTCGATCGACGCCGAACGGGCGGCTCGACAACTCTCAATTAGATTTCTGACGGCCCAAGGCACGTACCGTCTCTAATCCTGTTTACGAGAACCTCTCTCAACAATATTACATATCAATTTCTAGGAAAATTCTGTTCAACGTCAGTTGAGTGAAATTTAGGCGATCAATTTAGTATTCAGTTGATGGATAATACAAAAGATTTATTCAGATGGGCGCGCAGTATGCAAACTGCATTGTAAATAAAAATATTATGTACTTTTATTATTAACTTAGCTTTTGAATTTTGGAAGAATATAACTCTTTGTAGATGGCTCATCGAGATAAAACATATACCAAATTTTAAATTAAAAGTCTAACTACAACACACTACATAACTACACAGTTGTACGAAATACAACTGCGAAAACTGCATCCAGTTAGACGATGTAATTTTTGCGTGATGCTGTTAACAAACATATTGATAGACAGAAAAACAAAAGATTTAAAGGTTTGACTTCTATTGGTTTTAAGATAATATATATGCTACCAAATCTCCTTAAATACTTCCTATGTATAAACATAATCTAGTTATAATTTAATTATTTGTTTTTACAATATCAGTCTCATTACCTACACTAGAGATTTTACAAATTTATTAATTTGTTATGATAAAATTACTTGTTACGAAAAAATATCCTAGAGATGAATGTGATGGTGGCAACAATCCTATTTTTACTACGTTACCACAAGAAATTAAAATACAACACCATGATGACTCACTAGAGAGCCATAGGTGTCACAGTGTATTTTGTGTAGTCCATTTTTAGATGATCCAATATTACAGTATAATCCCTTTGGAACAGTATAATAAACCACTACCTCAGATCATTAAACACATTTTGTCAAGTATTTATTTATTTTTATGTCAGGGCTCTGGGATTGACCTCCGTCAATGAAACTCGTTGACCCGAGAAATTTTATTTAAAGCATGAGCAGACAGTGCTATTATTGATGCACTTTTATGTATACTAATACGTTTATGTAACTCGCAGCTTCGCCCACGTAAATAAATATAAAAAAATCCTGTATGTTAGTTCAGAATATGATCTATCTTGGTTTACCAAATTTCATTTAAATGGAACTTCTTGGAATTTTTCACATTTATATTACTATTTTTTCATACAGACCGTGCTTGTACACAGACTTAGGCGTATTATAACAAAATTTGGCGCGATCATAATTTTATAACTCGTTCAACATACAGAATACATATCAATGTGCTAAAATAACCTGTTCCCATGGAAATAGTACAAAAATCGCTGTTTGGCGAGGATAACTAATTTAATATTTAAAATAAAAGTAACCTATTTTGTACAGACTTTTCTTGAGTACGCAAAGTAAGAGATAAGGCAAATCCTTATCACTTCCATTATCATTACCAAGAACGGACTTTCTGAAATTTTCACAAGAAAAACAGACATTATTCACCGCGTAAGCGAAGCCGCTAGAAACAGCTGGGTACTTATAATTTTCTTAATTTGCTACAATTTTGTAAAACAAGAAGAATAGCAATTAAACAAAATGTTTTACTCGCAGAAGAAAATTCTACCAACTATACAGCTCTGGAACAACTAAAGACAAAGTGCCAACAAAACCTAAGTACCTGCGTTAGCTTCTTTCAGAATACTTTATTGTCGTGAGTAGTTGTAAAGGAAAACTAAATGGGTAACCAACTTGCCTTTACAAACTTCGAGATTGTATCACTTTCTTAAAATAACTTTAAGGTTTTCTTTCCAATTTAATTTGACTGTTTCTATTAAATATTTATATTAAAGGAACCTCGTAATAAAAAACTAATATAAAGCTAATGGTTGCGAATTCTATTCCCACACAATACAAATATTTATTTCCATGTTTATATTTATATTCTATTTGAATTGATCTATGTTTTATACAACGTAAAAGGACAAACCAGCTGACAGATAATACACGTCGCCTATAGACATAAACACGTTGATATTACAGTTATACTGTGATTGTGAAACATCTAATACTTTGCATAATTCAGAAGAAACGAGCATTGTAACAGACAAACGTTAACAGCGATATTATTTATAATATTTACAGATATGTTCACGACTAAATCAAAAATGATTGCCTTACACAATTAATGAAATGTTTTGATGAACTAACTCTATTGTATATTGTCCTAACTGTAGGCTTGTCCATATTTTACTGAACAAATATGAATGGGTTTATTTTGTATATATAATATGAAATAATGGTTAGATAATAATTCTGACTGCATGTAACAAATACTACCTAAAAGCTTTATGCTACTACTCTTAGATTATCCCATTAACAAGTATTGGCTAATGGTAATGTACGTAATTAACTACATATGTTGTCATATTCTGCTACCATTCTATTTAATGTATCTACGAAATATTATCAAAACAATTAATTATGCATGTTAGACAATCCTTACTTAATACCCATTTTTCAATAGAACGCTATTTTAAGTCGACATCTGCGTTTGAATAATTGAACTATAGGTAATTATTTGAACTTTATCAAATTCGTGTATTATGGTAACGATGTAAGAGTATATTACCATGGTCTTATTTCCCCTACACATTATAAGAGACAATTAACAGAATTAATTAACAGGAAGCAATAAAAAAACTAAAAGTTCAATACAACTTTATATCATAAAAATAAAGATGCAATATACTTATTTCTTCATGAAGTCTCCTGATTAGGATGATTTTTATTGACTAAAATCCATCTTTTATGGGGAGATCTCTGTTCTCAGTAGTAAACTGTCAATGAGTTATTATCAATACAAATGTCAATAGTTAATAAAATAGTAAAAAAATTAGACCATGAATACTATTCTCATTAATAATCTATTTTTCTTTTTCTTCATTTCATTTAGATTATTGTTTTGCAAAATTTGGATTGAATATTTGTTTAATACATCATTATCTACTTATGATATAAAGTAAATATGAAATGTCAACACTTGGATGCAAAATGCACTGGCAAATGTTCTTGAACATTTGGCAAATGCCGAAATTCTTTTATGTTTATTGCTGAGAGTGCTTCAGCATTGTGTTACGTAGCTTCTTACAGAGAACACTGCCAGACGTCTGTTACTACTATTGTTTGTTCTATAACAATTTGTTACAGATGTCTTTATGTTTTATTATATAAAGATGATGACGGAAGTATATTTCCTAATATTTGTGTATCTATATACTAGTTAATGTTGTATATTTTTGATGCGTAAAAACTTTTCTATACAATGATGGCAAACAATATATATAATCCAAAGGTATAGAAATTATAGCCAATCATCTACATGATGATATAGCTAATGAATTTCAACAATAGCAACATGTCACCTAATTCTTATAGATAGATAGATAGATAGATAGATCGTTTATTTGTTTGTTACTAATCACACACAACATGTACATAAGAATAGATAATACATAAAACAACATAAGATTTATAAAATTGTGTTATTATGTGTGATCTGCAGCAATACAAAAAGGTCGAAGCTCAGCGTGTAACATTGTTCAAGAAACAAAACACTGATTTTCAGCTTTAACCCATTTGAGGGTACGTGAAAATAATAATTAAAATAAATATAAAATAAAAAGAGCAATATTTTATAGTCATATGAAACTATCAGAAAACTCTAACACGCTGACTATTTCCAGCATCTTCGTACGCGTGTATCAGCATATAAAGTATTCTATGTGTTAAGTTTTTTTTTTGATGGATGCAAATGATATGGTGGCTCCGCCTGCGCTATTGGGATACGCTGGCGGGGCACCAGTGAAGGGTGATAGATGAGAATGAAAACAGGCCAGTTAGCCCATCATGATGAATTCATCAGGAATTAACCATGATAGTTTCCAGGAGGAACCGCGAGGAGGTCGACCTGGTTGGGTATATTGCTAGCAATAGGATTCTCAGTCTCCATTACGTACAATCCCTTTCCCCCCTATGTATTAAGTTAGAATATAATAGATTGAAGTACTAAAATTCTATAAAACCGTTTAGTTGTTTAAGCGTGATTGAGTAATAAACATCTAAACATCCTTACAAACTTTCATGTTTACAATATTAGTAAAATTTTCAACTAGTTATATCTAATGTTATTAATCTTATAAATAATTAAAACAAAAATAACACTCACTGATACACAAGTCACGAAGTCTGTACAACCTTAAAACACGCTGTGTACCTACTAAGAAATTGCCAGCAAAATAAAATGAACACTGTAGAGGCAAAGCTTTAGTTAATACTCGTATAAGTCTTCTTATACGTAAAAGTAATAAACAATCTATTAGACAGTTTTGTATATTTGCTATGATTTGATGAATCACTTTAAACATTTTCAGTGAAGTAGGTCCCGTGGACGTCGTAAGAGACGACTAAAGGAACTTAACGAGAGATGGGCAGCAGCATCCTTTATATAACATCACTAAAGGCTAACTGCGGTTACGAACCCACCTGCCAAGCGTGGCAACTACTGGCAAAACCTTTCAAGAGGGAGAGACCCATGTTGTGTAATGGACTGTTAACGACTGATATGATGATGATGAAGCGAATGAACGTATCTTATGTATATGCAGAAATAAACAATAATTATTGTATATAATAAATAATAGTGTCTAAATGTAGTTTAATTTCTGATCTAAGAGAGATAAATACCTCAAAAGACCTTAAAAATATTAACACTGTATAGTAATTTTCGTGTTCATAATTCTAATGACATTTACCATTTCCATCAAGTGAATTAAAAGCTTTTTCGACATCTTTTTTACTAGTAGGTATTATGAATAACGTTTTGTAATATATTCTTGGCAATTCATTACAAATTACTCGTACTTTTTAGTCAAATCAATCATTATTCGTATCGTAAAAATCGTAAATTCATAAAGCTAATGAACAAATTTAGTTATCACTGATAATGTTACTTCCTATTCATAATATTAGAATTGTGGAACTTTCGATTTTTGTTATTTGATTTATTTAAAACTTAAATGCACAATTATATAAGGAGGTGTACATATAACGGATTTAACACCTAACGGAATTCTCTACCAGTCAACCATGTTATTTAGCTAAAATAATTGAGCAGATTAATATAAAATTTAATAATTAGATAAATCATATCTTAGATAAGCATATAGAGTAACTTTATACAAATTATTAATACGTCTGAGCTCAAGATAATAATAGTCGAACAAAAGTAACTCCAGGGAAGTCTAAATATAACCTTGAATCACTAAACCTCCTAAAATAGAACGAGAATAGACTTGGAGCCAAACGTCCATAGTGAACTAAACATTAAATATAATAGTCCGATAAAAGGGGGCGCAAATTGAATCTCACAATCGCGACATGTCACACGTAAGTGGTTTGTAACTACTATTCCAAGCTAACATGCCGCTTTCACGTGAATGCTTTTGCTAACAGTCTTATAACCATTAGTAGAACTATTCGTTGGTTTAACTTGGTCTTAGACCATATATAATCCTTTCAGAGATATTTATATAGTTAACTTAGACTTTATTGAGTAATGAGTTCCTAATATCATTTCACTTTGACAATATTAAGAGAATATTATGCCTTTATATTATTAAGGGCTTGCCTTTTAACTAATTTATAGGTGTATTGAAATACTGACTGATCTGTCATTTAAAAACATTCTCAAAAGATACAAAGAATGATTCTTACCAAATGACGTCAAATAATTGAACAAATTAGGCTGTTCCAAACACGTAATTCAATAAATTAGCTGCGAAAGACAAAACGACGCATAAAAGGAAGAAAAATCATTGAAGTGAATTTATACCGCGCTCGTGACTTATATCCACCACCTTTGTAGTAAAAGAAAACCTTAGATACTCGTGTATTTCAAACGTATTTTTTCCTTCGATGTAGTAATTACGCAGTTGAACAGGGCCAAATAAAGAATAAGCGTTTCGAATAAACGGAATCCCAGACCCGTAGATTTTCTTTGATTAATGGGACTTACTAAACAAATGAGGGTTTGAAAGGTATGTTCCATTGAATGAATAAAAGTAATTTGCATAATAATGAAAACAATGAGGACGTGAATTGTTTGCCCCATCGTTACAATGTTCAGGAGTGAACATTATTCGACAGAGCATTAGTTGCCAAAATGTCTGCCCGGGAAGCGATGAGCTTTGCCCAAGATCTTTAAGTAATTATAATTTTGACGATAGACTAAATATACCAACATTGTACAAGTTTCGGTATCTGCATTGACGTAAGCTTAACATAAAATATCGAAGTTTCCCTAACGTCAGTGAAGACAAGAGGGAAATACGGCGAGGCCTCTATACCTAGTTAATATTAATTTGTATTATTCAATAAATTCCTTATTTTTTCCAATGTTCACCAAAATACTGAAGTACCTTTATTTTTTTTTATTTTATTATTTACACTACTTATACTGTATAATAAGTTATAACCACCATTAATACAGGACTCAAAGAATAATTAAATACCCTAAATCTGCCTGTTAACATAGTTTAGGAAGCTACAAATTTACATAAACCAATTTGTATGTCGAATAATTACGACTCGACAAAGTTTGGTCGGCCGAGTCTTTTGTTTACGAAAATCAAAATTGATTTCGGAATTTATTCAATCTAATCACACGGGATTTTGGAATTTAATAGCTTATTTTCCTTTGTTTTACATTTGAAATATTGAAATTTAATCGAAATTCTATAAACTAGGTACTGAATCTATCAATTTATTAGACGTCATTTTTAGACGATAAATTCTACGTTATAATTTCATACATATCATTATTATCTTCCTACCCTTATTCCAATTATTATTTGGGGGCGACGTATTCTCATTCCATCTATATATATGTATTTTATGATTTTTATAGAATAAATTTTAAATACAAATTTATCATGAATTGATCTCATTTCTATTATCATTCATCCTAATTTAAATATAGGTAATGGATGCTTATTAAAATAATATTATTAGAAATTTTATTTTTTTGTGAATTTAAAATTTTTAACTATACTTCTGATATTCCAGAGCCAATGCTCGTATTAATCTATTCCTTCTTTGTCAGTTTTATTAAACGGTGCTCGTTAAAAGAGAGACATTAATATTTATAAATCATAAATTTGAATCGCTTTTTCACGTTGGGAATTTTAATATTTTTATTAAAAATTTTACACACGGGATCTAATAAAAAAAACTCAGAAACCGCATAGAAAAAAAAATATATAACATTATTAACGCCTGTGATATTTTAATTGCGTTGCTATTAGTTAGTAATCTAAAGACTAAACAATTTCTGCTTCTTGGCCCTTTACTTTTTAGGACCGGTGGCTTGGCATACAATTTTTTTAGTAAATTATATCCTTTTATTGCACTGATGCATTCAATTATATATATTAAATTTTGTCCCCTTTTTCTCTTCTGGAGATGAGAGATAGCAGTAACACATTTTACATTTTACTCCTTTACTTAAGAAATTTCTTCTACTGTGCCATTACTAGATACTCAGATCACTCATTCATGTATGACTTAGTCAGTCATAATAAAAATAAAACAAAAAGTTGCAGAAATACCTAATAATACATATTTATTATTTTGATATGTATTCTTTATAGAATTATATAAATGATTTTATAATTACTCGAGTGGAATATTGAATTTCATTAATTATTGTCATTATTTACTACTATTATCAGTACACTAGTTTAAATATAAGTAAGAATATATACAAAATACTTTTTGATAAAAACCTACAAAAAAGAATAAGAACCTTTAAGAAAGTTCTTAATCTAATCTATTTAAAGTCTATATTAAGTTAAATCAATTATTGAAGTCAATTATTTTTCAATTATTATTGGTTCTATACTTAATGATACTACTGAATACAATGTTGCCAGATTGGGTATTTTTTCCGCAATTTTGGATAAAAATTAATATGTTCGCAAAATTTTAAAGAAATGAAATAGTTGGAGAAATTTTTAGAGAAAAATGAAATAAGTGTGAGTAAATTTTAATATTTTTTTACAGTTTTGGTATTTGTAGATCCTGTAGCAGTATATAAATTTATTAGATGTTTTATTGAGTTTTCCTTCTCTTGTCCTGATGTATTGCTTTTAGTTCCCTTTATTGCCTTTTACGACATTATAGGGGTGAAAAAGACGTTGTATTCTTACTTCGTTACCACAGCAGTATAAATTACTAATTATGTGTACACTGTATTCAGTTGATGCTAGAATATCAACAAATAACATTTCCCAATACATTACTACTCCGAGAGATCCATCATTTGTTTAACAACTCACCACTCAAACGATATATTGACTGTTTGCTTACGAACAAGTAAACATTAACATCACATGTCGCACAATGCATAAGCTACAGGATAAACTGCCCAAGCCTCAGAAGTTCCGAAGCGATACGAACACAATTGATACACCTAGCACTTCGTAGAACTGTTCATCTAAGCTAACACTCTATCGGTACTCGCATTCGCAACAATCACTGTTTGTTTCCAAATGATATATAACTATCTTACATATATATACACATACGATTCTTTAGATACACGGTAAAACTAAGTAATGATAGTTTATATTTATATTATATATAAGTATGTTATAACATACATATCTATGACGCCTCTCTCCCTTTAGGGTAGGCAGAAACAATGTAACGCCAAATGATTCTTACTTCGATTCAAACAAGCCTCTTTCGCTTCCTCCACATTCATCAATCTTTTCATATACGCTTGCCAGTTACGAGTACTTTTAATTTGGCCCTTCTTCAACGTGTAGCTTATTTGGTCGACATGTGTCCATCTAGGGTGGCTCCTAACGATATTCCTATTCATTCATGCTCGATATACCTCTTTCTTAGTTATAATTGCGTAATATATAAATAAATCTACAGTGCATGTACTTCATATATTATAGACAGATATTATGTGTTTTTAGTTACGAAATTGTTTTGTATTACGATTATAATTATAAAAGTATAGACTAGTATCAACGTACCCATATGACGATGTATTATATAAAATCATATGTTTATGCATGTCCCCGTCATGCGGACGAAGTTGTAGGTAAAAGCTAGTATATCATAAAAGTGACTAACATTTACAGCACATAATCTTAGCTACAGCATTAAATTGTAGATATCTTAACAGTGGTAAAATTAAAATTACCCAAAACCGGCATTCCTAGGTAAAAAAAATGAATACAGAGGAAGTAAAAGACTTCCATTATACTTATACCTCGGGATATACAGAGACTAAAGGGAAAATTATTAGGTTTTAATTATGATTTATTCAGAATAAACTGTTAAAACAAATGTTACTCCTTCCTACATAGTGCCATATTTTTAAATATATATACGCAGTACTACTAACTACTTCAAACACATAGTTTAATATATGAAGTTTTACTTGCTTTCTGCCTACAGGTAATTGGCAGGTAAGCGGCAGCGTTTCTCTGCCTTACATAAGTTCCACCTACTAACTGATTTAATAAGCGCCAACTTTAGAACTTTTAACGTCAAGTAAATTTAGAAATGCAGTACTTAAGGAAATTTTATAAATATTTAAGAATATGCATGTTTCACTGCTCACTATTCAAAATTCACTGCTCATTCTTGTTATTATGCAAAAGTTGTTTTTTCTTTCTCCATAATAAAATAATCCACTGAATAAAAAAATCAATACATTTTTTCAATACGTATAAAGAAAACTCCATTACCTTATTTTAAAATATGTAAGTATAATAGTGAATTTTCTCTCTCTGACTGATGATGATAACTGAGAAAAGAAATTCTCTCTCTTGAACGAAACTGTGTGGGAGAGGGGCATGTTGTTGGAAAGAAGTGAACACCGTATAAAGTCAAAAAGTACGTTTGCTAAAATATCTTTTAGTCTGACCTTACTATGATAGCACTAGGTCGTATATTCATTAACTAAATACCTACCAGTAATAACTTTTACCAATGCGTGAATGCGAAAATGTATCTCATGTATTATTTCTCGTGAGCTCATTTTACAACAGCAAGCAACGAAATATGCAATTTCAATTCTGTTCACGAGCTACTCATACGTGACGAATAATATGACCGTTATATAAATAAACAGAGCCGAAGGTGTGCCGACATGGAAGATAATGGAACGACTTAATTATCTTAAACGCACCACTCAGTTGTATTAACTGAGTTAATTACAGAGTGATATTATTGTAGGCAACGAAGAATCAATCCCGAGTATAAGTTGTTTAAACACGAATAATCAAGTCTGCAAGGGTATGAACTTGATTAACAGAGCAATAACGAAGTTTCATTATTCGAATATATTATTGAGTTTTATTAAATATTTTTCCATTTCGATTTAATTCTAATAATAAATGCCGTCATGTTTTAAGCGACTTACAAAGGTGGGAGGTTCTTAATATTTTTATTTATTTTTTTGATACTCAATTACGTCACTAATTCTGAGTGTCATATTAATATTATATCGTTTGAAGTTGTTATTTTTCTTTGAGAGGCATAAAACTGTTTTCTGAATTCAAATATTTTCGAACATCTCGTTGTTTGTCATATGTTTCATCATGGTTGAAATAGATCTTTTTTTGGATAGAAAAATGTAGTCGTGTAGCCCAGACATAAAATGGGCCATCCCTTCCTTCCCCGTGGGTGTCATAAAAGTCCACTAAGGAAACTTAATAGTCGAGGGAAGGGAAACTGCATCTTTCCTAAAACAACACCAATGGCTAACTGCGAAACTAATAACTGCTAAATCGGCTGCCAAGCGTGGCAACTACTGGCAAAACCACCCTTAATGCGAAGGCTTATGTTCAGCTGTTAACACTTAACGGCTAATATTATGAATGTGTAGTTTCTTGTAAGTGTCAATATAAAAGCATGTTCCCACCCTTAATTCCTGAATAATTAATTTAAGTAATTAATTTATTTCTTTAATTTCTTAGTAAGAACAAGGGAGTTTTAAAATGAAAAAATTAAAGAACCCACGCATAACAAGCACTTATAAAAATATGATAAAATTAAGTCTTTGCTACTTATATTTTTTTAAGGGACATGATTTATAATTTTTAATTTCCAATTTATTGTTATTGGGAATAAATATCGATCTGCGTATTGAATTAGTTACATAAATTATAATCTATTTTCAGTCTACAGGCGAGCTTTACAACCTTGGTTCCAATGTAAGTAGATAATGTCGGCAATCGATTGGTTTTAAAAATAAACATGTCATGTATGAGCGCCCTTTTGTTATGTTTTTATATTATAATTAGCTTATAATAAATGTCATAATTATTCTATTTATATCGGTGAATGTACTTTTGATTGCATTTGCTCATGTAGACTTCAAATACGACTTATTTATACATTTTACTTATATTAAATCGAATACTTTGTATTTATTATTATTCTATATAATATATTTTATATATATTTTGCTTGTATTAAGTAAAATTCTATTCAACAATTTATAATAATCGCTATAAGTGATTGGCAGTCTATAAGGGACGCTTACGTTCAACAGTGGATAATTTAACAACTGAAATGATGAAAAAATGATATCTTTTTATTATCGTTCGGTTAGTATTTGATTTTACTGTCCATATTGCTACTCCTTTCTAATATTATAAATGTGGAAGTTTGTTTGTTTATTTCTTACATTTGGATGCCGTAACGGCTTAACCAATAATTATGAGATTTGGTATATAAGTATTAAATCGAATAAAGAAAGACATAGACTACTTTTTATCCCGGTCATTGAATATATAATAATATAAAGGAGAAATTAATAAAGGAGGACTATGATATTTAATATACACGTATTATATGGAGGACTATTACTAAAGTCGGTTAATCGATGAATCTTGTTTTGCCAAAAAATTACTAGGAGAGAATGCTATAAAATCATTAAGTACGCCTTTTGTACCAAAAATATTATGTAATTTGGTCAATAAAGAATAAATAAATAAATAAATCTCAGTTACGGGAACGAAGTTGCGGGCAAAAGTTATTTCTCTCTAAATGTCTATTTCTTATAAATGTATACAATAGCTCTGTGTGGTCACAATCAGTTGCGATGCGTCGCCACAACATGCGACAATGTGAAGCGGTGGAACGGAGCTGGGTCGAGTTGAGTTATGGACAAAGCGTAGCATCCCATAGGTACTGATGTGTGCTAATAATATCTCGTAATGTGGCTTTTTTAATCGACATCAAAAGGTTCTTTTTTTGGAACACGCGTATATATTTAGTATACTTATTAGGTATTAAACATTGTGTTATATTTTGTGCATTGGATGCAATTGGATGCTTTTGCAACTTTATTCATTAAGTATTCAGGAATTAAGGGTGGGAACATGCTTTTATATTGACACTTACAAGAAACTACACATTCATAATATTAGCCGTTAAGTGTTAACAGCTGAACATAAGCCTTCGCATTAAGGGTGGTTTTGCCAGTAGTTGCCACGCTTGGCAGCCGATTTAGCAGTTATTAGTTTCGCAGTTAGCCATTGGTGTTGTTTTAGGAAAGATGCAGTTTCCCTTCCCTCGACTATTAAGTTTCCTTAGTGGACTTTTATGACACCCACGGGGAAGGAAGGGATGGCCCATTTTATGTCTGGGCTACACGACTACATTTTTCTATCCAAAAAAAGATCTATTTCAACCATGATGAAACATATGACAAACAACGAGATGTTCGAAAATATTTGAATTCAGAAAACAGTTTTATGCCTCTCAAAGAAAAATAACAACTTCAAACGATATAATATTAATATGACACTCAGAATTAGTGACGTAATTGAGTATAAAAAAAATAAATAAAAATATTAAGAACCTCCCACCTTTGTAAGTCGCTTAAAACATGACGGCATTTATTATTAGAATTAAATCGAAATGGAAAAATATTTAATAAAACTCAATAATATATTCGAATAATGAAACTTCGTTATTGCTCTGTTAATCAAGTTCATACCCTTGCAGACTTGATTATTCGTGTTTAAACAACTTATACTCGGGATTGATTCTTCGTTGCCTACAATAATATCACTCTGTAATTAACTCAGTTAATACAACTGAGTGGTGCGTTTAAGATAATTAAGTCGTTCCATTATCTTCCATGTCGGCACACCTTCGGCTCTGTTTATTTATATAACGGTCATATTATTCGTCACGTATGAGTAGCTCGTGAACAGAATTGAAATTGCATATTTCGTTGCTTGCTGTTGTAAAATGAGCTCACGAGAAATAATACATGAGATACATTTTCGCATTCACGCATTGGTAAAAGTTATTACTGGTAGGTATTTAGTTAATGAATATACGACCTAGTGCTATCATAGTAAGGTCAGACTAAAAGATATTTTAGCAAACGTACTTTTTGACTTTATACGGTGTTCACTTCTTTCCAACAACATGCCCCTCTCCCACACAGTTTCGTTCAAGAGAGAGAATTTCTTTTCTCAGTTATCATCATCAGTCAGAGAGAGAAAATTCACTATTATACTTACATATTTTAAAATAAGGTAATGGAGTTTTCTTTATACGTATTGAAAAAATGTATTGATTTTTTTATTCAGTGGATTATTTTATTATGGAGAAAGAAAAAACAACTTTTGCATAATAACAAGAATGAGCAGTGAATTTTGAATAGTGAGCAGTGAAACATGCATATTCTTAAATATTTATAAAATTTCCTTAAGTACTGCATTTCTAAATTTACTTGACGTTAAAAGTTCTAAAGTTGGCGCTTATTAAATCAGTTAGTAGGTGGAACTTATGTAAGGCAGAGAAACGCTGCCGCTTACCTGCCAATTACCTGTAGGCAGAAAGCAAGTAAAACTTCATATATTAAACTATGTGTTTGAAGTAGTTAGTAGTACTGCGTATATATATTTAAAAATATGGCACTATGTAGGAAGGAGTAACATTTGTTTTAACAGTTTATTCTGAATAAATCATAATTAAAACCTAATAATTTTCCCTTTAGTCTCTGTATATCCCGAGGTATAAGTATAATGGAAGTCTTTTACTTCCTCTGTATTCATTTTTTTTACCTAGGAATGCCGGTTTTGGGTAATTTTAATTTTACCACTGTTAAGATATCTACAATTTAATGCTGTAGCTAAGATTATGTGCTGTAAATGTTAGTCACTTTTATGATATACTAGCTTTTACCTACAACTTCGTCCGCATGACGGGGACATGCATAAACATATGATTTTATATAATACATCGTCATATGGGTACGTTGATACTAGTCTATACTTTTATAATTATAATCGTAATACAAAACAATTTCGTAACTAAAAACACATAATATCTGTCTATAATATATGAAGTACATGCACTGTAGATTTATTTATATATTACGCAATTATAACTAAGAAAGAGGTATATCGAGCATGAATGAATAGGAATATCGTTAGGAGCCACCCTAGATGGACACATGTCGACCAAATAAGCTACACGTTGAAGAAGGGCCAAATTAAAAGTACTCGTAACTGGCAAGCGTATATGAAAAGATTGATGAATGTGGAGGAAGCGAAAGAGGCTTGTTTGAATCGAAGTAAGAATCATTTGGCGTTACATTGTTTCTGCCTACCCTAAAGGGAGAGAGGCGTCATAGATATGTATGTTATAACATACTTATATATAATATAAATATAAACTATCATTACTTAGTTTTACCGTGTATCTAAAGAATCGTATGTGTATATATATGTAAGATAGTTATATATCATTTGGAAACAAACAGTGATTGTTGCGAATGCGAGTACCGATAGAGTGTTAGCTTAGATGAACAGTTCTACGAAGTGCTAGGTGTATCAATTGTGTTCGTATCGCTTCGGAACTTCTGAGGCTTGGGCAGTTTATCCTGTAGCTTATGCATTGTGCGACATGTGATGTTAATGTTTACTTGTTCGTAAGCAAACAGTCAATATATCGTTTGAGTGGTGAGTTGTTAAACAAATGATGGATCTCTCGGAGTAGTAATGTATTGGGAAATGTTATTTGTTGATATTCTAGCATCAACTGAATACAGTGTACACATAATTAGTAATTTATACTGCTGTGGTAACGAAGTAAGAATACAACGTCTTTTTCACCCCTATAATGTCGTAAAAGGCAATAAAGGGAACTAAAAGCAATACATCAGGACAAGAGAAGGAAAACTCAATAAAACATCTAATAAATTTATATACTGCTACAGGATCTACAAATACCAAAACTGTAAAAAAATATTAAAATTTACTCACACTTATTTCATTTTTCTCTAAAAATTTCTCCAACTATTTCATTTCTTTAAAATTTTGCGAACATATTAATTTTTATCCAAAATTGCGGAAAAAATACCCAATCTGGCAACATTGTATTCAGTAGTATCATTAAGTATAGAACCAATAATAATTGAAAAATAATTGACTTCAATAATTGATTTAACTTAATATAGACTTTAAATAGATTAGATTAAGAACTTTCTTAAAGGTTCTTATTCTTTTTTGTAGGTTTTTATCAAAAAGTATTTTGTATATATTCTTACTTATATTTAAACTAGTGTACTGATAATAGTAGTAAATAATGACAATAATTAATGAAATTCAATATTCCACTCGAGTAATTATAAAATCATTTATATAATTCTATAAAGAATACATATCAAAATAATAAATATGTATTATTAGGTATTTCTGCAACTTTTTGTTTATTTTTATTATGACTGACTAAGTCATACATGAATGAGTGATCTGAGTATCTAGTAATGGCACAGTAGAAGAAATTTCTTAAGTAAAGGAGTAAAATGTAAAATGTGTTACTGCTATCTCTCATCTCCAGAAGAGAAAAAGGGGACAAAATTTAATATATATAATTGAATGCATCAGTGCAATAAAAGGATATAATTTACTAAAAAAATTGTATGCCAAGCCACCGGTCCTAAAAAGTAAAGGGCCAAGAAGCAGAAATTGTTTAGTCTTTAGATTACTAACTAATAGCAACGCAATTAAAATATCACAGGCGTTAATAATGTTATATATTTTTTTTTCTATGCGGTTTCTGAGTTTTTTTTATTAGATCCCGTGTGTAAAATTTTTAATAAAAATATTAAAATTCCCAACGTGAAAAAGCGATTCAAATTTATGATTTATAAATATTAATGTCTCTCTTTTAACGAGCACCGTTTAATAAAACTGACAAAGAAGGAATAGATTAATACGAGCATTGGCTCTGGAATATCAGAAGTATAGTTAAAAATTTTAAATTCACAAAAAAATAAAATTTCTAATAATATTATTTTAATAAGCATCCATTACCTATATTTAAATTAGGATGAATGATAATAGAAATGAGATCAATTCATGATAAATTTGTATTTAAAATTTATTCTATAAAAATCATAAAATACATATATATAGATGGAATGAGAATACGTCGCCCCCAAATAATAATTGGAATAAGGGTAGGAAGATAATAATGATATGTATGAAATTATAACGTAGAATTTATCGTCTAAAAATGACGTCTAATAAATTGATAGATTCAGTACCTAGTTTATAGAATTTCGATTAAATTTCAATATTTCAAATGTAAAACAAAGGAAAATAAGCTATTAAATTCCAAAATCCCGTGTGATTAGATTGAATAAATTCCGAAATCAATTTTGATTTTCGTAAACAAAAGACTCGGCCGACCAAACTTTGTCGAGTCGTAATTATTCGACATACAAATTGGTTTATGTAAATTTGTAGCTTCCTAAACTATGTTAACAGGCAGATTTAGGGTATTTAATTATTCTTTGAGTCCTGTATTAATGGTGGTTATAACTTATTATACAGTATAAGTAGTGTAAATAATAAAATAAAAAAAAAATAAAGGTACTTCAGTATTTTGGTGAACATTGGAAAAAATAAGGAATTTATTGAATAATACAAATTAATATTAACTAGGTATAGAGGCCTCGCCGTATTTCCCTCTTGTCTTCACTGACGTTAGGGAAACTTCGATATTTTATGTTAAGCTTACGTCAATGCAGATACCGAAACTTGTACAATGTTGGTATATTTAGTCTATCGTCAAAATTATAATTACTTAAAGATCTTGGGCAAAGCTCATCGCTTCCCGGGCAGACATTTTGGCAACTAATGCTCTGTCGAATAATGTTCACTCCTGAACATTGTAACGATGGGGCAAACAATTCACGTCCTCATTGTTTTCATTATTATGCAAATTACTTTTATTCATTCAATGGAACATACCTTTCAAACCCTCATTTGTTTAGTAAGTCCCATTAATCAAAGAAAATCTACGGGTCTGGGATTCCGTTTATTCGAAACGCTTATTCTTTATTTGGCCCTGTTCAACTGCGTAATTACTACATCGAAGGAAAAAATACGTTTGAAATACACGAGTATCTAAGGTTTTCTTTTACTACAAAGGTGGTGGATATAAGTCACGAGCGCGGTATAAATTCACTTCAATGATTTTTCTTCCTTTTATGCGTCGTTTTGTCTTTCGCAGCTAATTTATTGAATTACGTGTTTGGAACAGCCTAATTTGTTCAATTATTTGACGTCATTTGGTAAGAATCATTCTTTGTATCTTTTGAGAATGTTTTTAAATGACAGATCAGTCAGTATTTCAATACACCTATAAATTAGTTAAAAGGCAAGCCCTTAATAATATAAAGGCATAATATTCTCTTAATATTGTCAAAGTGAAATGATATTAGGAACTCATTACTCAATAAAGTCTAAGTTAACTATATAAATATCTCTGAAAGGATTATATATGGTCTAAGACCAAGTTAAACCAACGAATAGTTCTACTAATGGTTATAAGACTGTTAGCAAAAGCATTCACGTGAAAGCGGCATGTTAGCTTGGAATAGTAGTTACAAACCACTTACGTGTGACATGTCGCGATTGTGAGATTCAATTTGCGCCCCCTTTTATCGGACTATTATATTTAATGTTTAGTTCACTATGGACGTTTGGCTCCAAGTCTATTCTCGTTCTATTTTAGGAGGTTTAGTGATTCAAGGTTATATTTAGACTTCCCTGGAGTTACTTTTGTTCGACTATTATTATCTTGAGCTCAGACGTATTAATAATTTGTATAAAGTTACTCTATATGCTTATCTAAGATATGATTTATCTAATTATTAAATTTTATATTAATCTGCTCAATTATTTTAGCTAAATAACATGGTTGACTGGTAGAGAATTCCGTTAGGTGTTAAATCCGTTATATGTACACCTCCTTATATAATTGTGCATTTAAGTTTTAAATAAATCAAATAACAAAAATCGAAAGTTCCACAATTCTAATATTATGAATAGGAAGTAACATTATCAGTGATAACTAAATTTGTTCATTAGCTTTATGAATTTACGATTTTTACGATACGAATAATGATTGATTTGACTAAAAAGTACGAGTAATTTGTAATGAATTGCCAAGAATATATTACAAAACGTTATTCATAATACCTACTAGTAAAAAAGATGTCGAAAAAGCTTTTAATTCACTTGATGGAAATGGTAAATGTCATTAGAATTATGAACACGAAAATTACTATACAGTGTTAATATTTTTAAGGTCTTTTGAGGTATTTATCTCTCTTAGATCAGAAATTAAACTACATTTAGACACTATTATTTATTATATACAATAATTATTGTTTATTTCTGCATATACATAAGATACGTTCATTCGCTTCATCATCATCATATCAGTCGTTAACAGTCCATTACACAACATGGGTCTCTCCCTCTTGAAAGGTTTTGCCAGTAGTTGCCACGCTTGGCAGGTGGGTTCGTAACCGCAGTTAGCCTTTAGTGATGTTATATAAAGGATGCTGCTGCCCATCTCTCGTTAAGTTCCTTTAGTCGTCTCTTACGACGTCCACGGGACCTACTTCACTGAAAATGTTTAAAGTGATTCATCAAATCATAGCAAATATACAAAACTGTCTAATAGATTGTTTATTACTTTTACGTATAAGAAGACTTATACGAGTATTAACTAAAGCTTTGCCTCTACAGTGTTCATTTTATTTTGCTGGCAATTTCTTAGTAGGTACACAGCGTGTTTTAAGGTTGTACAGACTTCGTGACTTGTGTATCAGTGAGTGTTATTTTTGTTTTAATTATTTATAAGATTAATAACATTAGATATAACTAGTTGAAAATTTTACTAAT